>NW_019525133.1:1181448-1471586 GCF_002814215.2 Seriola lalandi dorsalis | reverse complement strand
GGGTGGGTGGGCTGTGGGATCAAAAGACATATTCAGGCCAGTCATGATGGCGGGGGAAACAGAGAGAGGATGTGTGTGTGTGTGTGTGTGTGTGTGTGACACCCAAGCCTGCGCATCAATTCCAGGTTGGACAGATGTCCAACAGATGTCCAGAGTGTTAGAAAAACAGACTACAATGTCATTTTCAAATCTAATCCCCCCTCCCTGAAAAAAACAGCATAAAAGTTGTCAGAACGCAGCTCATACACAAAGTTGTATGTGCGCAATAATCTCTCTAAGGTTAATCACCATCCAATCTTCAAAAGCAGCCGCCGTATCGTGCTCTGCCAGACTGCCGACTTTCAGAACTTCTTAGGGACTGTAAAGTGGGCCAGCGAATGGAGAGGGATACAGAGAGGAAGACTGGTGGCTTTGAAAGAGAGTCCAGCCGCAGCAAAGGGTCCTCGCTCGAAAAAAAAAAAAGACCAGTTGTGGCCACTGAAGTGATACATTTATTTATAGCGCTCATGTGCCACATCTTTTATTCTTCTTTGAAGTGATGTTGCAGGCCGAGACGGGCAGACAGAGACAGAGAGGAAGGAATAGAGGTGGGGTCTCTCAGGTTTTAGCCTGTGGTCAGACAATATTCCCTCTGGGTGGAGTGGGTCCCATTCAGAGCGACCTCAATAGCCCTACACTGAAGTACCTGGTGAATGAGTGAGAAAAGGCCCCATCACAGAATGGAAAAGTGGGAGTTAGCACACAATGTGGCGGGCCTCCTTCTCTTTTCCTGATGATATTGATTAAAGAGCTGAGGAGAGAGAGCACGGTACATGAGGCCCACCATTGTGGGGAGACGAGAGGGCTGGGTGGGGTTGGAGAGGCACTGATATGAATGCACCCCCAGTCCTCTGAGATCTACACTTGACCCATAGGTGGTGGACATAAAGCCTTCAATATGTCTGTCCTGTATACACGCTGTATAAATAGTCTCCGTCGGGTAGATTTTCAGTTCATTACACTGTGCACTGTAACACGCAAGGGTGCAGGTTTTTAATTTCAACTCCATGGGCCAGTGGATTCACTCTGGATCAAGTACTAGCTACTGAGGATAGCTGACAAAATGCAACAATTTCCCCTAACTTCAGCAAGACTGAAATCAATTATATAAAGATTCATCTCAAAAAGTTTGCAGAGACTTACAGATTAACGGGAATAGTTTGACCTTTTAGGAAATAAACTCATTTCCCTTTTTGCTGAGAGTTAGAGTCATGCCTGAACAATAAATATGAAGCTAGTGATGGTTAGCATAGCTTAGCACAAAAACCAGAAACAGGGGGAAACTGCCAGCCTAACTCTGTCACTTCCAAATATAGTCTGATGCAGAACCCCCCATAAAAACACAACTTGTCTTTTCTTCCTTTGAAGCTAGAAGACCTGAACCCCAAATCCAGGGAACCTCATATGTAAAGTAATGAAAAGTAAAGAAATTGAATCCAACCAACACCCTAAAATCCAATGAAATCCCATAGGGATCACCTGTCCACATTTGATAGTATCTAGTATCTAAAACCTGTAGCTAAAATCTATACCCTACATATGAGCTCTGTTTAAGGATACAATAAAGGATATGATATAGTAACACAAATGAGCAAAGAAGAAACACGAGCTGTACTGTGGACCCTCCTTTTCATTGTTTTCAATTTTATATCTTTAGAAAAAGCTATTCTATTAATATAATTAAAAAAAATAAAGGTCAAATTAAAATGTTTTGTTGCACAAAAAAAAATTTAAGTTTTAGAAACATGTCAATAGTCCAGTTTTCCTCTTTATATTTAACACGGTACTGTTATTTGTTTTAAAGCCAGCGAACACATAAATCCATTAAGTGGCTGAAAGGCCATTCTTCCATTTAAACATGTTCATTTCGAGGCAGTCTATTCACCTGATTGAACAAGAGATAGGGGCACAAAGACAGCACAACCTCTAGCATGCTGTCTGAAGCCTTCTCCTAATACAGATGTTATCAGAGCAGCCAGAGAATGGTTAATGTATTTAACTATAACATCACCTCCCCTTTACACTCTCTCTCTCCCTCACTCTCTCTCTCTCTCTGTCCTCATCACCACCCCCATTCAGCAACCTCCCCGTCAGCCCCCTCACACTCACCCACTTGCTCCCTCACTCTCAGATTGCACATACAGATACACAAACACACACAATCACACATGAGCCCATTTGAATTGCAAGTGAGATCTGTTCACTACCAGAGGAGGTAAACAGAGGGAACAAGTGAAAAGAGCAGGAGGCAGAAAAAGAGTGACAACAGAGGCCAAACAAGAAGAGAAGAGAAGAGAAGAGAAGAGAAGAGAAGAGAAGAGAAGAGAAGAGAAGAGAAGAGAAGAGAAGAGAAGAGAAGATCCAGGCTTCACTGACCGAATGACATTCACACGGTGTTTAGCAGGACAAGCCTCCAGATGTGAAGGACTGAGAGACTGAGAGAAAGAGTGAGAGAGCCTGGGAAGCTTTGCACCACACCAGGGCACACAGCAGCTGGGACAGCCCTAAAGGGACACCTGAGCCCTGAAGAGACACCTCCTGAAGTCGGGAGTGAGCAGCACCCCATGGGAGAAGGAGTCAGTGGAACACCCGACAACAACCTGCTGTCGCTCCTCCTCTCTTCGCAACCGGCTCTCATCCCCCTCTCCTCCTCCTCCATCCTCACTCCCTCTCTCATTTGATCCCATCCCTCACTCCCTGCACCGGAGAGGGAGAGCGTGCACTGAGAGAAGGTAAGGATGCATGCATGCTTGTTGTTTTCCTTGCAGAGCATGTGTGTGTGTGTGTGTGTGTGTGTGTGTGTGTGAGTGCGTCAGCATCTCAAATTTCAACAGGATGTGTAAGTCAGCAACTTGTTTCTTTGGATCAGTTCTTTTTTGAGTGAGAGCGTGTGTTGGTCTCTGGAGGGTTTTTAAAAAGCCGAGACTGATGCACGGTACTTTTCATTTGTTGCAGGATGGTTTTCATCTTGACAGTGTCACATTTTTGCACGTTTGACGGCTGTGTTAATCTGTTACCTGTGTATTTTATCGCTCACTGTGTCTGTGTATTCTCTCTGACAACCACAAATTCCCTTCTCATTTGAAAAGAAAAGTATGACTGTGCAGTGGGGCAGTGATCACAGAGAGAGAGTAGACATAAAGTATGTATCAAGAAAGGGCAGGATACTGTATAAAAGTGTGTGAGGGAGAAACAGGAGAATGAGAGATGCAGGCACAAAGGGACACTGAAAGTAAGGAAGACAGGAGAAGGGTTAATATATTTGAATATACATGCAGCGTGGTGGAAAATCAGCCGTAAAATCCTATCAAGTGCCATGGTCATTGCATGTTACCCTGCCATCATCTCATCAACCCCCACCATGAACCACAGGCCAGTTCTTTGCCCACAGTAGTTTGGGGGGACAACGGATCCTGCAGGGACCACCCCATGCCATTTAATCTGTCCCTGCCCGCAGATAACAGAAGGCAGATGGTCCTGCCAGAGCACAGGGAGATAGAAGATAGCTAATACAATGTGCGGACAGATAACACACAGCACTCAACCTGTCCCTCTGAAACTGAGCCTGCATCAACTTCTAAATAAGGCGGCCAAAAGAAGTGAAAAGCAGACGGGAAAAGAAGGGCAGAGAAAGAAAGAGAAAGGAAAATAGAGCAGGGTTGAAGTATCTTTAATTAATACCCAAACAGTATCCAAAAAAATGCAGTCAGTTGACTGTCTGGGATAAACATAACAGACATAGAAAACTCATCTAAAAGAAAAAAAAAGCTGAGCAGATAGTGAGCGGGACCATCAAAGTCATGAGCTCCTGTGTTTAAAGGGGAGTGTGTATTTATTTATTGAGGGCGGTAGTTAAGTTCACTAAGCTCCCTCTCTCTGTAAGACCCAGTCTCTTTTGCCTTATGAAAATTCAATTGGCCGTAATTTGCTGAAGAGCTGTATGCATATTTTATCAGCAGTTGCATTTTGAAGAAACAAGCCCGCCAAGCTTTTTTGTTTCTTCATCTTTATCAAGTTTGAAATAGGGGGAGTTGGGGGGGGGTGAAAGGGTCTGCGAGACTGTGCTGCTGCCTGGTAATATGTGGCACATTAGAACCCATTCGACACGGGGGCTAAAGTAAACACCAATCAGCTTCATGTGTCTGGCTAAAACAGAAACAAATTCATTGCAACCATTTTGCATAGCAATGTTTCTTTTTTTCTCTGATTCCAGCTCTCTTCTCTTCTTTCTCCTCTTTTTCACTCTCTGTCTCCTTCCCTCTAATTACTCTAGGATCCAACATCCTCCTCTTCTTGCTCTCCATTTCCACAGCCCTCCCTTCCTCAGCCTCCCCTTCCTCCCTCCCTCCCATTTCAATCTGCCTCTCTCCCACTGCATGTCTCTCAGTTAAAGCTTTATGGGTCGTTCACTCCCCTCTTTCTGTGCAAGGATAATGAGCAGGCGCCTCTGTGTGACTTTGTAGCTGTGCAACGGTTTGCGAGTTTGGATCTCAGAGTGTCCCGGGGCCCAAAAGACTCAGATGTACCTTCTGTAGACGCCTCCATGGTTCCACTGTGATTGTCATCTGATCTATAGGGCGCAGCGCTGACATAATACACCTTGTTAGAGGCAAGCGGGGAGTGTGTTTGTGAAGACTGTGACTTTGAACAAATGTGTTTTCTCTGGGGAGAAAGAAGAACACTGAGACCTGTAGTTATTCTGTTTACTATCATTAAATCACCACCACACACACAATCACACACCCATATACAAGTACATGCATGAAAAAAGACGGGAAACACTAATAGAGTGTGAAAGAAATAAAATAAAAGACAGGATGAAAGAGAGATACAGACAAAATCTGATACAAGTCCCTCTTGTTAGACTTTGCATTTATGTATGCTGATTGGATTTGACTGCATCAGAGCACCTCCAGGTGTTGTTTGTGTAACTCTCCCCACATCAGTATGGCGTCCCTTTCTCCTGATAAAGTAGCGTTAATACCCATGATGAAAGATATTTGGAGAACAGACCCATTTGAACTCCCCCAACTAAAAATAGAAATGTAGATGTAAAGGCATCGACTTCAGAGTGATATTAGCAACCCACTTCACACTTTGAAAAGTGGTGCGATGGGTGATTTTTTACAGTGAGTGTCAAGCTGTGCTACACACACATCCCAGAGTAATATAGCATGGCAATTTCTTTTCCCCTGCATGAATAATTCTGTCTGAATAGGATAGGATGTTTCTTCATATCAATGAATCATCAGCTGCTACAGCTCTTTAGTGTCTGTGTGAATGGTACTGTCGAAATTTAACTAAGTGTGTTTGAGTGCATTACAGTGTGTGTGTGTGTGTGTGTGTGTGTGTGTGTGTTGCCGATGGGCTCTGATTGATGTTCTTGACCTTTCCACCATGCGTTTACAGAGCCTGGGAGACATCCAAGACGTGGTGACTGAGGAAAGTCAAAGAGTGAAAGAGACGGAAAGCAAGAACCCGCGATGGCACTAATGTCCCTGTCCTGGTGTCTCGGCGCAGCCTTGGCGCTGCTTTGTGGCTCATCGTGGCCCCAGGTGCATTCATCTCTGGCACCTGAGAATGAAGTACCACTTCGCCCCACCACATGGTTACCAGAAGGAAAGATCACCTCTATAACCCTCCCCAAAGGACGAACTCGCAGGTAGGGTTACAGACGGGACAGGGGGATGAAGCAATAAGCATTTATGTGGGCTGCTTTTTGCCATTAGAGTTGCAACCACTGATTATTTTCAATATCGATTAATCTGTTGATTATTTTTTCATCTGGTTGATTAATTGTCTAGTTTAGTGACTTCCAATTAGGAAAAACACACACAAAACAAAAAAAACACTAACCTCAGTCACCTGTAACACCTGACCATGATGTGCCATGATCAATGATGGAAAAAAGTACCCAGAGCTTGTATCACAGTGTAGAAATACTCTGTTACAAGTAAAAGTCATCAAGTCAAAATTTCACCGAAGCAGATGTACAAAAGTACAAGAGCTTCAAAATATACTTTATGAACTGTCAGTAAAAGGTAAAAAGGATGACAGGGTACTCATCTGACAGGCCTGTGAGTCTTATGGACAGAAAAGGTTGGGGACCACTCTTGACTATAAAAAAGTCGGATAATAATGAATAATACCTACCACAATTTACCTTAGCCCGAGGTCTTCAAATGGTTGGTTCTGTCTGACCAGCAGCCTCAAATCCAGAGATATGAAAACAAACAGAGAAAATCAGCGGAGCCGGCACAAAATCATCCCAACAGGAAATTCTCGAAACAGTTCGCTTTGCTGACTTCTGGTGCTAGATTAAATAATTTTGTAAAACTCAACATGGCACTACATGACTCCTTCACATAAAAGAAGTATAGATTTGTCCTCATTTGCAGTTCATTGAAGACCCGTGAATACATCTTGAGGCCTGCTCATCAATTCTGCCCTTGTTTGCACTTCAATAACAAGTCACCAGCCATCCCCCAACCACCTTTTTTTGGAGACAGGGGCTGATTCCAGCACCACTGTAGAGAGAGTGAGAGGAAGTGAAGCCCATTTGGCCTGAACCCGACACGACAGTGCCAGCGCTTCCTTTCTGAAACTGGGAGCTGAAAATTGCGAAATGCAATCTCCCTGTGTGCCGCAGTCTGTCCACCGGTGCAGTCATGCAGAACCGCACGGCAAATAATGGAGAGAAAACACTGATTCAGAAATTAATCACTCTATTAAATAAGCCGCAAAGCGCCCTTGAGAATGACAGTGTCGCACATCTGTTTGGAAACAACCACCATCTGCACAGAATCATGAATAATGGTGTTGGTATGGAAGGAGAACAAATATTTATTAACAAAAAACCACGCACTTACTTCATTTTCTTGAAGGGTAATTAACTGTGAAGAAATGACATTTTACAGTTTAGGTTAAAAGAGACAGACGTGTTCTATTCAGGCATCTTTGTGGTTGTAAACGGCTTAACATTGACTTAAAAGTTAAAGAACAGTGATTATTTGAATCTGATCACATCACAGTGAGGGACATAATAGTTTCTATGCTAAGCACGATCCCAGATAGTTACAACAAACAGGCAGATATCCATCTGAAGCTGTCAATGCAGCCTTATCATCTGATGCTCAGGTCACCTCTCATGATCTGCTATCAAATGACTGATCAGCATGTAGGCAAACGGAAAGACAGCATTTGGCAAATGTTTGAAACAGCTGCAACGTTGAAATTGCCAGGCTTTAGGAAAGAAAATTATAACCAGCCCACCGTATCTGCGAATCATCCAGCAAAATGAAAGAATGTTGCACAGTATGCACCGGAAGATATCTTGTCTTCTCATCCATCACCTTGCAGCTGAATGGAAACAGGATGTTATCTTTTTGACTTTCCCTGTGAGGAATCAAACAGCTTCTTGCGGTTATCTCCGGTGTTTCTCCGCAGGCTATACTTCACACTGAGGAAGAAGGCCCCGGCGCTGTCGGTGACCGTCAGCCCCTGTGACCTGCCCATCGAATGGAGCTTGGCTGCCCGCACCCTGAAGGACAAACCCCTCAAGAGTCCGCAGTGTGAGTGGACCAAAAGACCACAACCTGCACCTTCAGACACCCTGATGATCACCACTGTATCTGACTAAGCCAACACAATTAATAAGATATTATCATCACTACATCACAGATAGGGAATTAGAGGAGGACAAACACTCTAATCTGACTAAACTTTGTATTTGTAGAAGAGAGTTTACTTTCTGGAACAGCTTTATAGCCAGAACTGGGAATACATATCATAGGTGAGGATTATCAAACTATTGCATGACTAAAAGGAAAACATTTTCTGATAGTTTTTGCATTGTTTGTTTGACTTTGGATATTTGCAGCCTGGAGGTCATAGCTTTAATTTACCACTACCATTTTATCACATTTATAGAACAATAAACTAACTCTATAATATCACTGCTGAGGCCCCTGTATTTTGAAAAGCACCTAGTGGTCACCAAATTTCTTTATCACAAATTCTCAGGCAGATTAAAACAGATATTATTTTTTACCCCACATCTTCTTATCAGCACGCTCTATCCATTTGCTCAAGTTCAAAGCATGGAAAGAAGCTATATATTTTTCTAAATACCACCTACTATCTCTGACAAGGACACGGACAGTGAATGTTATCATATCTGGCTGTCATATTGTCATAAATTTTCTATGAGGATTTGGATTTTAAAATCTCGTAAAACACGCACACACATAAAGATAAAAATGACCGCCAACTCTTGATTCAAACATTGAATAAACAATAAAATCCAACTGCGCTCTTAGTCTGCAGTATTTTGTGCTTAGCAAACCAAACTAATCAGATGAACTCAGAGGAACCACAGCACAGCAACATTACATAGTGGTTTTAAACTAAAGTCGGGGCAGTAAAGTAAAGCTCAAAGTGATCAAATTTCAGGCGCAGATTTCTGGATAACCAAATACGTCTTGGAGTTTTTCATGAGCTCTTTTTCCAGGTTAAACAAGCTCCCCTACATGGTAAAATAACATTATGAAGTTATAAAATGACACATGAATCATTCAGACCCTGAGCTCATGGGTCCCCATTGCCAGCCTGAATTATTCACTTTGATTCTGTAACATTTGGTCTCATTTGAGGAGCGATTTCTCATGTGGAGCAGAGATGAACAGTGGAGACGAGTGGTGACGGGTTTTTTTTTTCGTGTTTATTTGCCAGTTGCGTCATTCAAGTGAAGAGTGTGTACTTCAGAATGAAAACACTTTAGGTATGAATGAAAATACTGGCAACCATATTTTGAAGTGGCAGTTGACATTTTATTTATTTAACTGTTCATTCATTAGCTGCTCAGTATTTTTTTTATTACAGCCAGGTTTGGTGTGCTGGGTAGCTTTGTTTATTGTTTAAGTACTTTATGCAATGTGTCCTTCAACCCCCAAAATCTGAAAAATGAAATACCTTGTGTACTTCTACACAATTATGATGCTGCTCTACATTACAGAACTGTGTTCACATCTCACACATCCACACTATAATTAATAAACTGTTTTCCCAGTGACATTGTATATAAATGTAATTTCTAGGAGACAGGATTGGTGTCCACTGGTAGCCTGACAACCTCATGGTAACGACAAGAATCCAGCAAGTTTTTATGCTAATCTAAATTAATTCCCTCCAAGTGTGGTGTTGATCTTCTCATCTAATTCTTAGAAGACAGTTCATGCGTTTTTTCCATAATGTCAAATAGTTCCTTTAAGATGAGCAATTAAGAGCCTGGTGTGGGATGATTCATTCTTTTGTGATATCATTAAAGAGCCCCCCAGACATATTTTATAACATATGAAAGTTTTCTGCTTTTAATGATAATTTGTGTCTGGTTTGTCTGAAGTTTCCACAAAAAACTTCAATTCACTTGTTAAAATTTGTAAAATCAACATCTGGCCTAATCATTCTTCCTAATTTAAAAATCCAGAATCTATAGAGATGCAAATATGTTTCTATCAAAAGTATAACTGCTGGTTGCACTGAAAAGTCCATTCTCAGAGTTTTCTTCTCTTTTTTCCTTTCTTCACAGGGAGCACCAAAAAGAGCATGCCTGAGGTGTGGTGGCGAGGTCCTGGGACTGAGGAGAAAATACACAGCTTCACCGGCAATGTAGTAGACACCTACAGGGGTCCCTCCCATCCACATGCTTCCATCTACATCCTGAGGCTGCGCTCCAAACAGCAGAACACCAGAGCTACAGTGTACCTCCACGAAGGCCTGGGACCCTCAGGCACCTTCCCCCTGCTCCCAGCTGACCCTCGAGTTCACACATTAGGAGTAGGCATGACCAGTGTCACCCTTAGCTGGCCGCCCAGCGCCTCCATTACCGGCCTGCCACACGCAGAGAAAAGTTATGATTACTGCGTCCTCGTCAACTCTCAGAAAAACTACCCCAGCCTTTGTGCTGCCAGAGAGAGCATGAGGAAAGAGAAAGACCAGAGACAGGAAAAGAAAGAGAGGAGGAGGAGAGTGACAGTGTGGCCAATTTTGAAAGAGTGGTGGTGGCAGCAGTGGGACACTTATCCTGAACCCCAGAGTCCAACTTCATCCATCACTGATGAGTATGCTGATCTGCAGTGTGTGTGTCAGGGGACAGAGAGTGTTTGCACTGTCTCTGAGCTCCTGCCTGACACCCAGTATTACTTTGACGTCTTTGTGATGGACAGGCTGAACGGGACCAACATGGCGTACAAGGGGACATTTGCTCGGACACATGAGGAGGCTCGGCCGGCGATCATCACGCTAAGAGAAGGGGAGCTGAGGTGGGTGACTTTCCATGACAGAGGCTCTAACTCAGAGCAGTTCTTCACTTTCCGTCCTCGGGGCTGGCAGCAGAGTGGTCTCCTTACCTTGCAGAGCTGCGGTGGGGGTGAAAAGGTCAAGGTCACTGTGTCCAGCAAAGGTCAGGTGTTGACCTCGCAGGCTGTGGGGGGAGATTTAGTGCACATTTGGCTCCAGGGAAGTCCTTCCTATCTTATCCACTTAGAAAGAGAAGGAACTACCACAAGCCAGATCCCTGCTGCTACAGATCTAGCTCTGCCAGGAGGTCTGATGGCTTCAGTCAAAATGCAGACCTCCTCGGCTTACCACCGCAGAGGGGTCCCATCTCTGCCCTCCACCTTGCAGATAAAATCTTTCAACCGGTTGCGTGGTTGCAACAGTGTCACACTGGCCTGGATGGGCACAGAAGAAAGAAGTCTGTACTGTGTGTACCGCAGAAAGCTGGGAAACCGTGAAGCAGAGGCCGGGGGAGTATCAGCTCTAACTGCGCCCTGTCTGGGACCAGAGTCCCGCTCTGACACCGAAAGGGTTCTCTGCAAGTATTTCCAGGAGCTGAATCCTCGGCGGGCCGTCACTACGGCTGTGATTGGGGGCCTGGAGCCAGGGATGGCCTATGTGTTTGATGTCTATCTAATGAGACGCTGGGGGATCCCTATCAAGTACGCCAGCAAGATGGTGAAGACCAGAAAGGAATGCTGAGCTGCCGCCCCCTGCAGGAGGTTTTTAGACTGTCCCAGTTTAAGGGAAAATGCCATGGACATGCTGTAAAGACTGACCATGAGAACGAAGCCATTTGACTGTTGTGGAGAGACTGTTATCATAACAAAGAAATCTTCCCTGGAGGAGCAATGGTTATATTCAAACTCCACTTGCATTACACATGCAAGTGGATGGAAAGCATATGAGAAGGATCTGCACACCAGCAAAAGTTCATAACATTTACAATACAACTCTCGTGCTTTTGTCATTTTGTTTTTCATTGTTGATCATGATGATGATGTGCCAGTTGTCCAAGTGCTTATTTTGTGTCTGAGTACAAAGGACAGATGAGGTTTGTGATGACAGAAAGTCAATACAAAAACAACAACAGAGACTGTGCCAAATATGCAACAGAAACAGATGGGGCAATAATTGGATAACATCTGAGACAGGGGGGTTTTCAGTGTATATCTGCAGTGCTGCATATTGTACAGGCTTATAAACACAGATGGGTGCAATTTACAGATGCTTAGTTCAAAGTCAATGTGTATCGTTGTGTTCTGCTTTCGCATGAAGCAGTGAAAAATACTTAGTGACTTGCCTCATTGTCTTTGATGTATTCTTGTGCTGCTTCGAACGCACCAATAAATACTAGGGTATCTGTATGTTCTTGACTGAGTGATGCATGTATTTAAGCTGGACTGTCAAATTAGATTTTCTTGCTAAAAATTGTTTTCAGATAGCTACCACGTTTACTGTAATAGATGAGGCCTTGCACAGTTCAGTGCCATACTAATTTGTGACATTTCTGTCTAAATGGTGTTGAATTAGAAAGACTCAGGTTAAAATATTACTGCTAAAATATTCTTCCAAACTGAATGACTGTGGCTTGGAGTGGCCCTGCCTCATCAGTTCATTATCTGTACTTCAGCTGCCAAGTAATTACTTATTTATACTCACTAAGTAGTGAATAAAGCCCCATAAGACAGTGGTTAAAGTGCATCAGTATAAAGTCAAAGGAAATGCAGCTGATTATAATGACACTGTAAGGTGTTAAACTATATTCAGTTAAGTTCGGTTAAACATAGGTTTAGGATTAAGAGTGTGAGTTTAAAATGGAGTCAGGATCAGGTTTTTAAAAAACATAATAATTAATATTATCAATTAATAATTAGAAGTAGCATTATCAGAGTCAAGAGGAATGCTTATACCTATATATCTCAAAAAAGATTGGTAAATAAAAAATAGATGGAGAAGAGTTGCAAAACAATTTAGTAATTCGATTTTTCCAGAGACCAAATTCTATATCTGTTTTACAATAAAGTTTTGAAAGTTATTTTCCCCAAAAATCCTTTTTTTAATCAAGTAATATTAAGAATTTTTTTAATTTTTTTTTAAGTGATAAACATTGTGAGAGAAATTACAATCAAGTCTTATGGAAAGGAAAAGCAAAATAGAAATGACAAGAACAACAAAAACTAAATTAAAGAAGAATAAAATAAAATACATTAAATTAATGAATAAAATAAGCTATATTAAAGGCAGATTGATTTTTAAGTGTTTTCAAAGGGTTATAAATTATTGTGCATATAGCTACTCTCTTTGTCTTACATTACAATCATCGCATTTACAATAAAATCGATCTTAGGATTTTTAAATTCAAAATATATGAAAATAACATCCGTCGTAGGAAGTCCGCATTACATAGTCTGACGTATTCAATATTGGGAACCAATAAGAGGCCGTCTGTGTTTGTTACGTAAGCACGTCTCTCTACGTACGGATGTGCAGGAACAGACCAGCGCGCCAAATCAACACAGAGAAAACAAAACACGAGAGTTCTGGATAATAAACCAATAAATTCGGCTGTTAAAACGTCTTCTAGACGCTTGAGAGAAAATACCTTACCGGATAAAAACTCTAATTAACGTACTTCGGTCGAAATGGGTTTCCTCGAGAAGTGCCAAGAGCTCTTCAAGACCTCAAACCTGTACGAGGTGCTGGGCATCAAGAAAGAGGCCACCGAGGCAGAGATCCGGAGGAGTTACTACAAAGTGTCGCTGAAAGTCCATCCTGACCGGGCTCCCGAAGACCCGCTGGCCACAGAGAAATTTCAGGTGAGCTGTCAAGCAGCGCACACACTTAAAAGTACCACTACACTAATGTAACATACTCCATTACAAGTAAAAGTCCTGCACTCAGATGCTACTGAAGTAAATGTACAGAAGTGGTATCAATGGTAAAAAAAAAAAAAAAAAAAAAGGCCGCTGTCAGTGATTATTATTGTTATTATTCTATGTGACATTTTAGATAACTGAGGCACAAATTAAGCATGCAGCATTTTACTGTTTATGTTGAACTGGTTTTAACTACCTTATAGTCACCTGACTGTATATAAAGGAGTTCAGGCTCCTACTAAATTATATTATCTAAGATTATTATATGTAACAATAAGTAATAAATAACGAGGAACTATATATCAGTATAAAGTACAATACTTACCGTTGAAATGCAACAGACTCAAAGTATAAAGTAAGAAATACGCAGTTTAAGTGCAAGTTCCTCAAAATTGTACTTAAGTACTTAAGTAAATGTACATATTTACTTTCCACTTCTGATTCTGCATTTGTGACATTTGTGTGGAGTGCAGAGAATGCAGAGATGTTTTTGAACATTGTTTTCCCACTAATAAATCAGCCAAAGCCCATGATTATGGGCATTTTGGATGAAAGCTGCAAGTATTTATTATTTTTCTGTTGACCAGCTTATCAGCTTATCGTTTCAGCTCTAAACCAAATAAAAATCAGAGAAAGGTCATATTGATAACATCTTTTGTAATTTTAATAGTAATTTCATATCACAATATTGATATATTATACTGTATATTGTGGTATGCCACATTTTCTTTAAAAACAACTGAGAAACTGTATAGATCTGTGACTTTTGGCGTATCCAATGAATTAAATACCCGAGAGATAGCACTGAGGCGGCAATCTCGTTTATCTGCTATTGCGAGGTAAAAATTGCTGATAGATGACAGCACTGCCCATAATGTGCTAACACAACCACAGATGTGGATCAATGTTTTTTTTTCTTTTAAAAAATTTGTATAAAAAAGTTATGGCAAAATTTGGCCATTGACTAATTTCTAATGTACCACAGTATATATTGTCACCTAAACATAACATATATGCGGCTTTTAAAAGCTTATGATAACTAATGCCCTCAGTGCACCATTGGTGCAGCATCTCCACATCAGTGAGCGATGCAGATGTGTGAAAAATTGATTCTCACCTGACTCTTTCCCCCTCCAGGTGTTGGGGAAGCTGTATGCGGTGCTGAGCGATAAGGAGCAGAGGGCTGTTTATGATGAGCAGGGAGTGGTGGATGAAGAGTCTGACACCCTGAGCCAAGACCGCTGCTGGGAAGACTACTGGAGGCTGCTCTTCCCTAAGGTATCAGAGCACAACAGGGGTTTTCTTTTCTTTTTTTTTTAACTAATGTGACTCAATAATGAGCCAAACATATTTCTTTGTCTTCACTGTTTGTGTTTTTCTGGGGATTTTATGTTAGATGATATACAGTACTATAAATGGGGATCAAGGTTATTGAGTTATTGCATGATAAAACAAATGTGAAATGTACACAGGGTTAACGGTGGATTGACACAAACATAATATTTTTTTGCTAGTTTTATCTGTTGTAGTATCATAGAACTACACATTTACATGATTTTATAGCCTTGACCAGCAACTGTCACACACCTTTTATTTGTCTTGACAACCTGCTTTGCCTCTGCATCCATGTCCTAGATTACAGTGCAGGACATCCTTGAATTTGAGAAGAAATATAAGGGCTCTGATGAAGAGCAGCAGGATGTGATCCAGCTGTATGTGCAGCACCAGGGAGATATGGACGCCATCACAGCCTCGGCTCTGTGCTGCTCCCAGGAAGACGAGCCCAGGCTCTGCAGCATCATCCAGGCTGCCATCGAGAGCGGAGAGGTCACAGCGTTCCCAGCGTTTACTCAGGAGACTGAAAAGAAGAAGAGGTCTCGTAGGAAGAGGGTGTGAAGCCACAAAATTTATTTTTCACAATTTTCTCTCATGTGATTGTTGGATGGCCCAAAGATGCCACTAAAACCTTAACATCTTATATTGTTCAGTAACAAGATTACTCTATTGATTCAAATGTAAATATAGCATGAGGCAGTGAGAAGATGTATACCTGCACCAGTCAAGCGTACGCTCACACACAGTATCTACACACAAAGCACTTGGCTCTAATATCTTTCAGCTTTGTCCAGTAATGTGATTGCATTTGACCTTCCAGGCTGACAGAGAGCGACAAGAAGCAGAAGAAATGCAGAAAGAGATGGGGCTCGGCGATGAGGATGACAGTCTTGTGATGATGCTCAAGGTAACAAATGCATGTACACATGTATGTAATTGACAGCGGGTTGTTTGTTTTTCTTCTCAATAACTGTCCCTTGTTTCTTATATTCCAGCAAAGACAGCAGTCCAGAGAGAACAACTTTAACAGTTTCCTGTCTGACCTGGAAGCCAAATACTCAAAAAAAAGTGGGAAATCTAAAAGAGGCAAAAAGTGAACAGCGTAGCGTACAGGCTCTGGTTGTAGCAGATAAAATGTGTGTAAATTGCAGCAGATATCGTTCAAACAAACAAAAGAAAAACTTACGCCTGCGCTTACTGCTCACTTTTGTGTACCTCCTCATGAAACTGTCCTTTATTTGGCCTCAGTAGCTTTTTTTGCCACGTCTATTAAAATGTAATTGCATCTTTTATGTATTGTCATTTTGTCTTTTGTTGTCAATCTTCATAAACACAAATAAATTCATATTTATATACATAAGTTGTACACGGCTTTTTATTCTCTTGTATAAAATGGAATCAAAGAAAATGCATTGAAGAAAAACTTTGATTTTCAAGCTTTGTCACCTTTGTAGCATGGCTGTCGGATATATTATTTTAATAATAATGAATGAAGGGAAAACTACCCTTTGTGCAGTAACCCTGATGTTACGTGTCAAAGCATCCCCTCTTGGCTTTACTCAGGTCATAAAGATACATTTACATCAAACAGTGTTCTGTACAGATGAGGAATGAATTCCCTCAGGTATTTACAAACTGTTTCATGTACCTGCCTCTTGTGTTCATACATTATCTTGAAGTGTAGTAGCAAAAACGTGGGCTGCAGAGATGTTCTGCCAGTGCTTCTATTCATCCACCACATTCCCTCTTCTGGTTTATGATTGGAGCTGAGCCTTCATGGAGAGAAAGGCAACCACAAACTTTCCAGGTGGCTCCTCTTGTTCTCTTCCCTGTGTGCAATGATATGCAATTTAAGAGGCTCTGGGTTAATCTGGGTCTTCTTTTTTTTTTTTTTAAACAGGGTGGTTGAAAATTGTGTCCTTATAAAAGATACAGTACCAAACTCTCTGATGTAGCATCAGAGAGGAAAAAAGTGCTTTTTTTATCTTCTCTATCCCTGTTTGGATTGATGTGTTATTCCCTGCATAGTCATTTACCAGTACAACACACCGCAGAGGATAATATACAGTACATTCACATATAAATATATATACACAATCACATCGTACATTATCAGATCATACATTGTATAAATATCTACACGTACAGCTCATGCTGTACATGTAGATGGATATACTGTTGACAGTTATTTGTGTTTGGCAGCCACATAAGCTGATTTCTGAAATACAAAAATAGGCCTCTAACAAAAACTTCACAAAGCAGCATAATATGACAAAAATATGCTACTTGAGTTAGACAAAAAATGTTTAGTGGGCACAGATGCTGCAGAGCGTTGCACTTTGTCGTGCTGTATAAAGATGAATGGCTGGAAGATGTGGAGGTTGGGGGCAAACTACAAGCCGGGTCTGCTGGCTCTGGACGCGATGCCTCCCCGAGTGTAAGACCGAGGATGGACTGACACAGGCACCAGTGGAGCTGTAGGAAATAGGAAGGAATAAAAATTAAAAAAAAAAAGTTGATGAACATCCTGACTTTAAAACATTTTACCAGTACGTAAATCGTACTTGAAGTCAGCTGCTGCAACCTCTCACATTCATAGTTTATCTGAGGCCTAAGTGTGGAAGAATTTCATCAGCCGCTTTAATCTACTGACCTGAGACAGGGGCCTGTGGGTCTGGCTCATCTTCGTCTTTGATAGGCGAGTGCCCCAAGGGGTGGTGGGAAAACGAGTCCAAGAAAGATGAGCTGCTGATGCCAAGACTGACGCCGGTCACACCGATTCCAAGAGAGTCTGGTGGAATGAACACATGAATAAATACATATGTGATCAAGTGATGCGCTAAAAAAATCCCTCTTACACAGACACTGGGTACATACAGTACAAGCACAGGCAAAAAATTAAGTAACACAACACAGACATAAAAAAACAGGGGTCTCGGTACACAGTATCATTCATTTGATCAAATAGAAATGACAAGTTAATTAAAAAATACATCCAAATAGTGAGTCAGCTATAATACCTAAATATACATATTGTGACTAAACGTGAGTGAAAACTGTTGTACTGTCTGAAATAGATAAACAGGTACATGAATGAATAAATTGATTGAAATAGCTATTAGCAATGGAAAAGCAGTTGAATAGTTGGCTAAAAGTAAAGGATAAATGGTTGAAACATGCAGCCTTTGCCACTCAATTTAACTAAACTTAACTACACCAACCTAAACACTGGCAGTTCAAACAAATTTATAACATCGACTATTAAATTGAGTTTGAAATTGGCTTAAATGAACACATTTTGAATGTGAGAGGCGGCGTTGATGATGCAATGCTTTAGTTAATCTGACAGGGCTTTGGGCTGTGGGCGTATGTCTGATGAAAAAAGGTTGGGAACTATTGCAGTATATCACATCCTTTTTAACAGCAACATTTTTTATTCGACTATTCAAGTTGAATTTCTGACCTGTGCCCACAGATGCTCTGCCTGGCCGCCCCTGACCAATGTTGTCCAATACTGTGAAAGAACGACGGTACGGAGTGTCCGACTAAAAAGAAAGCCAACGGTCAAACATCCTGTCATACTGATTGTACAATTCGTAACATCAACCACACCAGCTGATGACTTGGAATTATACAAGCCCTGTTGCTAAAGCCCTTAACCTGATAATTGGAAAAATAACTGTGACAATATGACAGTATCTTACCCTGTATGTGTGAGTGGTGTTGGGACGAGAGAAGACGTCCAGAAGGTGGTGACGATCCCTTGGTATTGAACTGCCAGCTTCGTCATTTATAGCACTGTGGGCGCGGTTGGATGGGCCTTTCTGACGCTGGACAGATGGACAATATGGACAAATACATAGGTTTTATGCAGTTGGTCACAGGAGTTTTACTACATTTAAAAAATTGACAATACATTTAATAAATGCTACTGTAAATGTTTTTTAGGCTGTACATATATACTTTCTACATTTTGGGATTACTGGTAGCTCTATTTAGAAAACTTTCATTTAACTGTAATGAGTCTTCATTGTCAATACAGTTGTGTTTCAGTGCTGTTATACCTGTGCAGGTTTGGACTGCTGCCCTGAGTGAGATGAATCTGGGTCCCCAGTGCTGATTGGGGGAAGGAGTGTGTTTCTGCTCAGAGGCAACAGCGGAGATGTTAGGCGGTCACTGGCCGTGGGTCTGTGGAAGAAGAAACAAGTAAAGAAACTAAATAAATTCAAGTACAGATACTGTATGTCACTAACATATATTTATTTCTGAAAAGAAATAGACTGTGGGAGGTCTGTGAAAATGCACAGCTTGGATGTAAGGATAAAAAAAATCAAAGTTAGAATTCTGCTTGATAAGATACTTTTAGAAAATAAAGAACAGTTATATCTCGTTTGTTTGAACCGTATAAAAAGAAGTTTCCTCTGGTTGTCACAGTGGTGACAATCAAGTAAATGTTTGAAAATGTTTTTGTACTTCAGTCTTTGATTTTTTCTCATTTAACTATTTGCAAGAAAGTGAATAAGGGTATTTCCTAAAATTTCTAACTGTACCTTTAAAGAATCTTACCAGTAGATATTAAGATACAGTAGCTGCTGAATTTTACAGAAAACTTTACTTTACATGATTACTCTTTTACTAACCTAACAGATGAACTTGTCATGAACCGTAGTTCATGACAAGTTCATCTGTTAGGTTAGTATCACACATGAAACTTCTGTCACCTCCCACCCTCATTATTCCACCACACACAGCCATAAGGCACAAGTTGAAAGGGAGTATGTTTTCAAAGTAATCTCACTCTGTCTCTCCACAAGGAGCGAGGAGAGTGTAAAAAGTAAGATAGGAGTTGGGGTGGGGAAAGCTCCTGTGATGCTAAAACTCACAGACGTGTCCCGCGAATGACCTCATCCATGGATCCTGCTGTGCTGGACTGGCTCAGGCTGGGAACCAGTGGCAGGAGAGTCCGAGGAGGAGGGTTTCTGCGCCGAGCTGACTGCGCAGGGCGCAACAGCGAGGAAGAGCTCTGCTCCAGGGTTCGGCGAGGGCGAGGTTTGCTGGAGGGAACCACGCTGGAGCCTGGTCTGTGGGATGCCCGCTCCTCTGGCTCCCTGTGTAGGAGATAGTGAGAGGAACACAATTGATGAATGATGCATTTCCACCTGCTGCCAACTGGCTGTGTACTCTGCCAAACAAGGTGTTAAAATCAGGGACAAAAACATTACATCAGTCCATTTCGTTTTGCAAAATGCAATGTGTTTACCTGTAAATGGGAAACTAGAATTACCAGACATCATTGCCTTTTTTCCTTCCATTTCAAAGATTTAAATCACATATTAGGAATATGCAAATGTGTGGTGGATGTGTCATCTTTTTTGCTTTCATTTTTTCATTTTGGCACCAGTGTTCACTGGTTACAAGAATAAAATGTGTCCATACTGGTTTCTATCCAGCACAACCAGGTTCCTCTGCTGCAGGGAGATGCTGTGGATCACGATGAGGTCGTTCAGGTTGTGCTGAGTCGCCACTGCTCCAACTGGGACCCTTCCAGCCTAGGGAATGGTGTGAGATTAGGGGGAGAAAGTAATGAGACAGAAGGAAGGTGGGGGAGGGTAAGGGAGAGAGATGAAAGGTAACAGATACAAAAACACAGGAATGATTAAGGGGTCAAGGACAGAGAGAGGTAAGAGGAGACGAGACATAATATAGGAGTAAAGGCAGGTTACATAAAAAGAATTTATCTTATGAATTTGGTTAGTTATTTCCATATGTACAATACAGTATAATGTCCAAGAAACTGGTTATTTATCATGCAGTGATGTCAGGAGGGCCCCACATCTGCTATGCCACCAACCAAAACTAGTCACAACACTTAAAATGCAACAAAAGCAATAACTAGCAAAACAAAGCATTCCAACATTCTCATTGTAAAAGAAAAGGAAGATCTAAAGAAAATCAGAGTAGTTCATGTTGAAAACAAGTTGCAGTTAATTAAAAGGATAAAAGGTGGCGATGCTTTTGTGTTAATCAACAGGCACAAGCACATTTACTCTAGAGATAAAGAGAATGAGCCGCCGTGGACGGCATGCACACAACACGCCACCATTTTGGCTCTAAGTGAGTTACATACAGTGGAGGGTCTTTTCTGCTTTTTGGATTTCCGTCTGGACTTGTGCTTTGAGCCCCTTGACTTTGTATTCTTTAAGGGGAAAAAAGGCATGACCAAAGGAAGAGAGTGGATATAGAGGAAGGGAAGGAAAAATGTAAAGAACATAAAGGGAGATGAAGACAGAAATAAAAACAAAGAGAAAGAACAAAAACGAACGAACAAAAGGAAAGAAAGGAAAACAGACAAAAGAAACAAAAGGTTCACGGAACACATTGGCAAGGTGAAGGGCGAGAGAGTAAAGAGGGAAGGAAAGAAAACAGTAATACAAGTTAATGAACCAGAAGCACTGAAAGACTGAAAGAGAAACAGGCAGGAGTGAAAAACAGGTGACAATCAGGTGTGGACTGTGGAACACAAACGACTCTGAAGTCTTCAAAGACCTCACAGTTAGGATTGCTGAGCAAATGTTGTATACTCTTATCAGGCCTAAAATGATTCACCTTCAAGGTCAATTACAGTAAGATATCTCTTCTACTACAAACAGGTTTAAAATCAGGATTGCTTAAACCTGACGACAATCTATCTTTTTGTTTTGATCTACAGTGGTAATGTCTTTCACACTCTATGTGCCAGCTTGGTTTTATATTCAATTTTTTTTTTTTACAATTATCGTCATTTTCTTTTCATGTTACATATTGCAGCCATTATTAAAGTGAAGGTAAAATGTAAAGCTTTCCTTGAAATGTGCTGTCATATGTAAAAGTTCACTATAATCATCATTATTGAATGTTTTATCGCATCTGTTAAAAGCCCAAATAGGCTAATTTTTTAATTGACCTCCTGAACTGCTGACAGTGATGATAATGAAATGGGGCTCTCAGTCTACTCCCCCAGACATACCCTGGTGCCTCTCGGCCCCCCACCTCAAACCACTGACCTGGTACTGCAGGCCAGCTGTGAGCGGGGGCACCCTGCTCTGGCCAAGTTTGGGCAGCATCGTGGGCAGCGTAGCGAGCAGCATGAAGGGATTCTGGGTGTCTTGCTGCACAGGGCTCAAGTTCCCAGAAATCTTTTCATCATCTGCCAATCACACATGTATAGTCACATCCAAATACTGTGCATAAGAATGGACATTCTATAATGTATGTTAGGTCAAATGCATGTAAAATAATCAAATTCAGTTCTACTTGAGGTGCAGCATTCCCAGTGGCGTTGAACTAGCTCTTTCATCCAGCCAACCAGCTGGTGCCACACGTCATCAAACAGCAGGTCAAGAACAGCTTGGCGGCGACAGCGGTATGGCGAGATGGGGGGCATAGAGTGATGCCTCCGACCCGACTCTGAACAATCCTGCTCCCACTCGTCTTCCCTGACAGATTGACAGACAGTAAATCATTATAACCAAACAGAACAACACGTGGATGGAAGCTGAGGTTTAGATTTAGTATCTGGGAAAAGTACTGGGTAGCATGAAGAAAGTGAGTAACTCACAAGTCCCTGCTATCAAAAGCCAGGTATTCCTCCATCAGACCCTCCATTTCAATCACCTTCGGCTTGTAATGACTGCTTGAACCACTGGAGATGCCAGAAGGCCCATCCAACTCTGCTGAGGAGGACCTGATCAGTGCTGCTCTCCTTCCCTGTACATTCAACCTTTCCACCCAGACAAGAGAACACATAGTTAAGCACCTTAATAACAGAAACAAGCCCACACATTTTGTATATTCTAAATAAATAATAAATAAACTATAATCCATCTGACAACTACAAAAAGCACACAAGGAAAATCCTGGCTCAAACAAAGCTCACACTAATACACTGCATAGTGGGTGCTAACAAAATGGCCTACACATATGACTTTTCTTTTTACTCCAACTTTGTCATCTCATTTTTGAGTAGTGAGACAGTGGCAATGCCTTCTTACAACCAGTCTACCATGGCAGCCCTAGAAGCTACTTATCTCAGCTCGCCAACACGACTTTGTCCCACAAATTTAATTAACAAGCCAGAGAATCTAGGTCACAAAACCACAGTTGGCCAGGACTCCTTTATAATTGATGCACCAACACCAGTCATCTAGACAGCCAGTCAATAGTCACTCAAATTTCTTTAAGTAATAAAAGCAACATACAGACCATAGTTTCAAACAGAAACGTCTCTCTGGGTGGAATTTTCTTAATATCAATAGGTTACAGGAGATAAACTTGACCTAAACTGTTTCTAAGCAATGACGTTCCAATGACCAATTGATGCTTATATGTTTAACATCACCATACAGAATGATATTACTATCATAAAATGCATTCTGCCTTTGTATCTCCTTAGACAGAGGTTTCACATCACAGACAAATTATCTTTAAGACCTAGCATTAATCAGGCAGTACTATAGGTTTAAAAAAAATTAAGGGAAATATACTTTGAATCTTATGTCAGCCAATGCAGTTAAGACTTACTCTGTGCCACCTCTGTCTTTCTCCTGGGACTTCACAATGCTCTCTTTGGCTGCTGATGGGCTGCTGGCAGAGCTGCCTTTCTCTGATGTACCGTACCACTGGAAGCCATCATCACTGGGATATACCAGCTGAGTTCCCAGGATCCTTAGTGACACATATACAATGAATAAATAAGTAAAATAATTATGTTTTTGTGCAAGAGTGGAATATTTTTTTTCAGGTTAGTCTCCACACTGAGCTTTAACCTTTGATCCCACCTTTGCCCTGTTAAACAAAAAGGTCAACTAAAGTTTGGTAGGAAACGGTGGATAAAATACCGAAGATGTGGGAAACGTGTGGCCCACTGCTGGCATTCATCCTGCAGCCCCTGGAGTATCCCGCCTCCGCTGCCTCTCCCCTCATACAGCTCTTTGTCAATCTCCTCAAACATTTGCTGCACCTGTTGTGACGCTGCCTTGTCGAACTCCTGTGGGACAGAAAAACAGAGAGAAAGAAACGCAGGAAGGAAAGCTAGTCATTCCTCTGTTCTCATACACCAGCTCTGTGATTGAAAGCTGCTGCTGTTACTGGCAACACGCCACCATTCTTTTTTTTTTTTTTTTTTTTTTTAAATCTCACAGCAAGCTTCAACATGCATAATAATTAGCTCCCACAGCCCCATGGGATGTGTGCAGCTGTTTGCGGTCAAGCTGGATTGTTCATATGCTATAACCAAAATAACTAAAGAGAGAGACGGCGAGAAAGAGGGGAGTTGGGAGTGAGTTAGTTTGTGTAACAGAATTCTTTTTTTCTAAGAAGCAGCTTGAGGACAACAAACTAAATAAATCATTGAGTCCTGGAAAAGTTTTGTAGGACCAGCTGAGGCTAGAAAGCACAGCATAATAACAAACCAATACCCAGTGGAATCAGGCTTCGCATATACAAAGAAATAGCAGACAATCACGGAATCAACCATATGATACAGTGACTGGCTGTATGTTGTTCTATGGTTTACCACTGGCTTGTCAAAAGGTGACAACTGTTGGTAAGTAAATCAAAATCTGCCATTCAACCAAACATTAAGTATGTTTGTGGAGACTTTGCAACAGAATAACAAAGAGGATGGAAAAATTCTCGAGAACAAAACAATGTCAGACAGAGCAAGGCTAGCATCATTACTTCACATTAAGATTGTTTTCTCAGGAGTGGACTTACATCGTAGCCCCAGGAGAAAACAGAGCTCCTCTCTGTGGATATACCAGTGCCTGTGGAGCTGTGGATACCTGACCAGGACTGGTTGGAGTCTACTGAGATGACGGTGGGACAGTCAGAGTGGCCTGAGGCAGCAGACGTCTCTGAGCTACACCAACAGAATGAGAGAGTTGTGAGGTTCATGTACAGTTTGAAAAGTAATGTGTCAACATATTTCATGTTGGGGATACAGTTTCCAATCCCCCCACTTCCCACAACAAACTATCACACATACCCAGTGAATTTAACAAGTATATTCAAACAACTTTACTCTCTATGTCATAATATAAACCAGGTTTCTGTTATGAGGCTGAGGAAATCTTACTGGTGGTGGTTGCTGACATAATCGTGGGCAAGGTTTCAAAGTGGAAAATAAAGAGCAAATGTCAAAGTAATTGAATATTCTAACAGCCCGCCTCATTATTTATTCTTTTAATTGCACATCTGAAGGAGGCAATGTGATATCAATTAATCTACTGCTTCTGGGTGTCTTGTTTCACATAGTGAGATCCTTGAGAATCAGTTGTCCACTCAAGATGGTGTAACATTACAAAACACACAGGAAAGACTATGTGTATATACCAGTTGCAAGAAGTTTCATGCTGGCCTTACTCTGGTTTGCAAAGGTTTGTGTCTCTGCAGAACAACCCAGGCCTGTCTCGCTGTAGAAAGACCAGGATTCAGTTACCTGTTGTGAGTTGAAATAGCTTCCTGGAGGTCATGGAGGTAGCGCTGTGGGGTTTGGTTATCGTCTGCTTCCTCTGGGAGAGGGTGGTGGTCAAGGCTGCTTCGAGATAACCCACGACTGCACAAGAGACAGATAAAAAAAAAAAAACATTAATAAGAAATGTGAACGTGTAATCACAGTTTGGTGGAGGACACGAGTGATGTATTTAACATCAGTGATGGCCTTACTGTTGCAATAACAACACACTATCATATAAATATCAAGCATGATGCTTAGTTTCTTCTGACTGAAACAGCAGACTGTGAAAACAGAGTGAATGTCCAAATGATATTAAAGATATGATGATGATGATGATGTTCTATATACCTCTGGTCTTTTTTCATCTTTATTATAATCCTTGTTGATGTATCAGTTCAATAGACCATATTGGTGGTTTTGCATGTCATAGCCTTTTTTTAATACAAATAATGTATACCTCACTTTACTGCTCACCATTTTCGAAAGCATGATATCATGAAAACAAGGAAAGGCTGTTCCTTCAAATAACAAAGAGAGTTGGTAATTTAAAAAACTAAAGTTGAATTGCTGAGATCATCATGCAGCCGGACTAATAAAAATATTATTTTACTCTGACATTCAATAGTCTGGGTTTCTGCAGGGTTCACCAAGTTAAATTGAATATTTTTAAAGAGGTGTTTAATAGCAGATTTGCAATTTAATACCAGTCACAGTGGCCAGTCATACTGGTCATGGTATGAAAGATATTAAGGAAAACCAGCAGGGTCAAAATGGCAACCAAGCGCAAGAATGTATTAACATTTTTGTCAGTATTCCCAAGCAGTATATAACAACAGTGTCTTATAATATCATTCATTAACCATTAAACACCACCTTGACCTGGATAAGCAGCAGAAACTGGATGGATGAATGGATAGATTCATTGACCAATTATAATATAAAATAACTAATTAGTCAACAACAAACTAATTAAAATCTACACATAAATGTTATATAGGAGGTCATGTCAGAGGTCTGGGACAGTAGTGCTGGGAATTTTCCAGCCTTTTTTCTTTTTTCATGTTATAACTAAGATTACTCACTATAATTCACTGGAAAAATGATTTAATTGATATTTGTAAATAAAAGACTATTGGAGGCCTTTGGGGGAAAACTGACTCACTTTCCCCAGTGTAGAATAACAGTATTCAGGCTGACAGCTACAAGAAAAGCTCGATGCTCAGCTGGTAGAGTAGGAAATCCAGTTCACTGGAGAGCCTTAATCTTTCATATTTGGTACTCACATCTCAAGTTTGTGCGATACAGGTCTTCTGTTGTATCGTGAAATCATCCTCCTTTGTCCTGGTTTTATAGGCTCAAGCCCTCGTCTGTCCTTCTTGCCTCCGCTTCCAGGACTCGCTGCGAACAGTTTGGAAGGAGGGCTGACATTTCCTCTAGTCGGCAGATAAATACACTTAGTGCAAGAAAGCTGGACAGGGCTCTGGCTACAGATGCTAACGTCGTTTATTAAACTATTTAAGTTAATGTTAGGAGGAGACTACGTCCAAAAACACGCTAGCTAACGTTAAATAGGCTGACAGATAAAACATCAAAAAGGCACGAAAAGCAATGTATAATTCCTCAAAACACATTTCCACGTAGATAAATCTTGCTACACTAAAAATGGCATCTTATGTTATGGTGCAGCAGTGTCCTATCGAGGTTCTTCTCTTAAAATAAATGAGTGTGTAACGTTAGTACAGCTAGCTACCGTCACCTCAGAGGATTTTCTTTGCTAATGTTAGCACCGCCAACAACAATAACACGGCTGTCATGGATACGCAGCTTCGTTCTCCCGTGGTCTCACGGGAAATAGATTTCGGACTAGCCTGGACAACCCCAAAATAACCGCTACACCATAAACTGTCTCACAACAACTCCCAGAACTCTTTGCGACAACGTGATTGCGTTTCTGAAATGTTTCCGCTTGTCATTTGTGGACTAAAATCAAAGTAAGCATTATGATATAAATGATTGGATTTTTATTAAATTCATAAGCGGTACGTTTTATTTTCCAATGCGAATTTTCTATTATGTTGGTTGTTTTATCTGAACAGTGAAAATTGGTTAATATGAAGAGTAGGAACTCTTATTTGTTGTACGATGTGGTAGTCGAATGGAATTTGCAGTAGGACCTAAACAGTGACAGATGGCGTGATAGCAACGTACGTAGAAATGAGAAAAGTTTTATTCATCTCACATTGATATAAGATAAAATTTAATAACAGGACAAGGTAAGGTTCACTGACATTACCATCAGGATATCTCGGAGTAAGCCCTCTTACTAAAATGGACGCCCTGCAGAGGAGAGTGATTCAGGAGGACATGGTCCAATACAAACTCTTCTTGATCCAGCCAGACGGTTCATCTTCACAGCAAACTGAGGAACATCTCTCTCAACTTGTAGAGGAGATTTTGGCAAAGGTCGCCCCGCTCTTGATCCAATACATCTGGCAGCATCAGCCGTTCAACCTCAAGTATCATCCTGAGAAAGGTATAGTCTTGTCAACACCCCAGAGATGAATTGACTGAAGTTGATGCAGTTATTGGTAATGTTACCCACACTAAAGACTGATGTGGGGGTTTTTTTATAAACAGGAAGTGCCCCTGCTCACATTGGAGGTAGCACTCAGTTTGGTGACAATGTGGAGGATGAGTGGTTTATCGTTTACCTCCTGCAGCAAATCACAGAGGCCTTCCCAGATCTCGCAGCCAGGTGAGATAGAAAGTGCTCTGAGTTGATGTTTTTAAACAAAAAGATGAATGATTTGATTACCATATTACAATGCTTAAACTCGGATCCCTTTCAGTAATTTGTCATTCATGTGCATCTCTCTTTCTTTCATGTTTGTGTGTGCAGAGTTGAGGACAATGATGGGGAGTTTCTTCTGATTGAAGCAGCAGATTATCTTCCCAAGTGGCTGAATCCAGACACCAGTGAACTGAGGGTGAGTTGTCCAGATGAGATGGCAAATATGATGGTATTCCATGGATTTATTAATATTTTAACACAATTCTTTGATTGATGTGTCTGTTTAAAGGACCATAATGGGGGGTTTGAATGCGTTAGCCTTTTAAAGTCAAATCACATAATACTTTTACTACTACTTTGAGAAAAATACATGTCAATACATGTTCTCTTTATTAACATATGTGGCTAATTAAGCAAAGCATACAAAACCACTGGTATGACCCTTTTGAATATCTTACTCTTGACTATCATCTGTGATTTCTATAAGTAAATAGCCTTCATTGTTCCACTCAATTTCTTTTGCAGGTCTTCCTCTATAGGGGAGAACTGCATATCCTGCCCTGCCCCTCCAAATCCAGTCCAGTAGGCATAGCAAAGGATGTCGTACCCAGTGTGGCACAAGCTCTTGCACTGCTCTCCACCCACCCAGACGCCTGTCGGGCAAGTCCCAAGATCTGTTCAGTCCTAAGGAAACGACTTGAGGGGTGAGAGGACGTCTTTTCATGAAAAACAGTCAAATTCAGTGTCGTTGACAAATTTATTTGCTTTCCACTAGGGATGTTATTGAATAGATCATATCAACTAGAAAATTGAGATTCAGACAGCGTCTGTGCAGCCTGCTGTAAAGAGAAGTGACAACATCACCTGCCTGTTGTCATATAAGCTCAATTTAAAAAAAAAAAAAAAAAATTAAATGTCCGAATGCAACGTTTGAAGGTGCAGAATTAATGTTGGATACTAAGATTTACTACAAACTGTATAAAACTCGCAGATGCATAAGAATGTCTTATTAACGGCCAAAAATGAAAAAATCGCATCAATCTCTACTTTCCCCTTAGGTATCCAGAGAAGATTGAAACAGGTCTCCACCGTGCCCACTGCTTCATACCTGCAGGTATTGCCAAGTTGTTGGCACAGCGACCAGACCTAATCGCCCCTGCAGTGTCAGCTTTCTACCTGCGGGATCCAGTAGATCTGCAGGCGTGCCGAAGCTTCAAGACCTTTCCTCCTGATACAAGAGTTCTCACCTCGGTAAACACACTTAAAAATTCATTATTGTAGTGGTTTAGACAAAGAGAAGAGGTTGACCTTGTTTTAAAGGAGGTATTTTTATTTTAAAACATTGCTTCTGTTTTATTTTTATATTTCCAGGTGACATTCACCCGTTGCCTGTATGCCCAGCTGCAGCAGCAACAGTTCACCCCAGACCGGAGGAGCGGCTTCACGCTGCCTCCTCTCTCTCATCCCCAGTACAAAGCTCATGAGCTTGGCATGAAACTGGTGAGCCAATATTAGTGTTTACTCTTCCTTCTGATTTGTCTTTTGGCTGAATAAAATGATCCTATATTATGTATTTAATTTCGTTATTGGTTTAATATCTGACTCTGTCTATGTGTGACCCTGCCCCCAGGCACATGGCTTTGAGATCCTGTGCTCTAAGTGCAGGCTGCCGTCATCAGAGCCTGATGCCCCCATCAGTTGTAACCCTCAGTGGAAAGGCTTCATGGACAGTCTGAAAAGGAACGGCTACTTCCGGGTTAGTTATTTAGCGACACAAGGGATACTAGGTTAAATGTAAAATCAATATACTAGAATTTCTCAACTGTATAAAGTTAGTTTTTAATTTTATTGCTGTCAAACGCAGGGAGAGCTGGAGGGTTCGGCTCGTTTCAGCGAACTGACAAGATCTGCAGAAAACTTCTTCAAGCAGTCTGTGACCTCAAAATCGAGGTGAGGACTGCACTGTGTGATTATGCATGCCTGTAACATCCAATTGTGTGTGTCTGAATATAGATGTTGTGTGTGTTGTCAGTGCTTTGTCCCCAGGTGAGGAGGTTCTCCAGCTGCTGCACAGCTGCAGTTCCTTCAACATAGAGGAGCTGAAGAAACAAGAGTCACAGCTCCCCCAAGAGGACAGTGAGTTGACATGCATCTTTTCTTTTTTTTTTACTATGAAACACTCATTTGTAAAAAGGTTTTTAGGTTCATCCTTTAAGAGCACCTTGAATTTGTCTCAGTTACAGTACAACTGGGTCAGATTATGACAAATGACCTTGACCTTCACCCATGTCCTAATGCTGAGTAGTGTCTTTTTGTGAATATGTGCGTTTTGCTTACTCTAAATTATGTTTTTGAAGGTTTATATGACTTTGAATTGCCTTTGTCTGTCTCTGCCACCTGGGATTTTCTACTTCCTGCCAGTTCCTTTCAGTTTCTCTCCATTTGGTATACATCCTCCATTCTCTACCCTTCTCTCTTTCAACCATTTCCCATAATTGATTTTTCTTTGTGTCTGTCTCCAGGTGACAGTTGGCTGGATATCACAGCTCAGGATTTGGAGCGTATGTTGCAGGAAAGGAGTGGGGGGAGGGCTGATGTTGGAAGCCAAAACTCCAGTTCCACCAAACAGACGCAGCGTGTCACGGGTGCAGAGGAGAGGAGAAGGGAGACGGAGGATGACAATGAGGAAGAGGAGGCCGGTTACAGCCTGGTAGCAGTCAGTCAGGGGATGAAGAACTTCCTCAGCGCCATGTCGTCGCATGAGGGTGCTGAACTGCCCTGGTGAGACAGAGTGACTGTACAATATTTATTCAAGATCATCAAAGACACATTTGAGTCAATGAATAAAATGGTTTTACATCCAGATCTAGCTAATTCATTTAGATGTCTTGCCTCACCAACAGCTTTTCAGTTCAGGTTTCATATTTTTCTTCATATTCCAGGAGCAGCTCATCTCAGCCTTTTAGTTTCGAGCCTGTGTCCATGGCCAACGCACTGGACAGACTGCTGGGTAAGTGGAAGTTATGAAAGATGTGCAACAGTAAAAATAACTTGCGGACACCTGACACAACTCCTTCTCTTCACTGAATGTGTCTGTCTTTTCATTTTTATAGGAAGTAAAGACGAAGAGCTAGATTCAGACGATCTAGGTGATGATGATGATGATGATGAGGATGAAGAGGAAGAAGAGAAAGAAGAGGTGTCTTCTGGCCATGTAGAGATGAACGGGTCGGAAACCTTGGACAGTCTGAGACAATACATGGACCAAATGGATCTGGAGCTGATGAGCACTAACATAGGAAAAAGCTTCAATCAAACTGTAAGATCATGATTGTGATTGCAGCCTCTGCATAGCACATGCGTCCATCTGCACAGACTCAAGCTCAAGATATTATTTACTGTCAAGAAATATGCACTAAAAATAAGTGAAATAATGCAAATATATCATCCTGAATGTAGTTAGGAAAACGTTTGTTTTACTTTATTTGTCCTTTCTGCAGAATTACAGCAAAGCAGACTTGGACAGTGGCTCTACTCATCCCTCTGCCGAGGGCAGTCCCCCAAGGGAGGGAGGGGTGGAGGACACAGAGGAGGAGATCCAGCCTCTTGACGTGGACTTCAACCTGGTCACAAACCTGCTGGAGTCCCTCAGCTGCCAGGACGGGTTGGCAGGACCGGCCTCCAACCTGCTGCAGAGCCTCGGCTTACACCTACCGCCCAACTCTGATTCCTCATGACAATTCCTCATCTCCCTTCAGAATGAAAGGTAATAAATAACACCCAACAAGGAGCAGCACCGACAGCTGTTAGCAGAGTGCCTTCATTACATTGACGGTACTTCTGTTGCCGAAGATCTCATCTGTGTTAAGTTTGTTCTGTGGAGTTTTCATTGTAACCAAATGTGGCTTTGTTTAGATTCACTCATTGTGTTCACTATAAAACTGTGTTCTTTAGGACTAACAGACACACTTGTAATACACATTTGTAAAAATCTTTTTAAATGTTTTGAAACCCGAATTGTTTGCTGTACAAAAGGACAAGGAAGCTCTTGTATGTCAATTAAATGTACACATAACACACCATAATAACAATAGAATTATTTATAGGATTTTACAAAATGTTTTGATAGCTCTGTTCGGTTTGTATAAGTGAGCAAATTTTGCTCAAAACATACATTTCCAATTGATGTCCACATCAATTATCTATGATGGGGTCATAATTATGGCAGTGTAAAAAGTAAAGCATCTAATCTCAGTTTTGGTTGCAATGTACATATAGATATTCATGTCTGTGTTACCGTGACTCTTATGAAAAGTTGTTTTTTCTCTTTTCATGTTACTTAATCGTGGAAACCAACTCTCCCTCACAGTCTAGTCTCTGAAATCCATGTTTGTTTGAAGGGACAATAAACTAGACAGAGAAATATTCTACAGCAAATTCTGATGTACTATTTTGATCAAGTTTACAGGGGATTTTAACACATGCTGCTAATGTTGGGATTGATGTCTCAGTGGTGGTTTTCAACAGCACTTGCATTCAGTTGCGAGAAACAGAATAAATATTTTTGCAAATAAACTTATTTCTGTCATTTCAGTTTATTCAGTGTATACAGATTCTCTCCGGTGCACCATCACCACAGCTCAATATTATTCATTATTATTTTTCTTTAAATGTAATACTTCAGTACACATTTTGAAAAAGCTGATTATTATTACCTTATTCTTAAATTAAGACATACTATGTCTTCTGATAATAACTTACAAGAGACTGAAAGAAAATGGTGTCGGCACCATTTAACTCTTTCCTCATCGTGACCCCTTTTCATTTGACATACATTAGCAGTCAAATTCATTCAAGGGCAACTTTCTCTGGTTAAAAATTAATTCAGTCAAGATCTGAGTTTAGGTATTTTTAACACAAAATGTAATAAGTGGGCTCAACTGTCTGTGTCCAGTACAAACAACCTCACTGTTGTCCCTTCTCATCTGAAAACAGTGACCAGAGTCATTCAAGGACAACTCCCACAAAGCTGTGGTTGCAAATTAATTGAGCGAAACATGAGAAGTTAAACCTCTTAAATACTGTTAAGTAAATTACATCACATGTACAATAGGCTCCAAAAGTCTGTTTTCACTATAAAAAAAAATCTCAGTTTTTGTCTCGATATTATTCACAGTTCTCCTCAAATGTCTGCAGATTTTCATTGCTATAGATGCTGATATTTGCTTGATAAGGCAGAATCACCTTCAGCTCTAAATGAAAACTTGAATTGTTTGACCAATGCAGCTTAGTTGTACTTGTTCCACTGTCAAAGAGCTGGTTTTGAAACTGCTACTGTACTATTAAGGCCATGCTCTGTCTTAAACTAATGTAATGGGAGTCTTTGTTTAGGTGGTTTGGTACGCTGCATCCTGTCCTGTCCTGAGGCTGGTGCTCTGTTACAACACGCTGCTGGCATTAATACAATAACTGGTCTTAGTGTGTAAATCATTAGCTTGCTATGTGTTTGTAATATTCTGTCATGGTTTCAATCACTTAATGTAAGCTGCTTCTCTGCTGCATTTTATGTACGTGCCTCAGTAGTACAGGTCATGATGCTGTGAAAGGGAGAAAGTCGAAAGGTAACTTGTTATTCTACACAGAATTAAAAAAAAAAAAAAAACACTGTTGTTAATGATTGAATGAATTGCATATGTCTCACTGCTACAGTCCTTTGAAGTGAAACTACAGAAGCTGGAAGAATGGCTGCACCGCCTGCCTTGCTGAATGGAGCAGTGCAGCAGAAAGCGGTGAGACACACAGAGCCGATATACCGACTAGGAAGTTCAACGCCACCCCCAGCAGGAGAATAGCAAGCAGGTATCCATGAAAGAGCAGGCTTTGCCAGCTGCCCTGACTCAACACCTGCCAGGGACTGTCCGGGTGCAGCAGCCACAGGAGGCCCAGCACCCAGCTCTGGTTGACCAGTTGGGTGTAGTAGATGTCAAAAATGGAGGCCTGGGCATCAGGGGAGTGGCGGCACTCAGCGTCAGACACTTTAGCCAGCCAGGTTAGAGAGAGACTGTGGAGGATTAAAGCCAGAGGTGCATAAATGTACTCCAGAGGTTCAATACCTGACGGACCCTTGGAGGCTGCAGAGAGACAGAGGAAATTCATTAGAGGTGAATTTGTTCTGAGGTGACAAACCATCGTTTTCACCACTACATGACATCCTAAGGTTTACCTGAGATGACAATAGATGTCCCACTCACGATGGAAATCAGAACAGAGATGTGGATAGGTGGCGGCGATGCCAGCTTCAGGGTGAAACTAAAGCCAACAGTTAACAGGGGCAGCAGAGGCAGGGTGAGGGCGAAGAGGCCGGCGTACGAGCTGCTGGCTTTGGCCCACATGGCCAGCACATCATGGATGCTGTTACAGATAGCAGGCACCAGCACCCTCTCACCCAGGGACCTGGAGTAATGCTTCAGAGGCACCAGATCCAGGACATGCAGGAGATTTAAGACTAACAAGGAGATCAGAACCTGGAAAAGATCAGTCAATGTTATTATAAAGTGTTACAGTATGTACAGTATATATAAAAAGTCTCAAGTTCTATATACTATACTTGTTTCTACAACCTAAGTGGACAGTGGGGAGTGAAGAGCATTAAGTATAGCAACATCTGCATCTCTCTATGAAACAGAGATTTCTCTGGAGCACCCATTGTACACAAAGCGTGTACAATTTATACAAAGAGTTTTTTTTTTGACATTGGTTTTGAATTAAATGATGCAAACCAATAATATGCTAACTCATCTATTTTGCTGAAATGATTAGTTCATTAAATTGATCAGTCAAATCATAATTCACTGAATTTATCATTAATAATTCAATCATTTATATAATTTATCAAGCAAATATGCGAAACATTTGCAGGCTCTAGCTTCTCCTACTGTTGTAAAAAACAAGCAATTTGAAGACATCACTTTGAGAGCTGAGAAATTCTGATGTCAGATTAATCAGATTAATCAAATTCATCAGATTAATCAGATTCATCAGATTCATCAGATTCATCGATAATGAAAATAATTGTTGGTTGCAGCCCTAATCTGTGTCACTGCACCATTTTCTATAAATTTATCACGTTATATTATGTTGAGACTTGATTTTGTGACAATGACATTCTGCCACACTGCCACACATACCACACTCATTCATGTCCTATTGTTCTGAAGGATAATGTAGCTTTCATTACAGAAAATAAACACATACATAAATTGAGGACTAAAATACAGGATGCTGAATATGAAGAAGAACATACCAGTGCCACGCCTGTGATCCACCGATGTTACGAGCAATAGTTCACAGTCGATATGTTAAGAGTGTGTGTTGCCTTGTTGAGTGTGAAACCATTTGAATGTTTTGTTTACCATAGTGCAATGTACAAACTATGTTATGTCAGAAATCAGAAACATTTTCCATATACCATATACTACATTATACCCACTAAAGGTCACTCTGTACACAACTGTCACTCACAAATTTCAGTTATTAGCGACTTCCACGCTTTAGACAGGGGGTCACATTTATATGTCTGTCATTTGGTCAGCCATTTAGTTAACATCTATTCTGCCCAAGTGTTTTATCAGCACTAAAGCCCTTCTGTGACTCCCCAGCACCACATACCTTGTCCTTCACACTGGCTCACACACACCAAATACTGTCAGAGTTAGTTAGTAGTCAGCAGTCTGCACTTCATTGAACAGGTGTGACGTTAAACTGCAGTAACGATTAACAACAAACCACTAAAAAACAGTTTTTAGTAGCTGTTGCTTATTTAAAATCACTATTTTTCACATAAATGTGCTTTTTCAAAATAAATATGTGTAGTTCTTGAGCATCACTATGCTGCATGTGTATACTGCACATTTTCCCTATATGTTGGGTGATAAATGTAATTGCAGCATAAGCGAATGCCCTGCTGTCAGGACACACAGCAGTCTGTGTAAACAAAATAGCAGGTAGGCCATAGCATTCACTGTTGTCACACTTGCTGGTGGAAAGCAATGCATTACATTTTGATTGCTTGATTTTGATCAAAGAGTAAACTATCCGTAGAGACGAGCGGGAAGCAGGCACCAACCTGTGCAAAGCAGAGAGCCACAGCATACGGGTAATGGTACTGAGGGATGAAGATGCCAGACACAAAGTTTCTGAGTTTATCAGCCAGGCCATATATCACCACGACCACCAGGCAGAGGGTGGGGACCAGGGGCTTTAGTGCATGATTAGATGAAAGACTGTTCACCGCTGAGGTGCACCATCCTCTCCTCCACCTCCCTGAACTGCACAAAGGAACAGACATGAATCATAACGAATGCATAACGTCTCACATTACATAGCTGTGAATGTAGTTTAGTAAGAGTAGAGTTTGTAGTTTAAATAAAAAGACTATTTTACCAGGCCAGGAAATTAAATTGAGAGAACTTATTTTTTTCCACAGAAAAATTCAAAACCAGCTAGCCCATTTTCGCTGTAATAAATCTAACATCAATATACTGTATACTGTACTCCAGCTATTAAATTGCACCAATTTTGACATGGAAATGACCTGTTTATTATTGTTTCCTGTTTTTGCAGAGCTGCCAAATGTCTCATGCGGAACTAAACCTAGTTGATTATGAATCAGAAAATGTAGGATTTTATTTTCAAAAAATCAGAAATCAAAATATTGGACATTTTTATTGAAATTTCATGAGGTGTAGGCTTATTCTAATATCTATATTGGCAAATTGAAACTATCATTTTTTAAAATTAAGACATTTTTAGAAATTGCACAAAAGTCACCGGCAAAAGGACAAACATTTAAACGCTGTATTGGTGGGTCGACTCGCTTATTGTACAATATGTTATTCTCATATAAATTCTCAGGATAATAACAACAGGAAAGCCATATGGCATGTCATTAAGTTAACTGCTGGTAAAACTAAATGCTGCTTAAAAAAGAAATATAGCTATTCACTGACTAAAACAACACACATTTAAATAGGCCTATATGCCAAAAACACAGTATGTGCCCCTTTATTTTGGACAGAGGCAAGAAAATATGAAAAGAGAAACATGAACTCACCATCTGGAATTCCTCATGAAGTCATATTTCATCATTTCAAAGTCCAATTATTCCATTTGAGTGACTGTAAACACCATTCATTACCACTGCTAATAAAAGTATAGTACATTTAAAATAACATTAATAATTCACCTTCTTAGCAAACGTCTCTCTCCCTATAATTTTGCTGAACACGCCACTGTCCACCTGCTCTCTGTGCTGCGGGCAGTCACCTCATTTGTTTTCTCACTGTGTCCAGATGGACATTGGTCTCGGTCTGTTTGTCTCACCATAATTAAAGAAGCAATCTAGGTGGACAGTTAGTAAAGTGATTTTCTCCAAAGATACACAGAAATAGAGCAGACATCTGTGGAATCCATTAAGATCTGTTTGCTGACACATTTTATTACACGATGTGTGATACTGAGAGACAGCGGCATCACTCAGCCTCATGGGAGGAATGTGTTTTATTTTGCGATCATGTTATATATCTAGAAATTGATTTTAGATTTTTAACTTTGATGATATGCCTTCTCCTGAGAGTTATGGTTAGGATGAGGAGAGACTAAACCCTGGCTGTTTGTTTCCAGCTTTGACACCTGTTTGTGACATTCCTGACACTCCTTCCCCAGCTTTACCTTCCCTACCCCCCACCCTCTGTCTGGATCCCTCTAGCTGTATAGGCCATCATGACATCATGGAGTCCATGAACCACATGGCTACATGAGTGAGGGTCTGTTTAAGTAAACAGACTCATCAGACTGAGCGGGTGAAGGTCTGTGCACTCTGGAGCTCAGACAAACACAGTAGCAGCATGAGCGCCCTGACTGATCCAGAGTACTATAGCAACAGGCCTGTGAGCTTCAGGGGGCTTTCAGTCATGGATCTGTGTGTCGTTTAGGCTGGTTGAATATTGCAAAACAGCAACAATAAAAAAAGAGGATGGTGACTGATCGTGTGTGTAAATATTACATGTGTGCACGCTGGGACACTGATACAGTATGTGGAAACGTGTGCACAAACTTGTGTGTACACTGATATGAGTCATATACTGTACGTGTATGTGTAAACTGACATGTGTGTACAGATTCTTCACTGACCCTTCACAAAGTGTAGAGAAGGTCGTTTCAGTACACTCACTCAGGAGCACAACAGGGGGCAGTCACAGTCTGTTTGGATGTTAGCAGCTTCCAGCTTTCTTCTCTCACTCCCAAGCTTTGGACACATTTGTAGGAATAACAACTATCAGGTAAATAAAAATATGACAACAGGCATTTAGTAAACCACAACTTTCCAAAATAAGTCAGTTTGATATATATATTTCATCAATACAAATGGTGGGAAACAGCTAAATACATTTACTGAGTTTAGGTATATTTTTGGATGACCTGTACTGTTTTTATTTTATTTTTTTATTATTATTATTATTATTATTATTAAAATTTTACTAGTAAAATTATTTTTAGTGTGGTATTAGTGAAAAGATGCAAATACTTCCAACACTGCCATAAACATGCATTTATACTTATCTACCCCTTCTAGTGTCCTAACAATGTTTGTTGTTGTGATTTATGTGTAATTTGGCTGTAATTTCCCAGTGGGATTAGAAAAATCTATCTTCATGCATGTCTGAAAATGATCTACACTAGTGGTATTGGCAGTAGTAGCCGAGTACATTTATTGTCTTAAAAGGAAACTGGGTCACAGTGTGCCACATCTGGAATGGAAAACTGAAATAGAAATAACTAAAACAAATGAGAGTACCAACAATGGACAGGTAGCCTGTGTCATGGAAAAAGGCATTAGCAGGAGCGTTGACCAGCTGCGTTGAGTTTAATTAGGTGTGTTTGTTGACATATAACAATACAGATGAAGGACTGTTGACTCACAGGCTGGTGTCAAGGACCTATAACTGTGTGTGTGTGTGTGTGTGTGTGTGTGTGTGTGTGTGTGTGTGTGTGTGTGTGTGAAGGGTGCTGTGAGGAAGATGGGGTTAACAGGGAGGTGGCGTGAAGGTGCTGAGATTGTCAACTGAGGGGCACAGGAACACGTACAGTAAGATTCAAAATTTAAATAGTTCAATGAAGCAACCAAGATGAGGTTTGGAGGAGACATGTGACAGTGGATATTGGGCATACATAGTTCATTGTGTTTTATGTTTTTTAAGATAAATGAATGTGTCCTTGGTGGAGCCATATTTTACTGAGGGATCCCTTCACTCGGCGTATATTCTCTGCTAACATAAGGTTGTTTTGTCTTGATCTTTTCTAATTAACAGTTGGCTGCTATCAAGCAAGCTATATAAAGAATGTGATTTGTCTATTCAGTGTTTTCATGTGGCAACCTCAAACGTACTTTTGTTTGTGCAAAGATTTATTAACCATTGATATAAAAACAAATGTGTTTTATAGTAAGTAGTACCCTGAAATGTGGACTTTTATGTATCGTCTGTTATTTCTTCTTTCTGTGTCTCATCCAAATACTGCCTTGATCTCTGTATGGTTGTAAGATCAACTTGGAACCTCGTCCCTTATCATGTACACTGCAAGTATTGGGAGTTAATTTGGGTGAAGTAGGACTCCTATCCACGTCACCTGTCACAGCCAGCTACCATGTGGCCCTCTAGGGCACTTAACCGTTACTGTGTTTCCAAGACCACCAGCTAAATCAAGGGCAAGGTTGAAGCGGGGCTGAGTAAGAATCACAGCAACAACAAATAGTGCAGAGTGGATTTTTTTCAATCTTTTTACCTTGTTATTTACTGTTGGCATTCTGAGAGAATAAGAGAACAATTTTTCAATGTTTTTAACATTATATATTTGTTTCTTGGTGTATCATGTTCTTCTAATGAAGGGCTGTGGGAACAGCTGATGCATCTGCCAAATGACTTAAACGAGATGGGCGTAGTACTGTCCAGGTAAAGATGTCTGCTGTTTTTTTTTTCACTTTTAAAAGTCTAAAACGATGTATTTTTAAATAATCATAACTGACTTTGTGTTTAGTCTCCTATAATTGTAACATATAATCTGTTTTGATATTGTGCTTCTCTGTGTGTATGTGCCACTGTTTATGTGTCAGAGTGAATAACAGTTGTAGAGCGGCCTCCAGAGAGCCTGTCAACACATTCCAAACAGTGAGCAGCATCTCTGACAGAGAAGCTAATAGTACAGACAGTGACCATTCCTCCATCATACCTATCCAGAGCAAAGGTAAAGGCTGTAAATTACTTCCAACTCTCGCTGTTTTTACACACATAAAATGCATGCACATACAACTACACACATACAGACACAGTGTACTCTTTGTATTTCTTCTGCCTGCAAGCAGCGTGTGAGCCAGAAGAGGTGCTAGTTCCTGCTCTTCCAGAAACAGCTTGTGTAGAGCGAGGCTACATTACCCCACAGCAAGTGTACAACCTGCTGAATGCAGAAGAAGGCCAGCCCGCCTTGTATGATCCATACTATATGCTCATCCTGGACTGTCGCAGTGCAGCGAGGTGGGTGCTGCACGGATACACCAGGGCTCTTCACAAGCACAAGCTCAGCCTTGTATAAAGAAACCATACATGAGCAGAAAAATCACATCAAATTAACAATCTGGCCTCAAAAATTACCAGCTTTGAGTCAACACATCTACTTCAACAAAGAACTGGACATTACAAACTTCACAAAGACAGTATTAATGCAGGACTATGTGACTTTTTTCAAGATTGCATTACTTGCTATAACAGTTGCTTTGTTTGGCTAAACATGTACAAATATTACTATTTTAAAGGATAGGTTTGGTGATCTTCTGTACTTTTCTTATTGTCAATAAGTCCCATGAAAATATGAAAACCAACAATGAATTGATTTGACCAATAAATATTGTCTGTGTATCCAAACGTATGTGCCATATGGCTCCATTGTTGTCCAAAAACTATTAGAAACACATCAGTGAGCCACACTGTTACACTGGCTGACATACTCTTTCATTATAATAAACGTGGATGCTGTAATTAACCTGTCCTCCCGGCAGAGATACTTGCTAGAGCACCAAATACATATTAATCAGCTGCTAGAAAACTAGACTTTTCATGGAGTTTGTTTACACTTAACAAAACTATATTTGCAGAATATCACCAGCCTCATCCTCACGTTATGTTAAATGTGCGTGCATATGATGAATGAATGTGTGTGTTAAGGTACAAGGATAGCCACGTGGTGACAGCGCGGGCCGCTGTGACGGTGATCCACCCCGAGCTGGGCTGTCTAATCAGCTGTATAGAGCTGCAGAAGTATTCTATAATACTGCTGTATGCAGAGGAAGGATGCAGCCCAGGTCAGCAAACCATAATCATGCACTCTCACAAACAGACATGCACACATGCAGAAGAGCATACTGGACAACATGAGTTGCCACTAACCCATCATAATCATGTTTTAATTATGCCAGCAGCATGGCTCTGTAGATGAGAATGTCAGTCTGCTGGTCCAGAGTCAAATATTTCAACTAAGATGGTGAACATGGTATCACTATATCTGCTTAGCATGAGCTTAGCATTGTTATAGCGGGCATGTTAGCATGTTGATATTAGCATCCTGCTCAAGGTAGCACTGTCCAAGGTACAGCTTCACAGTGCCGCTAACACGGCTCTAGGCTTGTCCTGTTGAAATTACCTGGCTGTCTGATTGTATTGTATTCATTTATTCTCTAGTCTGTCACTGTAATTGTATTTGTACAAATTTCAGTGGGCAGTGTGAAGGCCAGGGCAGACTCCCCAGGCCTGCAGCGCTGTTTCTTCCAGCTCAGTGCACTGGGAATGGACCCTGTCATCCTGTTGGGGGGATTCTCAGCCTTCCATTCCCTCTATCCTTTCCTGTGCACACCAAGTATGGTCCTGCTTGAACCTGAGCGGCACACCCTCACCATCTACCCCTCAGAGATCCTGGAGGGAGCTCTCTACCAGGGCTCTGCCTCCCAGGCCTCTGACTACCGCATCATCAAGAATCTACACATCACACATGTGGTCAATGCCACTGCCAACTGTCCTGATGCTTTCCCCAACATGTTGTGCTACCTGCAGCTGCGTCTGAGCGATGATGCCCAGCAGGACCTGGTGGAGGCTCTGCCGCTGGCATCCAGGTTCATCAACACAGCGTTGAAGGCCGAGCCAGCTGGCCGTGTTCTGGTCCACTGTAGTATGGGCAGGAGTCGCAGCTCAGCACTCACACTGGCCTTCCTCATGGAACACCAGCGATGGTCACTGCTTCATGCCCTGCGATGGCTGAAGGAGAGGAGGGCATGCACAGCACCCAACGTGAACTTCCTGCGTCAGCTGCTGACTTACGAGGAGCAGCTGTTTGGGAGCAGACTCACCACCCTAGACGACATCCGCCGATGACTGGAATAAGAAGGGGAATGGAAAGAGGGATATGTGGGATGTTTTTTTTTTTTGCTACAGTTCAGATTGAGAGAAAGTGTATAATATTTTTTTCCCACACTTCACATTGAGAAAAAGTGTAAAATAAGATGAGACTGGGCAAACAGAGGTGGAATTTTTACTGCAAGAAAGACTCTCAAAGACTGGATAGGAGTATTTTTCCCATGAGTTTGAGAAGCCGCACGCAGTGCTATGCCTAAATAACAACAGTAATCATACAGATGTTTAATTTTGTGACCTCTGTATGACTCAGTATAATATAATCCCTGTTATGAGATATTGCTTGGTGATAGTTGATAGAAAAAGTACAATAATAAAGTGTATGTATTACATTTTACATTAGGATGTTTTTTTTTCTTCAGTTTTATCCCTTGAAGTGATGATATTCTATCGAAATCATCTAGATTTATCCATCTGGAAATATTGCAGTCAATTTGACAGCTTCTGCTACTCTTGCTGCTCTTTCTCTCTCTCTCTCCCTCTCTCTCTAACACACACACACACACACACACACACACACACACACACACACACACACACACAGCTCCACCCTGCTGAACTCAACATGCAGCAGGAATTCCCTCCCTCCAAACACACTTTTAGGTTGGGAGGAAGGAATTTTCTGGAATGTGGGAGAAGTGAGAGGAGAAAAGACTGCAGTGATAAACTAAAGAATACACACACATAACCTCACAAACCATCACTTTGATTGGGGCTATTGAGATTAGGTCGTAAATACCATGTCAAATAGAGTTATGCAGTGATTTTTCTTTCAGAGAATTAGAAGTAAACTCCCCTGACTTTGCATTACATTTTCAACACGTGGCGAAAGGGTGACCCCGAGTTTTATTTATTATGTGTTTATTTATTTCTTTTTAAATTAAAACGGTAAATACTGATCCGTGGCTGTTTTACTACGGCTCAAGACAACTATAGACACCTCCCCTAGCAATTTACAAACGACGGCCCCCCCAAATCTAGTAGTAGGAGGCTGTCTGCATGTGAGAATCTGCACGTAGCATTCAGACTCGGACTTGTAGAAATCCAGCCCTAACCACCAGATGGCCAACAGTGCACCGAAACATCACAAATAGGACGAACCAGCAGACTGACACCGTGTTCATCCTCTTACCGTTAACTGCACCGGGTCAGTTTGAGCTGATTCCTCAGAGGACGCAGCGACCGGGGGGGACACAGTTCTGCTTAACTCACTGGATGCTCTCGCTTAGGTAAATATCGACTCCTCTCCTTGCAGCCATTTCAGGTAGTTTGACAACCGTACAGTTATGGACTGTCCATTTCACCGTATTTTCTGTTTACAACTTTTATTTATGTTTCCATCATTAGGTTAGCTAGCTAGCTGAAAACTAGCTAAACCTGGATGAAACTTTGGTATTTGTGATAGTTCTCGGCAGCAGCGACTAATATGATAAGCGTTAACTGATTGAGGCGGACTGAAATGAGCCAAGCTCAGTTAAAGCACGGCAAAAGTAGCGATTAAAGAAAACCAAGTCTGGGTTTTCACCATGAAACTAGCGTTAATGTTGAATTCCGATGCAATGCAGCGTGGGATGCTTCTGCCGTCACTCTGCTCTGTGTTGCATGCATTCATTTTTCATTTTAACGGCATACACCTGATTTTATCTGTTTTCTAGCCAACATTTTACACATTAACAGTCACGCAGGCTACTATATGACACACTGCAGTGAGGGGATAAAAGCTAATGTTCAATGGAAGCTTTTTTTGTTTGTAGGCTAATTACTTTAAGCCTACCTCCTAACTCGTTTGGGAGTAAACAAACAACCCTAGCTGCAGTCTAGGAGTTAAAAGCCTCTCTGTGGTGAGTCAGTTTGCAGGAGTTATTGACGGGTTATAACAGGTAAAATAATTCAGTCAGACTCCATTGGGCAGTGTGCAGTCCTCACATGAGTTTCCCCGGCGGGGAGGGGCGAAGACGTGGCAGTCCTCTTCCATCCACATCCTGTGTTATCTGACTCCACAGCTTCACTCCCAGTAAAACTTGGAGACGACAGTCGTGATGCTGGAAGTTTCTCAGTGAAGAAGATACTTTAAGATACTGTAATATACTGAGAAGAGAAGTCTCATATTTGTTCAAAAGTACAGCAACTACAGTGAGGCTTAAAAAAATGTATTGAGAAATTCACGTCATGACAATACCTTGGAATACTTGAAAGGTGAATGGTACTCTAGTGTTTTAGCCCTATTTTATGATATAATTTGGTCATTTTGTCTTGGAGATAGTAAAAAAAAAATGTATACAACACTGATGTAAAACCATAAAATCATTATAAACCATACATTAATACTTTTAAGGAAACTATATTGATTATTTTATTAATGGTTCTCTGCTGTGTGATTTTTACCCACTGGAGGTACAATTTCCCTGCAGATACTGTGGATGTGAAATTCCAAGAGCAAGGCTTCCTCAGGCATTCACCATTTTGCATTTTGAGTTTTTAAGATGATAAGTCGAGGAGAAAATCACTTGCAGAGGAGGTAGAAATACCAATATATGCACCAACAGCTTTTACTTAAGCTATTTCTCCCTCTTACATTTAAAATCCACAAGTGTGAGCACTAGGAGCAACTGCTTATGGCACTGTGATATATCCTCATTTCCTTTAATTAGCATGAAGCTTTGAGGCAAAAAAGAGTCTCCTAATGAGCATGTTCAAACACAATGCTGCTGCCCAGTTTACGCATAGTTTGAAAGGTCAGAAAAAAAACTTTTAAGCCAAATTTATACAAATGAGTGTCCTGTGTTCTGTCTAAACAAGTGGCTCTGCAGTGGTCTGGCAGGTGTTGTTAAATGGTTTATGTGCTGTCAGGAATGTTTTGGTTTCTGTGTGCATACAAGCATGTATGCATAAAATCACTTGCAGAGGAGGTAGAAATACCAATTTATGCACCAACAGCTTTTACTTTAGCTATTTCTCCCTCTTACATTTAAAATCCACAAGTGTGAGCACTAGGAGCAACTGCTTATGGCACTGTGATATATCCTTATTTCAAGTAGCATGAAGCATACAAGCATGTATGCACACAGACACTTTCACTACCACTCACTCTCATGTGTGGCCTGACATATGGATCTAAATTATACCTGTTACACTTACAGCTTTAATCTTGATATTACACTTCTAAACTATTATAACAAGAGAGACACAGTAGCTGTCACCCTGTCATTACAATAATTACATTTTACTGAGTTTTTATCCTGGTGGAAATCTAAGTGGCAAAGGCACATTTATGCTATTCTGGACTGAGTGGCTCCACAGATTCTGGAAAAACAACAGTAACAGTTAAGGATAATTGCATTTTGCCACTTTTTCTACTTAAATATCCAGAGAATATTTGAATTTAATGAAGTTTAATTTTGATTTAGTTGACTAAGTTGAGTTCTGACAGATATATTTTCCTTCCTCTATGCTGCCTGCTGCTGACCTAAATTGAAATCCCATGTGAAGTTATTCTTGTATTTTCACTGAAGGCTTGTTTTTGTGGCAAAGTCAGAACCTGCCTGAGCCTGTTGTCTGCTGTCAGTGAGAGGCACAGATACATGGCTCATGCATGACCTTTACTTTGCCCACCAGGCGTATGTGTGTACATGTGTGTGTGTAACAAGGATGAACATGAGTTTGCTTCACCATTTACAGTTAAATGAGCTTCACGTCATTGCAAACCAATGCCTTGGAGTGTGAGAATTTAATTGTTAATGACTTTATCATAAGCCTTTTGCCTTTGTTATGTCTGACATAGAAATAGTTTTGCTTAAGTTCACAAACAACATGGTGCTGTCTCTAGTAGGGCAGAGTTTTCAAGAAGTAAGAGACGAGCTGCGCTCAGCTTATTATCTTACTTGTGTTGCATATAACTACATAATCCATGAAAACACCCAGAGGTCATAGTTTCACTGGTGATTTGGTAACAAACCCAGTGTCCGTACTTGTTTAACATGCCCCAAGAGAGAATAAATACCAAAGTCTGTATACACAGCTTCAGACTTGTGTTGTATAGTTTTGGGAAATCATGATTCTGTTGGAATCGTTTCTCTCTAACAAATTCCTTCAAGGCTAATTCGTTTTTTATCAGTTGCATTGGAAGCATTTTTGTCACAATGTGCTGCACAGAAGCACAACACGGTTTGGCCTTGGGTACATTACCAGTCCTATATGTTTGTTTGATATTATGATATCTCAAAAACATGTTAACACATCTAAGTTAAGTGTGGTGGAAGGGAAGAAGCCATGTGTTTTGGATTTAGAGCTAGATACAGGTTTGGATCCAAGAGGGATTTTTTTAAGATTCATGTCCACAGATACGAACCTTGCCATGTGTAAACGTGACTTCCTGCTAGTCTGTCTGTGTTCTCTTTTTGTCTGTATGGGTAGAGAGATCACAGTGCCACTCCTAACAGACCAAAAACCCAGTGGTAGTTATGGCTGTGCCAATGGCAAAGCCAAACCAGACACAGTGACAGCAACCACAGACTTATATTTGGCTTTGTGTGGGGGGTAGGAGGCTGCACTGTGTGTGCACAGTTCTGTGTTTCCTAAATGGTCAGTTCAGCCTAATCACTGAAAACTTATGTTCCCACTTACCTAAAGTAATATTTATCTATGCAGATAGTTTTTGTTTTATCTTTTCCAGATAACTGCTTCTAAGACTTCTGCTCACTCAACAGCAACATCTCTTTCCAGAAACAATAACCAAGTTGCTCTGGACAATCCACAGACTTTGCTGCCAATAGTTTTCACTGGGAACAATTTTCTACTGAAGAATGAAATAAAGCTAAACTGCCCAAAGTAGGTTTGTGGATTATCCAGTTTTAAACTGAGTTAACGACCAGGTTTTGAAATCGGTAGGAGCAGCACTGTAGTTAGTAATGGAAGGCAACAATATGGGAAACAGTGGGGGAAGCAGTAAATTCTGGATTGGTTGTAAGGGCTGGAATGTTTGAAGTGGCTCACTCGGAGTAAACTAAAGTAACCCAGTCAGTAGACGACTAAAACTTGAAAAAGGAGCTTCTAACATCTTTGTGATTTTAGGGATATTAGAGTGTGACAGCTTGCAGTAGTAAGTCGTGGCTATAATATGGGTCTGACATGACAGTCAGTTGTCAATTCTACCTTGATGACATTATTTTTGATGACATTATTTTTTAAAGTATGACTCAATTTTCAAGATAATTTGTTGAACAAGGTATCTCTCACTCTTTTGTCAGGATGGAGCTACCGTGCTGGTGCTTACTGTTGCTGAGCTGCCTGAAGTCGCTCTCAGCCCACAATGACTTCTTCACCTCCATAGGTAAAACCATCAAACAACATATGGTACTCATGTTGTAAAATGGTCCCTCTGCTGACCTCCCTGCATATGGTTTCTAATTTTTCATGTTTTACCACATATATGTAAGCAGAGTTTATAGTAAGATGCTGTAATGATCGTATTAATGATTCCCTGTGTATATTATCAGTACAGTATTGATGGTGAAGTGTTTCTGATTTGTGTTCCTCAGGCCATATGACAGATCTGTTATACACAGAAAAAGACCTTGTCACCTCTTTAAAGGACTACATCAGAGCAGAGGAGAACAAGCTTGAGCAGGTTAAACGGTAAGTTTGTGGACATAAAGTTACACACATGGATTGATACACAAACATACGTACGTGTACACAAGCATATAATATGATGCACATGTGGATTCAATTGTGTGCAATGCATCTAACTCTGTATTACCTTCTCTGTAATAGATGGGCTGATAAGTTGGACTCATTGACAGCCACAGCCACTCAAGACCCCGAGGGATTCCTGGGGCACCCTGTGAATGCCTTCAAACTGATGAAGAGGCTGAACACAGAGTGGGGGGACCTGGAGAGCCTTGTCCTCAGTGACACCACTGATGGTATGGATAAGGAAAACCTGGATCAAATCAGCAATAAATCAGTATGCTGATACTGTCTAGTGGGTTGGTGTTTGGCAGATGCTACGTTAAGTGCCAGAAGTTTAGAAAATCACGGGAAATTGCTTGAGTTTAATTAGTTTATATCACTGCAATGAGCTTACCTTTTGCACTGAATTTCAGAGAATGATCCCCAACACTATTTGACGCTGGTCTGTTCCAGACATAAACACTGACTGGACATGGAACCGACTAGTGCAACAGATTGTCTCCAGGGTGCAGGAATGTTTTTTGTTTGTTTACCATTACAGCCAAAAAAAAAAAAAAAAGGACCTTTAGAAGACACATATTTATCCAGGGGAAAAAGCTGTGTATCTTTGCTTGTTTGTGTTGTCCCGCACAATCACACTTGATATATTTTAGTAGCAGTTACTGAGGTAAACGAGAACATTATTTAGCCAATTTCCCCACATCTGGCTTAATGTAACTATAATTCTCACTCAAGATCAGAGTCACATCAAGCAGCCTCCCTTACCATTAAGAGAGCATTCATTTTCCACTGTTATGGATCCCATACAGAATCATCTTACTATACCTTGTCTGTCCTTTCCTATCCTCTCAGGATTTATTTCCAACCTGACCATCCAGAGACAGCACTTCCCCACAGATGAGGACCAGACTGGGGCTGCTAAAGCTCTGCTCCGGTTACAAGACACATACAGACTGGATGCCAACACCATCTCTATCGGAGATCTACCTGGTACGGACCTTGAATCAGTGCATACCTCACCTACGTGGTACAAAGTTTGTGTACCCACAAATCACTTTTTCAGAGGAAGCAGTCAAATAACAGACATAGACAAGATTGAATGACATCAAAGACACAGTAAATAGCGGACCATGTGGGGATAGAAGGTTTTGCTTGGTTTCCGTGTGATTTGCAACATGAATGAGGTGATTCTGTTTTCCTCTATGTAAATGTTTCCTTCCTGTATCCTCTGTATACTAGGAGTGAAACACAAGAGCCTTATGACAGTGGAGGACTGTTACGAGCTTGGGAAAATCGCGTACTCTGATGTTGATTACTACCACACAGAGCTGTGGATGGCCCAGGCCCTGAAACAGCTTGATCAGGGAGAGGAGTCCACTTTAGATAAGGTGACAGTGCTCGACTACCTCAGCTATGCCATCTACCAGCAGGGGGAGATTGATCGAGCCCTGGAGTACACCAAGAAGTTGCTTGAACTGGGTGAGTCTCTCCACACTAGAAAGTATTTTTCCAATTTTGAAAAGTACATACAGGTGTGTTTTGCGATGTGAAGCGATATTTTCCCATTGAAGGTCAGATAGGCTAGAACTTTTCTCATCAGTTTTTGCCCAGACTTGCACAGTTACTATATTGTATCTTGTTTAATTAGATAAGACTATACACAACGACAGTACTAAGAAAGAAAAGCACTTAAGCAATAAACAAAACAAATGAGAACTTTACTTTGGTTTGAATTGAATGACATACTAAACAGAGGTGAACCAGAGGCCAACACTTTCAAGCTGTACTGACATAAATAGTACAGACCATTACCATGGTTGGGCCTAAACAACCATGCCATTACCAGTCTGTTGAGTTTTGTCTGTAAACAATACTGTTTTTACCACCTATATTCCTCTATTGGTCTGATTCAAATCTAATTGAATGTTTTTTTTGGATGTTTGTAGATTTACCGTTTAACAAAACAGTCTTCTCTGCAGGACCATTCAGAGATGTGGATAGAGCTTCTTAGAGAAGACCTGCTCTTTACTGTTAACTATTTAAGGGTAATCACAGAATAGTTGGTTTATTTGTTATAATCATTTGACTGTGAATTATTGTAGAACTCCAACCTGCAGTCCACTACTTCCATTTGCTCTTGACTAATGCACTTGATAGTGAATGCCGTGATACATTTCACGACATTGTGTTGTTTTGGTATCATGAATTTGAAACAATGTTCTGGTGAAGCTTTGGTGGTGAGCTGGTTGTCGTATGTTTTCTTCCAAAAGAGCAGACGAATTGGTTGGTCCTGTTTTTAGCGATTGTTTCTCAGAAATGGATAAAGGCAGACTGAACAAATTGCATATTGTTATGTCATGTTGGAAGCTCAGTTATTTTGATTGCAGGCAGTGTGATATTTTTAGATGACATTTCTGCAGTCATCACTATTTGTTGGTCTTGAATTTTTCTATTTCAGACCCGGAGCACCAGCGTGCCAATGGCAACCTGAAGTACTTTGAGTTCCAGTTGGAGAAGCAGAGAAAGGCTGCGGAGGCTGAAGGTGAAAAACAGAAGGAGCGAGGGAAAAGAGAAACAAGTGAAAAAAAGAAGAAGCCCAAAAAGAAGGCATCAATTCAGCTGATCCCAGAGAGGAAGAAGTATGAGATGCTTTGTCGTGGGGAGGGCATCAGAATGGTGAGGAAGACAAAGAGATACCCAAAAAGAATTTATAATTTAAAAATACAAAAACTCTGTTTTAACTCTTTTGTCTCCTGCTTTGCTTTCCTCTCAATCAGACCCCCCGAAGGGAGAGCCGACTGTTCTGTCGTTACTATGACAACAATCGCAATCCCATGTATGTACTGGCACCTGTCAGACAGCAAGATGAGTGGGACCGCCCCTACATTGTCCGTTTCCTTGACATCATCTCCGACAAAGAAATCGAGAGGGTCAAGCAGCTTGCAAAGCCAAGAGTAAGTGATTTCTCAGAAGTTTTCTGTGCTGCTATATGATGCACATATGAAGCGGTATTGGTCGCTACAGCTTATTGTGATCTAGTGAGAGATTTGTTAGGCTTTTTCAATTTCTGTTTTGAGGTTTAATATTGTTCAGGGGTGGGAGGTCAAAGCTGTGAGGCTGGATGATGTGATGCTACTAGTTTGACAAGCACACAGGCACACACATCTTTGTATGTGTGTGTCTGTGTGTGGGTAAATCGTGTCCCTGGCTTCACAGCTACGCAGGGCCACCATCTCCAACCCCATCACAGGAGTGCTGGAGACTGCTCCATACCGGATCAGCAAGAGGTAAGGCAGAGCCAGGATCCACCAAGAACAGAGGATATAAGAGAGAGTTGAGGGAGAAAGTGAGGTTCTCTCCCTCTTTTTCCCTCAAAAACTGATTCTATTTCTCTTCTGTATTCCCGTCCGTCCATAATAGCATTTCTCCGCCCTGCCAAAGCTTCAGGGCTCTTGAGCTGAAGCACACAATCCAGCTGAGAATGATCAGAGATTTTATACAGCATAGAAATATTTATAGACAAATTTTTGTTGTATAAAGGATGTTTCAAAATATTCAAAAAGATTATCTCATGATGCTTTCATTAATGACACAGAAATGTGAGAAAAAAAGGAAAAGAATGAAGATATTTTGTTCTATTTGGATTATGCTGCTGTTTTTTAAGGATCTGTTGTGGATATGATTCTGCTCAGGAGTCTGTTATAGAAAGGTAACACGAGAAAATAGAGGGAGGAAAAGTGTTACTTCTTCTATTAGATATTAACATAGTTGCTTTTTGTGAGCCAGGGGATGTATCAGAGGCATTAATTCCCTACTGATAAATTTTCTTATTTTGAAACAGAAATTTGGTCTCTAGTCTTGCCTCGTGGAACATTCTCTTGGCCCTACTGAAGAATAACATTGACAATTAGTGACCAGATCTGCCTTTCTTTTCTCTCTCTCTTTCCTCTTACTTTTCACTCATCTTCCCGTGTGAATCACATTCCATTGTCCTTTTTTTCCTTTTCCTTTGTTATTTTCTTTTCCTCGACCTCCGTGCCCTTGTGCTGTGGGAACTACTGTAGTTAAGGCGAGCCACGGTGCATGACCCTCAAACTGGGAAACTTACTACGGCCCAATACAGAGTCTCCAAGAGGTAAGGGGTCACAGGTCACCAGGAGGGCCACAACACCTTCCCCTCCTCCTAATCCAATTCATCTTTATGTCTGCGCCACTAATTCAGCCCTGCACCAAGCAAGCACCATGGAAAAAACAATGAAAATGTTTAGCTACACCTGGCAAACTAACACTAGAGGAGGTTTTTAATTTGGTTTAAGTGAAAAACTTTTCTGCCTAAAACATAATTTAAACCAATTAAACAGGCCTCTGTTGTTGTTGTTTTTTTGGTGTAGATGAAGTTTTCTTTGTCCTTTCATTTCACTGAATGATTCAGGCATGTTCATGGAACTGCATAGTTTTGACAAGCTGTTCTCTTTCCCCTAGAAGTCCTCCCGAGGTTATTTGAGATCCAGAAGACTGAATCTCTGTTCCCCATTGCATTTTCCAGGAATGAATCTGCATCACATTCTCATAAAAGCTCATTACAGTTGCTGTGGTTCTACTATGCTTCTTCCACTTCCATATCCATATCAGCAAGAAACAAGAAAAGGCCTGAGTCATGATGCACATACTCAAATACACAGAAGTACTGCAAACAAGTTTAAATGTAGTTTCATTTTTACAGATTGAATTGTTAGTCGAAGTTGCAACCCACCCTAAAAATACCATGTTTGGCAGCCCACCAAAACCCCCAAGTTTCTTTGGTTTTACTGTTCTTGGTAATTAATGTGTTTGTGTGAGGGTGTGGCATTCCTTTGGTGTTTTGTATGTGTTCGTGCTAGTTGGCATGTATTTCCAAATTCAGTGCACATCTAGTGATGGAACAGTCGGGACAGATGGGTGAACTCAGAAGAGTCTGACCTGTGCTTGAACTGGCTGTAAGAGACATGAGGAAAGAATTTGTTGGCTCACATTTGGTCCCGCCTCCCAACAAAAATGTAATTTATTATCAACACAAACTCTGAATAAAAAATGATGACTCATCCCACTGTCTCTCATACACACACACATGCACACATTTCCAAGTAGATCTGCAGAAATTCCCCAAAACACCTCCAAGAGGCGCTGGGAGTTGTCTCATGGGCTTTGTGTCTTAAAAAGTCCTCTAAATTTGAGAGAGTGGTGGAAATTGGAATTCATTCTACCTTTATCTCATGGGATGATGACTTAATAGCAATTACATATTACAAAATACCCTGTGTGGTTGGACAGTTTTCTATCTGGATAACAGATAAACTGCCAATTTAAACTTTACAATGTGATCTGCAGAACTAGAGTTTTGTCAGGTTTTAATAGTTCACCAGACAGAGTCCACTGCCATGATTCATCACGAGCTTATTTTATTAGGGGCCTTCTCTTAGATTGGGGTGTGGGAGTGAGCATGAAAGGCAGTTAGTGTCAAGAGAGTGAAAACTTTTTACCATAATCCTCAACCAGGCTCTAATGCAAAAATGCTCACCAGACTCAAGTGCAGAGTCAGATCAGAACAACCCTGTACCCTGAGCTGATTGGAGATTCTGAATCCTGGGCAGTTTTCCAATTTTACATCTTCTCCACTTCCTTTCTATCATCTGATTGCACAACTTTTTTTGAGCTTTTCACGGCAATTTTTCTGCATGACGTCTCTTAGTCATTTCTATCTCAGAAGAAATCTTTACTGCCATCTAGTGGACAAATATGTGTCTTTCTGACTTATAGTGAAATAAGTTCCCCTTCTTTCTCAACTGGTCTGCTTTCCCTCCTGTATTCCAGTGCTTGGCTCACTGGGTATGAAGACCCCATGATTGAAAAGATCAACCAGAGAATTGAAGATCTCACGGGGCTGGAAATGGACACTGCAGAAGAGCTGCAGGTAAAAAGTTGGTTAATAATTTCAAAGTCTTGGACATTCAACCAAGACAAGGCAAAACCCAACTTTGTATATATCTTTCTGTTGGATAATCTGAATTGTACAGTTGTGAGACTTATATCTTATTTTGTTGATCTCTGTAGGTTGCAAATTATGGTGTTGGAGGTCAATATGAACCTCACTTTGACTTTGGAAGGGTAAGAACCTTTGTGATTCCCACAAATTAAATATTTCAGAATGTAAAGTAGTGTTAATATGGCAGGACATTAAACCTGATGTTGACTCCTCTCCACAGAAAGATGAGCCTGATGCCTTTAAAGAACTGGGCACTGGCAACCGCATAGCAACATGGCTTTTCTATGTGAGTAAACTCTCCTAAATACACTACACAAAGTTCCTATCCTAGCTCTGTATCAATATTATACAGTTAGCAGCCATTATTTACATGTATGTACATTTTAAATAGTGTGGGCAATGTAAAGCATATGCAAGAATACAAGAAAAAAGATGCAACCATTATTAAGATGATATACAACATTATGGATGAAAAGCAGATAATTCCAAATTAGAACTGAACTAAAGGAATCTCATTAGGTTTAACTTAACAAAGTTGAGGGTAGATTTGATAAGAGGACCTCACTCCATATTGTGTTGAGTAAAATTTATTTCCTGTGATTAGAAAAGCTTGTATAAATGGAGCAGTCCCATATTTGTCGATGAAACAGCAAAGCTCACTATGAATTGAGGGTGACGCCCTGGTATTATACATCAAGGACTGTCTGATTATGAGCTGTGCTAGTGTGCTAAGTCTTTGCTGTTATCAAAGTAACATCTGAGTTAAAGTAGGTCCTACTCTGCTGATGCAATAAGGAGGAAGTTGTATTTTCTGGGACTTGGAAAGAGATGAGGAAAAACTGTTTTCAGAATTCATTTAGCGGGTCTAAAAATCAACTTTGAATACCATTAAATGTTCATTTTAAATATTAAAATACAGTACATGCAACTACTGAAGCCCTATGACCCCTGACCATGGTTTCATATATTAAGACCTGCAGAATTATTTGATTTGACTGATAAACCCTGACCTCTGCCTCTCTGTCACTGTTGTAGATGAGCGATGTGGCAGCAGGTGGAGCCACAGTATTTCCAGATGTTGGTGCAGCAGTTTGGCCCCAAAAGGTAACCAACCACTCATGCTACACCACTTACTAACATCCATTATTACTGACTCCATAGTCGTGTCTGAATCGGTCAACTAAATGCTAAATCAATGTAACTAATTGTACCACACACACAAATAAAAAATGTGCAAAATGCTGTGCCTGTTGTTTTTGCTATTCAGCGAGGAACAGTACCAATTAGTCGGCACATTCAGTACACTTATTCACACACTATCTCTGTCACACACACTCAACAAAATCCTCTAAAAGGGTAACAGTTCCATGCAAAATAGGATCATTTATTATAAGCAATTGCCTATTTGTTCATTCCTGTCACCGAGAGAAAGTTTTCTCAAGTCCCATACACTCTAACAATCACACAGTAGCAGATGCACACAAACATGTATTTCATTTTTTCTTTCTGATTGTTATTTCACCCATTACAAAATCTCTGGGAATTAATTTAAGAGACTGAGACTGACTCTGTGAGATTGCTGGCTATACCTGGAGGGTTCGCACTACTGCTAACCTCTGATGCCTGTCCTTTGTGTGTATTCCAGGGTACTGCAGTGTTCTGGTACAATTTGTTTCCCAGTGGGGAGGGAGACTACAGCACCAGACATGCAGCTTGCCCAGTGTTGGTGGGCAACAAGTGGGGTGAGCTCCTCTTTGTCCAGTTCCCAATAAAAACATTTATAAGACTGGAGTCAATATGTCTTATGAGACCACAGTCTTTGCTGAAGAGAATGTTTATTTTTAAAAGCAATTTAACCCAGTGTCATAACCAAGAGTCGGATGTGGTCTTGAGCTTATAGCACAAGAAGGGTAAACATTTGTACTGTGTCTAAATTAATCAAAAGCTTATGTTAAGGATATGATTATTCTATTTTTTATCCTTTCTTTCTGTATTTAGTATCAAACAAATGGATCCATGAACGAGGCCAGGAGTGGCGACGACCTTGTGCCCTAAATGAAACTGAATGATGAAAAAAGAAATCTCATCACGTCCCTGCCCCTCTCTCCCCTTCCTTGTTACCAAAGAACGCTGCTGCGGATCACAGATGATACACATGGAAACACAGAGTCCAAATGGCTCACTCTCTCTCTACAAACACTCCTGTTTTTCTCAGCTGTTATGCTCTGAGCCCAGAGATTGTTTGGGTTAATGTGGAGCCCCTGGACAGTATTAGCATTGCTGTGACTGATAACTTGTTCTTAAGATTGTTGTATGGTTCTGAGAAACACTCATTCCCTCTTTCACTCCCAGGTTCTTTCTTTGCACTCTGTATGAACTCTAGCTCTGTGGTGAGGTTATCCTTCATTAGTCACTATAGGGACCAGCTTCCTACCTGTCATAAAGGGACAAAGGGATAACCTTAAAAGGACGGGTCACATTTTCACAGGCCTGTCTGATTCATTGAATTTCTTTCATTTAGTTAACAGAACACATGGACCTGTGATTTTTATGAAAATGAAAAGATTTTTTAAACAGTATAAATCAATAAAAATTCACAGTGATTGTAAACCATTTATTTGCAAAATTACATGCTCCACTTCAAAGCAGTGAAGTCATTTTTTCAAACTATTCTGAGGAACGTTTCCAGGCGTATAACTTTGTAATGAACTGGTGTACAATAGGTTCACAGATTTTCTGTCTTGATTTACATGGGGTATCAATCTCTGCTTCCAATAACTTAGTCTTAAAAACCAACATATGGGCTATGTGGAGGGACTGAAAGGACTCACAGCACATAAGAAAATGGTAAAGAAAAAAAAAGAAAGAAAATCTGACCGAAGTCCAGAGTAGTAATTTTGGTGAAAAAAAATGCTACATCTATGCAGCACATTATCACATATCATACACCTTGTTAGGCTGCCTCAAGGCCATACTGTTTTTTTAATCATTTGAATGATTACACTATGACATATTTACAGATTTGTTGTACTTGAACATACCATGTGTACAAATGCATGGGCACACTTACACCTGGATGTAGACACAGTTACATACATCCAATATGCTGCATAGAATTTAGTGTTATATTTCACAAACTTCAGTTGGTATTTGTTCATCCTGATTGTTGCAGTGTTGTGTAAGGACCTAAAACCAACAGAACATGAACATCAGGGAATGTAGACTTGATACACTACATCGTGCCATAATACCTTGTTTTTTATGGAGCGATTGATTCTGGCAGGTTTGTAACAGTGTCTGTTGTGAGCAGTGTTTTTCAGTGTGAGAATATATGGGTTTTTCAAGGAAGAAGCATTTTATTTATATGTCCCAAGCCTATTTTGTGTGTTTTTGTCTTTTATGAAAGTCTGAAATTGTTTTTTTTTCCTACAATAAAGACTGGTTTGTTGATCTCAAGTGAATAAACTGTCCTGCTACAGTTTCTGTGTGGGTGGGTGGGTGTGGGTGATGTGAGTGATAGGGATTTGAGGGGGAAGGTATGAAGGCATCACGTGACTGTCCAGTACTAATGATAACGTCGCTTGTTCATCTGTGGCAACCAGGGCCAGACGTCTGTCAGGTCGGGAGGACAAGGGCAAGCGTGCAAGAGTGAGAAAAGGAAGCAGCAGCAGCTCGGAGAAGAGAAAGTCAGGAAACACCCCTCCTCAGTATTACAGTTAAAGGATAACACGCGTTTGTATTTCGGGGGAACAGAAAGGAACGGCAAAATGATGATGACCCAGGTGGAGACCACGGTGCACTATGATAACGGCTACGAGGAGGAATACATGATACAGGAAGATGAGTGGGACCGGGACATGCTGTTGGACCCTGCCTGGGAGCAACAGCAGAGGAAAGTAAGTCAAAGAAAAAACACATGGATCAAAAAAATTAAACTGAATTATATTCAAGCTACATTGATGGTTACAGAGGAAAAAACAATGGCAGAGTTGTGACGCGGAATTACATTAGAAGTTAATTATCAAAGTTGGAAAAAGTTTGTTTTTATTATATTTCATATTTCCATATAAATATGGGCCAGTCATTTTCTTATACAGTATCGCATAACAGTAACTCTGTTGGGCCTAACGTCAAGCCAGCCATAGCGAAGAGGCAGACTTCCGGTTAACATTGTCATAATAAAAACTTTTTCAGGCGCGTTGAACGGATTAAACATAGCAAATTGATCAAATGTGAGTCCTCCCATAGAGGTCATTTTAATAAAACATTTATATTCTATATTCATATACTATAATTGCATCTGTGTGTCGTCAAAAGGGACAAGAAACACTTTGGCTGACCGTTAATAACCGTTAATAACCAACCGTTCTGAGCGTTACTTCCGATGTTGCCAACTCCTCTCGTCAAATCACATGTATTGTTAAAGTAGAAAAACATTCTTCCTGGCACTGACATAGCTTAGACGAGATTGATATGGATACTGGACTGAATTTATTTCATTTTATAGCTATAGTTAGCTGTGTAGCACTCTGACATTTCAACAGGACGAAGCCAGAGTAGTTCAACGACTACACTGTCTCGGGGAATTAATGGGTCCAAGTTTCTGGTGTAGTTTTATTTTGAAGGACAGTATTACTTAACTTCCGATGTGGGTCTAGTTACTTGCCGCAGACTTGACGCACCCGGGGTCCAACCAGGGAGGCTTGACGGACGGATGCGGTGGGTACCAGCTAACAATAGCTCTGCCTTCCAGCGGCTCTACAGACTGATACGCGCGGAATGCGAGCTGTCAACAGATGCTTCTAACACATGATGACGCTCTTGGGATTAGAATGGACGCTACATCTAATTTTAACCTCGGGACCAAAAGGCATTATAGTAGGGTTAATCCAGTGTCCTTGGTGCGGAATTCTTTTGTTTATAGAAACCACGCAGAAATATTGTACCGAGACCAGCTCAACTCAATATAGCATCACCCTCCGGCACTGTCAGTTGGTTTTAGGGCTTTAAAAGTTGGCGTGGGCCTTGCACTGCATCTTTTTGCACGACTGGTGGCCATCAGCTCAACGCCTATAACCTCCTGTGGCCCCTGCAGGGATGACAAAACTGTGTATTTTTGGCATCACAAGCCAGCAACACGATAGTCAGCTCCCTGGTCCATATGCACAGCTACTTTTCCAGTGTTTATCTTTTTACTGATTATAATTTGCAGTTGACAAGTGCTCATTGGAGAGTAGTTTGCTTATTCAAGCAGCTGTTCAAAATTATCAGAACTGATAAAGCATCATTGATGGCTGCACACACACATTGGTATAGTGTTTCTTTTTGGCACTGTGGCAGGTGATGAAGTTGCTCTGGGCCCAACCAGCTTATTATGTACCCCCGCTAGACATTAACATTGAGCAGAAGTGTTGCCATGATATTGTTTGCGTCATTAGGGGACACTTTTAGTCACTTTTTTGAAATAATTTCTCTCCAGTAGCTGTAAATCTATTATCCAGCTCAAGCCATGGTACAAAGGGCTTATTTCAAATCCTACCAGCAGCTGGGGTAGCTTTCCTTCAGTGGATATTAATGTGACTGTGGTTATGTGGACCTTTTTGAATCTATTACCGACTCAGACAGGTTTATCAAGGAGATTGACCAAGCTTTCAGTGCCTGTTTAGTGCACTTCCAGAGGGCTGTGTTACATTAAGTGAAAGTGAAACGATCCATTCACAAGGCTCTGTCTTTTCAACATGTTAAACATTCAGTTCTCATGTTTTTCCATCCTCTTGGACACAGCCTGCCAGCCTATGACCTAGTGAGGCCCCACAGGCAGCGATAGGGTTGGTCCTCGCTGGATGTGATTCATAAATATTTTTAGCTTTAATCGTCACTGGTTAGCACTGCTGGAGAGGGAGGTGGGGGGGCTTGGAAAGTGGGCAGCAGGGTTCTGTCATTGTGGCTGAGTCAAATTTGGAGGACCAGCAGGCCACATTTTTTTAACAAGGAGGGCAGCAGTTCAATGTCACATACACCCCGGGGAAGGCCATTGTGTTCAATGTGATTTTCACTAAAGCCGGTAATATTCTGTTTTTGAACCAGAACCCAGAGGAGCAGCCTGAGTGGCTGGCTGGGCAACCGTGTGCAGCCCTACAGGGTGCAAGGATGTGTAAGAATCAGGGTTGGTAAAAGTAAAAGTGCTAAAATATCTTCCTCTAGTAATGTCACTTTGCTGAATTTATATATCAGCCAATAAAACTACATATAAAATTTACTCATGTGAAAGGACCTATTTGTTTTTGTGACGGTGGAAAGTAAAAGAGCAAAATGGCATCATCAAGTCTAGCATCCACTCAGCTTACATTACAGAACTTTTTTTTTTTTGTTTTTTTTTTCTTTAAAGTTTAGGGGCTGATTTATGAAAGTAGCTGATTTAAATATTTTTTATTGTGTCAGAACATTTTTGACACTGCGGTAGAACAATTTATTGATCCTTGTGGCATATCCTTAACAAGATTTTAAATGTAAACTTTTTAACTATGCTCCCATCCTGCCTGTCTTCACGCATAGTAAAGGGTGTGACCAGGAAGATCAGCATACATGTACTGTGATAAAGCTGTCTCCCTGCAGCTGTAACCAATCACGTTAGAAGTGGCAAAATAGTGACAGAGAGTGACGTGAGGGGAAAACTTGCTCTGCATCCACGTGACATTTTCACTCATGTTGTTGACATGGCGAGACGTTTTGACGTTTTTCCTCCCAGTCTCTTATCGTGAGGCACAGCAGAGCAGTCTAAATTTAACACCTTATATCGTTCGGAATGTGCTCTGTGGTCGGCTCCCTGCTTTCATCCGCAAAGCGCTGAGCGCCCGTGAACTCTGCTGCTGGCTATTGAGAGACTTTATAAAAATAGGAGGCGAAAGACAATGAGCCTGTCTTAACTTGATTTACAGTATTTCAGTGCCGCGCATAAAGCACACATTTGTTCTGGTGCTTGTTAGCTGGGAAACTACAGCAGGAAAAAGTGGAAACTTGATACTAAAGGGTCACTGAAGGTTAATCTGAAAATGTAGCACTGGTCCGAGGTTAACAACGATTTGGTATATAGTCCTGAAGTGAAGACCTGCTAAGCTGTTAGCTGCCTCAGTTTGTTTAGGTCTATTGCAGACGGGGATATCATGCTTATAGTTTAATCTATATAATGTAAAGGAGAATTTAAGTGGAGTAAAATTAAAAATTACTTTTAGGACTTCAAACTATGAATTGTGGTGCACCAGTAGAGCTTCATAGAAAATGCAGAAAGAACTGCCGTTGTCATGCATTTGTCCCTTTCCTGTTAGACCTTCACAGCCTGGTGCAACTCCCACCTGAGGAAAGCTGGTACTCAAATCGAAAACATTGAGGAAGACTTCAGGAATGGACTAAAGCTCATGCTGCTTCTGGAAGTTATCTCAGGTTAGATTACTAAAGGAAAATGTTTTCAAGGTTTTCTGTCAATGATTTATTCTTCGTGCTACTACACCAGCAGGATGATGTGCACATTTTATCCACTGTTCACTGTAGTTAATTTTGTGGTTTATTTTGCTTTTAATGTGATATAATTGTATCAGTTAAACCATTTTTTGATAATTGTTTCGCACATATTTATGTTTGCAGGAGAGAGGTTACCCAAGCCAGACAGAGGGAAGATGCGGTTTCATAAGATTGCTAACGTCAACAAAGCACTGGACTTCATCACAAGCAAAGGAGTGAAACTGGTCTCCATTGGAGCTGAAGGTACCAAAAGCCCTCCTGAACCTATGAATATAGTGCACTCCATTAGATGTGGAGTGGAGTGATAATCTGATTTTCTTTTATTCACTCTTGTGCAAACTAATTAGAACGGTTTGTTTGCCTTTCAGAGATTGTGGACGGTAATGTAAAGATGACTCTTGGAATGATCTGGACTATCATCCTCCGCTTCGCCATTCAGGACATTTCTGTGGAAGGTGAGATAATAAGATCCAAAGATAATAAGATCCAAAAAAATGAACTAGATCCAAAGATCTAGTTCATTTTCTACAGACATTGTGTCAACTGAGCATAGACATGGACAACTGCAAAAGGTAAAGGACAGTATGTAATGGCGTAAAATGCAAATTTGAGAGTGTTAGAGGAAAAAAAACAATCTGTGACTTGTGCAGAATTGCAGCGTACAATGTAACCACTTCTATGTAACCAATCTCTGTGAGTTCACTCTCTCCACAGAAACATCTGCCAAGGAAGGTCTTCTCCTGTGGTGTCAGAGAAAGACCGCCCCCTACAGGAATGTCAATGTCCAAAACTTCCATGTCAGGTCAGCGATTCACACAATATTAAATGCAGTTTACATGCTGTTTGGTTATAGTGATAGTTTATGTGATTGTAAGTTAAGTTAACATTCTCTACCATCTTGTCATATTCCAAGCAAAGGGATGATAAATCTCAGCACATGTTCCAAAATATTCTTTTCATTTCATTTGGGCAAAATCAATTATTATAACATATTGCAGTAATGTGGAGTTTGTATAGTGAATAAGTTGATCTGATAGTATAATGTTAGAATTAAGTTAGTCCTGTAGTTGATTTGACCAGTTCAAAATATCAAGACTTAAGTTTGGCATCAGCAAAGTGCTGTTGAACCTCAAATGGTAAATGCTGGACCTGGACCCCAGCAACTTAATCTCTGAGTCAAGTTAATAAGCTTCCTCTGAACTGACATGTTGGTTCTCTCTGCTCATCGGCTGGTGAAGCTGGAAGGATGGCCTGGCCTTCTGTGCCCTGATTCATAGACACAGACCCGACCTCCTCGACTACTCTAAGCTCAACAAGGTGTCGTGTGGTTTCACTTGTAACCAGGTTGCTGTGTTTCAGCCCCAAACACTAACATACTGATTTCCATAAAAAAATAACTTCACTTCTGTCACAGTGTGAACTGATGGAAACAAACACACACTGAAATCACAATAATGGCACTTTGTGGTACTTTTTATAACGTTATGTCGTGTTGGGAATCACTGAGGAAAATTAGTCTATATATATTGCTGGAGGTGTATGCCATCTATTTGAATATGATACATTTAGAAATATGTGTCATTTTATAGGACCAGCTCCATATTGTTTACTGTAAATAAACATACAAAATTACTGGAAGCTGTGAAGGAGGCTGTCTATGGGAAGTCCACTTGGTTGTCATAGGCACAAGCTCTGTGCAGTAATGTTTTCTGTGGATAAACAGTGTTTCATTTGGCTAATGGATATAATGCTACTTTAATTTATGGATGTGTTTCTACTTCACAGCAGCGTGCATTCATTTACTCTCACCTCATGCTTCATTACTCTTAACTAAAGCAGTTTACTTGATACAAAATTTTCAGCATAATTAGCATGAAAAAGACTGTTGCCTCAGTCCATTTTGTCGTGCACCCCGCTGCTCCCGTCACAACAGTGGGTTTAATGGTGGTGACATGTGACCTCTTGTTTATGACACAGAGTGATAAATATGCAAACCAAGGCTTGACTAGCTTCAGAATATGACAAAAGAATGCGGTTTGACTTTTCTCATCCATTTCAAAGCCTACACAACATGTATTGCATATGGGTGTGTGTGTGTGTGTGTGTGTATAGTCAGCATTACCTGATCTTTAAGTGTTTCTCAGAGCAAACAAATCCACTGCTCATTTAAATGTTCTGGGTTTAATGGATTTCCAGGACTCTTCAATGTTTGTGTGTGAACAGGTGAGGGCCTCGTTGAGCTGTGCTTCGTATTCACAGAGTTAGAGAGTGCGGCTGACAGCCCTCCCATGTCTGTCAAGAGACAATAATGTACAAGTAACGCAGCCTTTCCCTCCTGGAAGAAGGTGCTGTCTTTGCTAGACAAGAAGGCTGCTCTGTGAATATGTGAGGCTTCACTCTTCCATTGCAAAGTCTGTTTTGGATATAAGACTGCAAGTCTTTTTTTTTTTTTTTAAGTAAAAAACTGGCGATAGAGATCTTGCCCATAAGGTTTCATAGTGATTTTATCTACTGAGAGCCTAAAGCACATATTGGAGATAAATTGTTTGTGGTCTAAAAACCAGCCAAATGTATTCATGAGAACCTAATGTTCAAATAGGAAAATTTACTTTTACTTTACCTTGGCCCAGTACTGTAAATGTGTAGTAGGGGAACACCATGGCTGGTTTGGGAGAGTGACATTTTCGTTGGTTTTGGAAACAGAAGCGCTCGCTTTTCAGCACACAACTCACTGGCCTGACTTGGAGTTGACCCTGAATAGTCACAGAAACATGAGCCTAGTCCCTGCAGAGCTCAGGCTTAGCTTTTCCTCTGCTATTGTCCACATTATCACATAGTGTTCCCCAGTTAAAGGCTGCCGGCCCTCATAAAAGTCTATGAGATGGTTACTGTGGTATTTCTTAGTCAAATTTCAAGTATCACTATAAGGATGGTGTATATTTCCATCATTAGGAAAGGCTATTCAAGCTAAATATGGGTGATGAGGCACACACACAGGGTACCATATCTATTTCTCTCTGCTGCTTTTCTCTCATTTTTTTCTCCTCATCTTTTTGACGTACATATTCACCCAGTCAGTCACACCTCAGCTTCTCAGTTCTGCTCACACTGCCAGGAGACAGTTTCATTGTGTGCCAGGCAGCTGTTGTGTCTGGCTCCAGGTGAGTGTGTTCGTTAAGCTTGCAGTGGTACCGCCTGCTGAACCAGCTCTGGTCAGGGGCACATAAACACACACACACACACACACACACACATACACAAAGGCCTTGGGGTATCCTTCTATCCATCCATCCCTCCATCCCTTCATCCATCCCACCACCAATTTACTACCCTATCCATCCATCTGTCTGTCTGTCTGTCTGTCTTGCACTGGATCTGTGAGCAGCTGGCCCTGTCATGTAGTGTGTCACCCCCTTCCTTCATGGAACAGTGTTACAGAGATAGGGACAATAGCAGCAGCATGATAGCATGATCCCTTTACCCCATTGCACTCTCACTGACTGTTCCATCAGCAGGGGAGGGTTCACTGTCAGCTGTTAGCTTAATGCACCACTCCCACACTTGGTTTGTCCTGTCAGAGTCACTTGTGAGAGAAAAGAAAATAACGCTGTATACTGTAGTGAATAATATATTAGTTGATTTTATTTCCTTGCTGAGTAATGTATGATAGTTTATCTTAATAGTTTAGTGGTTCAAGTCATTTATAAAATATGGTGGCAGATTCATGAATTTGAAGATTCACTTGCTTTTGTCGTCATTAGGAAGACCTCACTTTGACATGTCACAGACCCATGGATCAGTTACTTAATTGAATAAAAGAATCAGTAATAGTAATATTCATGAGGTGCAGTCTGTAGTTGATCCTTCAGTTACAGACTAAAAGATCAACTACAACCATAGTTGTCAGATAAAAGCAAAACATGAACAAAAATTGATAAGTGAAAATTATAACAAGTGACTTTCTCATGGAGAGTTGATGATTTCATGCAAATGATCAAACTGCAATAATTATCACATGAAAGGCCTAATGAGCATTCAGCTCAGGAGAGAAATAAAAAAAAGTCTATTCTAAGTTTTGTGTAGAAGCTATATCAAATATAAATTTAAAAACAAGTGCTATTAAATTAATGTGCATGTACAGTCGATGATGAGCGAGTTATAATGTGTCCACCATAGCATGGAGGTCAGCGCGGTGGCATTTTAAGTCCGGCATTGCTGTACAGTGATGTAGAATTGTGTTTCTTTATTTAGGATGATCCTCTGGGGAACCTGAACCTGGCTTTTGACATAGCTGAGAAACACCTGGACATTCCCAAAATGCTGGACGCTGAAGGTAATATTTTATGGAACAAATGACAAATCCGAGTTTTTGAATTAAAATGTTTAACTTTCTCAAATACTTTTCTTTCAAATATGTATTCACAGTATAATTGTTTCTGTATGTGTTAAAATGTTTTGTCTGTTGGAGGTTTACTTTTGCACAGGTCTCCTTCACAGAGATGTAACCAGGGAGCTATATATAGATATATTTCTATACATTAATTATATATCAGAAACCATAATAAATTAAAATTACCCTCAAAGTAGACAGTGGATGTATTTTATCTTCTTATATTCTCCAGAGTAATTTTACACCTATTTTTCACTTTTTTTCCCCCTTTCTGCCACTTTGACCTTTTCTCCCTCTCAATGCCATAGATATCATCAACACCCCCAAGCCTGATGAAAGAGCTATCATGACCTATGTGTCCTGCTTTTACCATGCTTTTGCTGGAGCTGAGCAGGTATAGTCCCCGTACCAATTAGTATTTTCAGATGAGTCAGCAGAGTCCAGTCCATTTGTATTTTGAGAAGAGAGTCAGGTGCAGAACTCTATTGCCAGTTTGATTTTGATGTGTCTTTCTGATCGAAAAAAATGTATTGAGAGAATAATATTATTTAGGTATATTGGAAGGATGAATGGGAACGTAGCCTGCCGTGCTACTTTGCTGATGTAATTACATTATTCTCGTGCCCTGTGCTCTCAGGCAGAGACGGCTGCCAACAGGATCTGTAAGGTGCTCGGTGTAAACCAGGAGAATGAGAAACTGATGGAGGAGTATGAGAGACTGGCCAGTGAGGTAAAGTAAGATTTGCAATTTCATTAAAAAAAATATCCTCTTGTATGATGATGACACTTCGTGAAATGAAACCATTGACTTTTCAAAGCGAAACTAAACTTTATCTGGCCTATACGGAACAAGGACAGACTTAAGTTTAGATTAGAAAATCTTTCTTTCCCACACTAATGAATCCCATTTCTGTGATAAGCTGAGACCCATCTGTTGAAAAACTGAATAATTCATCAGTCTTCCTGACATACTACTATCTTAACATGGAGCTCTCGTTCCTCTCAGCTTATTCCCATGTTGTCCTTGTGTTTCCCAGTTGCTGGAGTGGATCCGCCGCACTACTCCCTGGCTGGAGAACCGGACCCCAGAGAAGACCATGGCAGAGATGCAGCGGAAGCTGGAGGATTTCAGAGACTACAGACGCCAGCACAAGCCCCCCAAGGTGCAGGAGAAGTGCCAGCTGGAAATTAACTTCAACACCCTGCAGACCAAGTTACGCATCAGCAATCGCCCTGCCTATATGCCCTCTGAGGGGAAGATGGTATCTGTAAGTTACGACTCCAGTACTTCCTCCGTTTATAATTCAACAGTTGAAGAAGTGTTTGTGATTGTGTGCACCACTATTAATGTGTCTTATATCACATTCTGCCACATTAGTCTCATGGCAAATGCTTTAGAAGTTCAATCTTACACAGGACTAAGGAGTAACAGGCACTGACATAGTACCAATAGTTGATAGGTGATTTGTTTTGCACTTTTTTTGCAACTTCAACTAATATTTATCGATCAGTTTTTCAAATTTGCCGGGGTGAAATCAATTCTAAACTTCTTAACTAAGTTAATTTAAACTGTGATTTTTCGATTTAATTTTGTTTACAGGACATTGCCAGTGCGTGGCAGGGCCTGGAGCAGGCAGAGAAAGGGTACGAGGAGTGGCTCCTCACAGAGATCCGTCGGCTCGAGAGGCTGGACCACCTGGCAGAAAAGTTTCGCCAAAAAGCCACCAATCATGAGAACTGGGCCAGCGGTCAGTTGTAGTTTTGCAATTAGCTTTTTAACGGTCTGGATGTTTGTTTTCATATCTGTCACTCACTGCTATGTCAGTAGATCTGCATGTTTATCTGTTTATCTTGACATATTAGCTCCTTGTTTATCTAAAGGCATCTGTATTCCTGCCTCTCGGACTGCTTTTCAGTCTTCAAGTGTTTCATTTAACCTTGGGTTTTGTTTAGACTTGTTCCTAATGAGATTTGATTGAGGGTTTTAGTCTGTCCAATACAATCAGCCTATAGTGGACTGTAAAAGGTCATTTTCTCCATCTGCAATGGCCAAATAAGGCCTTTGTTTAGACCTAACCTATTAGTTATCTTGTTGTTCGTTTCTCTTACCTCATCCTTTCGTCTGTTTGCTTATTTGTGACATTCAGGTAAGGAACTGATCCTTTCCCAGAAGGACTATGAAACAGCCACCCTGACAGAAATCAGAGCATTGCTTCGAAAACACGAGGCTTTTGAGAGTGACTTGGCAGCCCACCAGGACAGAGTGGAGCAGATTGCCGCCATTGCACAGGAACTAAAGTACGTACTCCCTATAGCAGATGTTTGCAGTCATGTGTCATGGAGGCCCAGGAGTATGTTTTCACTCCTGCCAAACAAAGCATTTGGGGGTGGTGGTGGTCTTGTTTTCTGTTTCTCTCCTGTAAATATTATTCTAAAAGCCTATTATTCTCATAGCAATAGCACTGCACTCACGTGGAATATGCAGTAGTTCAGTGATCCCATAAACATTCACTCTCTTTATTGAAGAAGAAGAAAGTTGGAACAATATTACCTCACTATCTCTAAACTGTCTTTTACATGCCAGATGATCTTCTTCTTAGCTTGCTCTTGTCTGTCACTAAAGTGTGTCTCAATGCAATGATACAAGGGTGAAGGGTGTGGTTCACCGGCATGCTCACAATTTCAATCAGCAGTCAACGATGACGCACCTGCCCATCGTTACCTTCTCGGCCTGGGATTGGCCACAGAGTATTTCCTGTTTCATATTTAACCAGTGCTCTGAGGGAGGAAGATATCATTTCAGCTGACAAGCAAAATGGCTGTGTGGTTTCCTACAAGGTATGTGGCAGTTAAAACTATGTTTGTGTGTTCATTTTCTATTTGTGGGTTGTTTATTTTACTCAAGTTTTTGACCATGCTGTTTTCTTTTACAGTCAGTTGCTCCTCATTGCACTGTTAAGTTGGAATGTCCATTGCTTCCCTGCTAAAAAAGGTAAAGACTCCAATTTCACTATAAATGTGCTAAGATGCTTACAAACTTGAGTGACTTTTAAATGTTATTGCACTTTTTTGGGTCATTAAATTTAACCAAAACATTTTTATTTTTCTGCTAGGCTGGAGCCAGCCTAATCTCTATGAGGGCAGTTTCTCTAACCAGGATATTCCTGCTGGCCTCCATTATCGCTCATCCCAAGCTGCTCCTATTCAGCCTTCCTATGTGAATCAGCCTGCTGTCTCATTCCGCCATGAACCAGTAGATGAGAGAATGTACTCTAGCCCTCAAACCTACCCAGCAAGCTCTGGTCCTACTACACTCTTGTCCAGTGAGGCTTCATGGAACGTGGCTCCTGCTTGGGACCCTGTGGAAGAGTCCACAACTGCTCGTGGTGTGTCTCAGCCCAGACCCGACATTGGCCTTCCTCCTCCTCCACCTTTTTATCAGGCAGGTGAGCTTGAGCGCTATGAAGAGAACTTTGAGCATGGTAATATGGAAAGGGAAACGGAGGAGCTAAACTTTGTGCCCCCACCACCTCCATATTCTGCCCCTGACTATAAATCCATTTCTAACCATGGAACTGGAGAGGGGAAACCAGGACTTGGTTTGATAGGTCTCCCTCCCTTTGAGCTAAAGAGTCTTCCCAACTCTGACAGCCATTTGCAACCAGTACCAGTTGGACCAAGCCAGTACTACCTCTTCTTGACGGGTCAACTTCCTCCTGGCACATATACGAACTACCAGGCAGACTACGAAACTGGAAGAAACTACTGGGATGAAGACCATTATGAGAGATACCACTTCCCTGATGCTCAAAGTCCAGTCATCTCAACTCAGACCCAGGAGGTTCCCAGTTATAGAAGCCGCAAGACTCTCAAGTCTTAAACAAGCCTGAAGGTCTTCAAACAACAAAGCTGAGGAAAATGGCAGCTCTAGTAGCTCCTTCAGTTAACTCATGTGTATTTGACATCTGTGTTCAAGTTTGAAATAAAATGCAACATGCTAAATTAACCTTTTTGTTCTCTTCTCTGTGGGTTGGTTAGTCTTGGCTTAAGTTTGCCCATGGCTTCAAAATATTCAACTGCAGGGGAAGCTTCAGGTTAAGGATTTGACAAGCTCAAATCCAGTCTGCATCACAGGCTCTGAATTAGTCTTAGCTGTTCAAGAGACTAAATGTAATTGAACTTCCAATGGTCATGGAAGGAAATGCAGCACATGTCCCTGGTAAACTGTTTAGCAGCAACCATGAGCTGGTTGCTTGTCTAAAGGTGTATTGGGGGGGGGGGGGTCTCTTCTCCCCCAAATTCAACTTAAGCCAACTTGCCTATGTACCTGCATTTGCACATTAACTTAGTGTTGACTGCAGAGTTCTCTTAATTTGAGTGGTTTCTTTTCAATATTGCATAGTCAGGCTTTTAACATTGACTCACATTTATCAAAATGGCTGTCTAACTTTATTCTGTTGCTGGATTTCATTCTCTATCCAGTTTGTTTGTTTGGGGAGGAAAAACTCAAACCTGGGCAGGAAATTGGGCTGTAAAGCTTTTCCACAACTGAAACAAACACCAGGACATGCTTTTGTTTTTTCAGTGAGCTGGACTACCATGATGTGGCTGCTGTGAACCAGCGTTGCCAGAGCATCTGTGACTTGTGGGACAAGCTGGGAACCCTGACTCAGAAGAGGAGAGAGGCACTGGAGGTATGGGCAACATTCAAGGTTGTCTGTGGTTATATATTGGAATGTTTGACTGAAAGCAGATGAATGACATTCATATCCATTTGACCAGCGTAGTGGTTTTTTTTTTTTTCATATTGGCTGTTAAAATCCTAAAACTTGAAGGATTCATTTTTCATGTTAGGATAGATTGGTAAGTGCCCACAAGAGTGCGCTAATGTTCCACATTGACCACAATAGAGGTAGAATTAAAGCTGCATCCGCAACCACTTTAAGCAAAATGTCAGTGTAAGCATGTTTAGGTGTCTGTCATTGACATCTGAAGAGTGAAATGACACAACTGATTGATGAGGAGAGATAATTGGATCCCCTCTAAAATCCCTGACCCACATAGGAGGGTAAAATTGGAGTGTGGAGGGGGGATAAAGGAGAAATAGATGTAAGAGTCCTGTCCAGGGAAAGGACTGGCTTAAAGCCCACAGGCCACTTCTTCTGATCCATGCTGGCCATTTCAGACCTGCAAATGTGTGAGGGCCTGGGAAAAGGGCCAAGGATTAAGTCTGAATGACAGGGACTCCTGCTCCCCACCATCCTCTGCTGAGGGGTGGGAGTCTGTCAGCGACAACCAAGCTGAAGTTGGGGGTTAACAAGGCCATATCAATGTTATTCACCCTGGGATTACTCATCAAAACAGTGAGGGAAGGTTTTGTTTTGGGATTTGTATGTGAGATATGAAGATGATGACTCCTCCTCAGTTCAGGTATGTGTCTAATGCTGAGCTATAGGTTGGATATTGGTCAGTTCTTCAGGATTTGAAAACCTACAGAAAATGCATGTCATGTCTTGTAATCCTTTCAGCGGACTGAGAAGCTGCTGGAGACTATTGATCAGCTGTTCCTGGAGTTTGCCAAGAGGTCGGCTCCTTTTAACAACTGGATGGAAGGAGCCATGGAGGATCTGCAGGACATGTTCATTGTGCATACCATTGAAGAAGTCCAGGTAGGCATACAGTTCTCTCAGCACAGTAGACTCAGACTCAGTGTGTGAGATTGTAGTTGCATTTTACAGTATTTGTGTGTTTACTGTTAAGACAGCAGACTGTTGTCTTCATTATAAATATGAGGTGTTTAATGTCGTATAATGCATAATGTTGGTAGATCTGGCCAACCTGCAAAAAACATAATATTATTAACGCTCTTATTAACACTCTAAAATGTCATGGCTTCCTTTTTCCCCTGCCAGAGTCTAATCGCAGCTCATGAGCAGTTCAAAGCTACTCTACCTGAGGCAGATGCAGAGAGACAGGCCATCTTGGGAATCCACAACGAGGTGCAGAAAATTTCCCAGAGCTACGGGATCAAGGCCAACATTATCAACCCTTACAGCACCATTACAACTGAGGAGCTTCTCAACAAGTGGGAAAAGGTAGCTACAGCTTTAAAACTCACATCATACAGACTCTTGTATCAAGGAATAGAGTCATTATGCTGATAGTGGCTGTCTGGCCATATAAAAGCAGTCATTATGAAATATTAGCAAGGAGAGCAGTGTCTATACTCTACTGATAAAGTAAAGGAGAAGTACTGCTCTAATGTTTTATCAGTGAGTTGAAGGACTCGGCACCCAGTAAGGACCTGAAGCATATAATACAAATATATCAGCATAATTCTGTTTAATGTTAACGGCTCCTTTCAGGAGGAGCCAGCTTCCCACAATACCATGTAAGGCCTCTGTTGAGTACATGTGTGTGTTTTCTAGGTGAAGAAGCTGGTCCCTCAGAGGGATGGTGCCCTCCAGGAGGAGATGGCACGCCAGCATGCCCACGAAAGGCTGAGACGGCAGTTTGCTGCCCAGGCTAATCTCATTGGTCCCTGGATACAGGCCAGGATGGAGGTTAGACATACAGGCTTCATAAGCAATTTGACAGTTATCTCCGTCTAATCAAATAAAGACCTAAAATGGAAAATAATTCTATTCAAATGCACTGTGCATAAGGGAAGTACAATGATGGTGACTTTCCTGATAATGATGTTGATAATGAAATAATGCCAAGTAATATGACCGAATATTATTATACACATACAATTTTTCTTTATCAAATGATATAAGTCCTGACAGAATTTACTCTTAGCCACAGGTAAATGACTTCCTGCAGTATCTGTAACAAAACCATTAGATCTTTAGACCAGCGTCTTATGATCTAAATTGGTCCAAAAATTAAGTTGACCTTGTTGCATGTCTTACCCTAACAGGAAATTGGGCGCTGCTCCATGGACATAGGAGGCACCCTGGAGGACCAGATGACCCAGCTGAAGCAATGTGAGCACGTCATTGTCGCTTACAAGCCCAACGTCGACAAGTTGGAGGGAGACCACCAGCTAATCCAAGAGTCCCTGGTGTTTGATAACAAACACACCAACTACACTATGGAGGTACTGGGCAGTGGCAAACAGTGTTACAAATATATGCATACATGGGGACATGAACAGTAGGTGCATGTACAGTTAGTATTTTCAAACACTCACTCAACACATACACACTCACTCACTGCAGCTCTGCATGGATACTGAAATTCACGAATATGTAAATACATATACAAATATACATTTACCATAGATATCCAGTCATTATTCATTAAACTGGTCAACGTGTGTCTTCTCTGTTTGAACATGTCTGCTCTGTACCATATCAACAGCACATCCGTGTCGGGTGGGAGCTGCTCCTCACAACCATCGCCCGAACCATCAATGAGATCGAGACCCAGATCCTGACCCGGGATGCCAAGGGCATCAGCCAACAGCAGATGAATGAGTTCAGATCCTCTTTCACCCACTTTGACCGGGTACGGCTCTCTTCCATTTCACATGGTGACATTGTCCATTTGAGTGACTGACCTAAAGCAATCTGAGCGATTCAGAGACAGAGCAGGGGGTAGACACGTATTTATAGATAGTCCTATAACTCTGAGCACGGTGACCCAAACGTCCTCCATGGTGTTTGTTTGCATGCAAGAGGCTGAATTCTTGCCAGGCCCAGGAGCAGCGTTCAGCATCTGACCCTATATTTGACCTAAAGTGATGCCCGGGGGAGAGGGTAGATGACAGAACATTTCTCCCTTGGCTATTACAAATTGCCATGAATAATCCATTATACACAGTCATCACTATTGTACTGTGGAATGTTAAGTCATATTTAGGTGTTTTTTATGCATTTTTGAGCAAGATCCTTGCAGTTTTGATGGAAGTGTAACAACTGATGGCTTATCTATGCTGTTTCATTTATTCAGGCGACATCTGTAGGAATTTCACAGACTGTCTCACATTGCCAGTGTAACAGCGTGGATAATACACCAAACAAATAGAAATTGCAGCACAAAATTGGCAAACTATTGCTGAGTAGCGATGTCCCAGATAAGAAACATTTTGTCTGTGTATATAGCCTCCATGTGTACAGATGTGCTGTCTTCATCCAAGCATATGAGCAATGTTACAATTGCTTCTTCCCTGAGTTTTTAAGTTCTCATTTATCATGGAATTTTCCCAATCTTCAGTGCCTTATCACAAAAGCCAAGAGCTTATGTGCTTAAAGTTGAAAGCATTCCTCCTCTGTGATATTTATTATTATGCAGAACATCTATCTGTCAGTGTCAAATTTGGAAAAAGTTAAAGACTGTGCATGTTGAATACAACTTTTTCATTTAGTTTTACAATATTGCTCTGTTTTGCTTCATTTTCTGTGATCTCCCCTTGACTCTACTTTCCTCTTTGTTTCCTGTGTTGTGAACCTGACATTTGGCCTCCAACTGTAGAAAAAGAACGGAGCGATGGACACTGATGACTTCAGAGCTTGCCTCATCTCTATGGGATACGACTTGGTAAGGTGTTTCAACTGTGGGTGGGTGGATGGGGCTACGTTATCAGTTGCTTCTGTTTGCTGTATTCTACACATATACTGTTCATCCTCTTCACATTCTCCATCCATGCCTTTCTCAGGGAGAGGTGGAGTTCGCCCGTATAATGATGCTGGTGGACCCCAATACTACTGGAGTTGTCTCCTTCCAGTCTTTCATTGACTTTATGACCAGAGAGACAGCTGATACAGACACTGCCGAGCAGGTTGTGGCATCCTTCCGGATCCTGGCAGCTGATAAGGTATGTGTGTGTGTTTGTGTTAGCGTGGCTTACCGGCACATGGGCAGATATTCTTAGCCAACACTAATCTATTCTATTCCAGTCATTATTTCCAAGAATTTGCCATGCTAAGATGATTTATGATCTACCATTTTGTTCATGAGCTAAAAATAGAAAGTTGGTATTAGCGTGAATCTTCCTGTAAAACATGCCTGAAACACATCCTCTTTCCACCACCACAGCCCTACATACTAGTGGAGGAGCTAAGGAGAGAGCTTCCTCCAGAACAAGCAGAGTATTGCATCATGAGGATGCCGCCTTACGCCGGCCAAGGAGCACCACCAGGGGCACTGGACTACACCGCCTTCTCCACCGCGCTCTATGGAGAGAGCGACCTTTAACTAACTAGAAAACTAGAAAACCTTTAAACTACTGACCGTTTACCTAACCACCCCCTCCATGCCTCCCCTCCATCTCTTGATGAATTTAAGGAATCTATAAAAAAGTTGGATCAAATATGTTGAATGAAATGTGTTTGTGACCATACCGAGTTTTTGCTGATTAGTTTTCTGACGCATTCGATTGTCTACAAGCTTGCCGAGCATTGTCATGTGTCTCAGTGCTCTTCTTATGTCCTCTTGGATAAAACACGCCCCCTAAACCAATAGAAACTGCCAAGTTCAAATTATATTTTGAGAAACAATGCATTGTACATTTTACCGTGTGTGTTTTGGTATTTGTGCAGAAAGTAGAGTTCTGTGATTATGGTGAAACTAAATTCGCACAACCAAAAATGCAGATCACTTGGTAATGCTCCTACAGCAACAGGATCATGGCTTTTCAGTAGTTTATCATTTGAAGAAATGAGACATAAAAATCCTGTTTCATCTAGCCCCGTCATGTATTGTTTTCATATTTCCGCACAGTGCCTTTGTTTTGGGAATGCAATCTCCTGATAAGGCATTTTGAGATACTTAAAGTGAATTACAGTTTGTAAAAGCAATTTCAAACCAACTGCCATCCAACAATAAACACAGTGGGAAATGGGTTCCCAAAGGGCTAAAAATACATAGCACTAACAGAGGAAAAGTGGGAAACCACATGAATACAAAAGTAAATGTTTACAATTGTTCAGTGCAGAAAACACAGGAGACTAAATGTGCGGTTTTCATGAGTAACATGTTTTAAGTTAAAACATTTTCTCTGGCAGCAGCAAACATGTTAACGGTTACATGTGCCTAGAAAATACTACAATAAATACACAAAAATAAATACACAAATAAGCATCAAGTGATTTCCCAATTTTCCTTTGACACATTTTAAGGCCTATTGTTAGTAGAAATATACATCAATTTATCCACTTTTGTCCATATTAAAAGCTGTTTGGCGACATGTTACCTTTCACTGTACTCATGTTGTATGCTGTAAAAATTAAGAAATTGTAGTTAAATACTACTACTACTATAAATGTCATTCATACAGCAAATAGACCTGACTTGATACTAACTCTATGCTAATAACATTCTGCTACAACAATCTTTATGTAATGCTCTGAATGAATTAAAATGATAGCATTCTGTGTTTGTGATTTCACACTCATGTAAGTGAGCTGAAGTATTGTGGAAGTGATCAAAATAATGAAATTTACCCTTTCACACAAACTGAACCCAAGGCTCTATATTATATTTAGATGCAAGCAATGCCCTTTAAAAGAAAAGTTTATTTTGTTCTCTAACTGATGAACATTGCTACAGAAACTACTGAGCTCTGTAGGTCCAAGAGGTGTTCTCATTTTTGGTGAAGAATATGTTATATTTTGGCAGGAAAATAAAGATACTCAGGCTGTACTGACACCTTAAAGAAAATTACTTTCTCTGTTATGAACAAATTCAGTCAATTGAACTTTGTACCTGAGGGAAATGGATTAATTAAATAAACTGTTTGTGCTTAATTCAAACATTTATTTCAACTTGATAAATCAATGTTTGTACTATGTATTTCATTTGCAATTTCCCACCACATTGCAAAATGTTTTACAGCCATAATTTACATTTAAACAAAAGCCTTGTCACCCAAATTCACAAGACTGGACCCTGCAGTCTAAATCAAAGACTTGTTTATATTAGTGGTTGCAAAAATAACATGAGGCCTGTATTTTCATTTATGATCATGCATCTATATGCCAAATTCCTATCTGTATGACATTATAATTAACATCCACATGGTAAAAAGATTACAGTTGTGGGCTTGAACAGGTGCCAGTTCAATAGACAGTAGAAACTATGACTTGGAGAAGATACCAATGAAATGGATTGAGTAAGATGTATTTATATAGTGCCAGGGGAGTTGCATTTTAAGTATAGTTTTACAATAAGAAGTACTTCAATATGCTGGACCATGAGAGCAAAGCTAACCTAATCAAAAATATAGATTTAAATTTTTTGTTTCGTCAAAGTAGAAAAGCGATATCTGCAATGTCATCATTAGAGGATGAAACTATTCGTTTGCCTTATCATATTAAATTGTTGGATGGAAAGAACAATGCGATGTAATGTAGCTTTTCATAAAGCATTGCCTCTCAGGCTTAAACATATAGAATTTAATCCTAGGATGGCATTGCAGAACAGAGCAATGAATCAGAAAAACCCAAAAAGCTTCTCTCTTTAAGGGGAATGAACATGGTCAACAAATGTTGAGGCAATCAATCTATTACATTGTCTTTTGTGGGAGTGGATTTCTGGTGCTGGATTTTTTGTGGTGTTATAGAAGAAAGGTCATGGACCCAAAGTGGGCAGGGTTTCTCTGGTGAGAATCAAGGTACTTTATTCTAGAAAATGTAAGAGGGTCAGACAGGGGGTCATCAATTACTTGCATTCATCTCCTATCTAAAGCAAGTTTCATGGAAATCCATCTGTTATTACCAGATACAGAAAGGACTAAAGCATTAGTCAAATGAAAATCGACCTGAATGTGTCTCTGGAGGCAGGATTGCTGGAGTCATTAATATAAGATATTCAAGATATTTCCTGTAATTTGGTTGTGATTATGGGGGAAATTGAGACAGTTGGTACATTTCCAATATAGACGATTTCTAATGTAACCCAGGGAGGCTTTTAGTAACGGCAGGTCAGTGAGCTCTCTCTACCAATAAACATACATCTCAAAACATGAAGACTAAGGTCAATTAATAAAGTTTGAATGGAGAAGTTTTTTTTTTTTTAAGGACTTTCCAATTTTACAGTATAATCACAATTACAAACCCATAAAATATAACATTTAAATTTGTATTTTTTTAACCTGTCACTTTTGTGAAAAGGTGTTACATTTTAGTTAAACCCTTAATACTGTTTAGAACCCACTTTCAAATTTGTAAAATTTATCTTATCCATTAAAACAAGAAAGGGTGTTTTCATTGCCTTTTTCTGGATCAGGTCCAGACATAAACCACTACAGTAAAACTGGACTACAAGCTAAAGAACCTTTAAAACAACCCAAAAAAGGAGAGTTCACTTTTTGTTTTAAATCCACTTTTTTTGTAGATTTACATTGTAAATCCGCAAGAACTGGCTTGGAATTGTGGATCTCAATTCTACACTAGATCCACAAATCCTTTTTGCTTCACAAATTGAAAATTGATTCACAAATGCCCGTTTAAAAGTTGTAAATGTTAGGAAGATATTCACAAATGCTTTTCATTTATTTGTACATTAATTGACCGTATTCACTATGTTTTAATTTGTGTAATTTGTTTGTGTATCTACAGATCCGTTTTATATTTGCGAGTCATTTTTGTTAGTTTACAAATTTATACTTTTTACGTATGTGGAAGGTGTTTTGTATCTAAAAGTGATACATTTACACGCTGATTGTCAATCAATATGGAGACATATCCATCGTCAAAGGGTTGACAATTGGGTTCAAAATATATATATTTTTTATATGTCAAGAAGAGTATTTGGGGACCGGATATTGTCAGAACAGCACTAGGTGCTCTAACTGACGAGATGCTCAGGGAGTTTCTAACATCGCCAATTAATAACCTAGAAAAGAGAAGTTGGTGTAACAGATACATGTACCGGTGAGGGCCACTGCTCAGTGTAATCGCGCCCAAAAATACTGGATCCAAACTCAACCCTTACCCCCTCGAGTCGCCCCTGCTGGCCATTAGAAAGGAAGCAAATATAAGGCACTTCCGCATTGGCTTCACTTTTCAAACCCGGCGACAACCTCCATTTTTATGTTCAGCAGTCTATGCCCCAATCCCAATGTCCAGCCTCACGGACTTGGAGGCACGTTCCCGGTAAATCCGTGAGGGTTTAGGACCGTCCGGCTGTGAAACCATCGAGGGCATGAAGGCTCTCAAGCAGACATTTTGAGCCCTTAATGCACACTTTCCGTACATCCGCATTTCTGCAGACTTTGCCTGAGGGAATTAGCCAAATTTCCCAGCGTTGTGACATTAAGCACGGTACCATGTTTATCAGAGACGCACGGAAGCGTAAAAAACTGCAAACACCGGCCATAAAACGCGAGAAATAATAAGAGAAGAAAACGGTTAACAAACAAGCACGAAAGCAACGAGGCCTAACTCTATAAACAGCTTTCTGGTGATTCAGAGCCACAACTGTGAAGTTATTTGTCCTATGACGACGTGATGATGAATTCAGATCTGATCCAACATTATTATTTTGTTTACACGCAGGGAGCGAAGGGAGGGAATAAAAATGTAGAATCAAAAGTCCCAAACCCACAAGTGAATGCAAATGTTTGGCGTCATCAAGGTGTCGTCATTCCTCTTTATACCATTTTGACCCCTTGCAGCCTCTCGCACTCAATCACTCACCAGGTGACGTCAATTAAGTCTGAGGGTTCAGAGCTCAGGGTTTAGGGGAGACATTGGGATTGGGCCTCAGGCTGCTACACATTCATTTCAACAGTAGATGTCGCTAGTTAGTCGTGTTAAATGAAGCTTCGAGGATTAAAGCTTCTGGCGAACCAATGGCCTGGAAAGTGTCACTGCTCCGGGAAGCGTCATTTGGCCTAAACCAGGGACAGTTGAGTATATTTGCCTAAACTACCACCAACGTCTGTTTAATGTAGCTAGTTTGGTCCAAATAATGACTGACACTGGAGAGGGCGACGACGAATTCCAGTTCCTACGAACGGTGAGTAGGACACTTTTTCAAACTAGCAATAAATATTAAGATAAAAGATGTGCGTATATATATATAGGTCAACCCAGAAAAAAAAGTTTTTCTAGCTAAGGTGACTTAATTAGTTCCAGAGGTGTCAACAGCTAACTTAGTTCTAGGTCTTTGGAAAGGAGCCAGTGAGTCAATATTGGTGGTGGAACTCAGACTCAAAAGTACTAACACCACCATGTAAAAATAGTCCATCTCATACAAAGGTTCTGTATTAAAAATGTAAGTGAAAATATGCAAAATGGACTGTAAAAGTAGCCCATTGTGATTATTGTACATTATATCATTAGATTAATGCGATCATGCATTCATTTGTGAGTAGTTTGTATTTGTATTTGTATTTTAGTGTAGTTGGTGGGGGTGCAGCTCATTTTACAACCCTGTTTATATAAGATTACAACTAATGATTATCTTTTTTATGGATTTATCTCCTGACTCTTTAGCTGATTGATGATTTGGTTTGTAAAAATTCAGAAAATAGTGAGAAATGCCCATCACAATTAGCGCCCAAAGTGAAACATTCACAATGCTTATTTTGCCCAGTACAAGTATCTCAGAAGTGCACTGAAGTACTTTAGTTAGTTAAATGTAGTTCGTTCCTTCCCACCACTGATAGTGTGTCAGGATACAAAATGTGTCAAACTCCATGTTTGCTACATCTTTACTTATTGAAATCTAACTCTGACTACGTTTTTTCCACAATATTTTTTTCCATAATTTTTTCAGCTCAGTTTTGATATTGCCTGCAAGCATGGGTCTATGAAAATCAAGTGTGACCATTTGATGCACAACCAAGGCTGTCAATTGAAAGTTGTTAATTAATTTACTACAGTAACATTTCATTTATGTGTGCTTTACTTTTTTAGCGCACATCTCCCAGCAGAATTTTCGCCGTCTTCATCACGCAGTTTTTTTTTGGTTCACTGACAGTTAAGGAAAACCACAAATGTTTTTTTTTAATCTTCACTGCGAGATGATATCATTGTTCCCCAGTTGTAAGTTATCCTCTCACAGCTTGTTATCTTTGCCCTCTGATAAGGGCATGTCACAGGGAGAGTGTCTGGTGTGGATACAAGACACATACTTCCGCAGGCAGATGGTGTCTCTAAACCCAGTACCTAGGGTGATGTCATTTTGCAAGATCGATCCACAATACAAAATTACACTGTAGAAATCTGTGTCACACATTATTACATTAAATGCAGGATTTCCCCCAGGAAATTGTTCATCTGAGGTGAGAAGCCACCCGATCATGACGAATCTTGTCTCATGATCAATTCAGTTAGTAGATGACAAGAGAAACATAATGGCCGCGCAGATTAAATATATACAGCATTTGTGAAAGAGCAGTGAAGGTTAATGTTTTATATCATAAAAGTGTATTCCCTTTTTATGATAGTAGCAAAAAGTAGTCTTTGTTTGAGGCAAGGTGGTCCACCTCCACTATAAAACACTATGGGAAACCTTGAAATGTACAGATGGGAATATATACGAGTGTCAGTTTAAAATCCAAAACCCGTCTGTTGAAAGTCTGTTGCAGCTGAATGAACATGCATTTCCACTTGCCAGGGCTTTTGACATTTGGATTAAGTCTTGTGGCATTGAGAATTTTCACTTGCCAAATGAAGAAGAAGAGCTGAGTCCTCTAGCCATCTGAATGTTCCACCATGCCTGAGCATTGAGCAGTGTGTTTGACTGACTGCAGACTACTGCTGATATGAAGAGTGGAAAGAAAGGTGAATCAGGGGTCAGACTGTGCCCTATCTTTCCAATATGGAGGTATGCAGTCAGGGTAGAGAGAGGTGTTGGTAGTCCTGACTGGACCAGGCATCTTGTCCCTCTCTACAGCTCCTTAAATAGACGTGAAAGCCCAATTCCTTTGACGTGGGTGACTTGCCATTTCATTGAAGATAAGATAAATTTTAGGTGACAGAGATTTACTGTACATGCTTTTACAGTAGAGATAGACCATATTGTGCTGATATGTAAGTCATGCCAGTATTACTGAGGGTCTTTCCTGAATACACTTAAATTAAAACATAAAACCTTTCTGTGTATAGTTTACTGTATATTTTGATGTAATTTGTTTAGTGTTTCTTTAATTTATTTCTTAAATATTTGTGGGTTGGTTAACAGGTCTTCTGTCTATATATGCTAGCACTGGGTATGTTGTGTCACCATGCCCAAAGATTCAGATTCAATATTTTATTATACGTTGGCCTCAATGCTGACAAGAATACATTTCAGATGGAGTACCAAGTGCTTGATTTTTTTTTTTCTTTCCTTTTTGGCATGATGAAGGTCTGTAATTGATCCATATCAGCTTAGGCCTTCACAGACAAATTAAATGAATCTCACTCAGTGAATGTGCTCCAGTTACCCATTAATCACCTAGACAGTGGCGGCCCACCACAGTCTAATTTGACCCCCCACAGCTTCATAATTTTGATATATGAGAATCTGTAACTCTTCTGCACATGAAAGTTTGAGCCTACTGTTGTCATCTCTCTGTGTGTTTTTCAGGGAGATGAGGTGGTTTTGAAAAGTACCTTCACCTCCCAGGAGGAACATGTGAAGCTCTGTCTTGCTGCAGAGGGATTCGGCAGCAGACTTTGCAGGCTTGAGTCCACCTCTAACTGCAAGGTAAAGGGCTCCACCTCAGTGATTTTGCAGTTTTTCTTCATTGCCAGAGCAGCTCATTATTCATTTTCTGTCACCCTTCATCACTTTTGACATTTGGGATAATAATAGAGAGATGTGTAAAATGATGCAAATAATTCACTAAAAATGTTTTACAATATTTGACCTACAGAAGTACTTTATCTTCTGTATGTTTAACACCAAGATACACTGTATAGTAACCAAACATTTAGGCTGTTTCATCAGGAACTTACACAGAAACTTGTAACACAAGTTGACCTCTGTCTGTCTTTCAACATAAAGCTTTAATGAATGTCTGTTAATTGTGCCTGGATAGTTTGTAATTCATAAGTATATAAAAGTTTATTTTCCTAAAGTGCCTTACTACTAATTCACCTCTAAATTAATAATTTATGACTTTTAATATTTCATATTTCATCTAGTATTAATATGTTTCTCACTTATGTATTCAGAATAATTTTATAATTTATGTATTTCTCTTTTTTGTGAGCCAGATTTTCCCACTTTCCTCCCAAATTTGAATTGCCAACTTGCCAATTGGCCGTGATCCTGCTAATTGCGCTGTTGGCCTGTGGAATGAGTCGACAGATAAGAAGCTACTTCAAACACTTATGCACTACTGTCCTTTTATTTCCCCCAGAATGTTCCACCAGATTTGTCTGTATGTGGCTTCGTGCTGGCCCAGTGTCTCTCTGTCCGAGCTCTGCAGGAGATGCTGGCTCACAGTAAGCACCTGGCTGCAGAGGTGAGAGTCTCTTCCCCTCTTTTCTCTTCTAATGCATCTTCATATTCCTTAAATATGAAGATGCATTAATTATTTATTGCTATGTTAGCAGAATCATTATAGTGTTCAGATTGCCATGTGGGGTAAGTAACTTACTGGAATTTCAAAATACTACAGCCAGAATATGTTGCCAGGTTAAACTGACCTCATATCAGCTTTACATGAAATTGTAAGTAAATACATGTTCTTGAACTTAAGTATTCTGTACACTGTTGAAAAATAGTCTGTGCCATCATCTATCTTCAAAATCTCCTACACCTTTCAGAGCCTGCGGTAGAGATGAAAGTAATGGGACTACCTGCCCTCTGATTGGACTTTACTTTGTGACTGAACTGTCATTGTCCAATCAAAGTCATGTGTAAAAACAGGGTGAAAATTCATACTCTTAACTTGAGGGTCACACACAGTGTGCGAACTTTGATCACCATGTTTCATACGCAGTTTTTTGCTTTGTTAGCACCGTCTTTTAGCACTGACAAATAGGTTATCATCATAAAACTGGAACAGCTGGTGTTTACACGAAGTAACAAGCACACATTTTATAATGATCTTTTTGAGGTTATTCACTTTTCACACTACTGTCTTTTCTCATACTGTGAGTCATAGTATGCTACGTGGTTGTGTTTTACAGGTGGGAGCAGGAGGAAGCCATCGCACGCTTCTTTATGGCCAGGCAGTGTTGTTCCTACACTCATACAGTGGCATGGTGAGTCATCTTGATATAATGCAGACATAAATTAGAATGTTTCAGTCTTATTTTTCCAAGGGATTTATTAACATTTTCCAAATATTTGTTCATATATGCACTGAAATATATATCTGTTGTTTTACTCCCAGTATCTTAGCTGCTTGTCTTCATCTCAGTCTTCAACTGACAAGTTGGCTTTTGATGTTGGTCTGCAAGAGGATAAAGCAGGTATTTGGTGGTGGGCCTTTTCAAACAGATGAGATATTTGCATTTTTAAATCACACTAAATTGTCTTTATATAATTATATTTTGTTTTTTGTGATCTTTAACTGTAACTGAGTAACTTGTTGCAAAAACTTTCCTTTGTATATATATATTTTCTGTGTGTGTGTGTGTGGATCAGGTGAGGCATGTTGGTGGACTGTCCACCCAGCATCTAGACAGAGGTCAGAGGGTGAGAAAGTGCGTGTTGGAGATGACCTCATACTGGTCAATATATCCTCAGAGAGATATCTGGTGAGTCTGTTAAGTAGTGAAATGTTTTATTCTTACATAACAATAAATCTACTTTAGATATTTCAGACAATAACAAATGTCAAACACATTAATCTGTTGAAAGAAATTACAGAAGATACTAATCAAACATTTGTAGTTTTTAAATTGAATGCGTGCTCACTGCGTTTCTTCTCCATCTTTCGTCTGAGCTTTACAGAATCAAACACTATAATTTATATGTCATTGGTTTCATATCCTTTGACTTCACTCAGTAGTTAGCAGTCTGTGTTCTCTCTGCTTCTGATGAGTTGTTTAGCATAATTGTATATGATAACACCTATTGTAGTAGAACTTATATTTAATGCTGATGAGCCCATTTTTGTTTCTTTCCAGCACCTGTCCTTTGGCACTGTATTTGACAACAGAAGCTTAAGTGATAGTCTGATTGTTAATGCAGCTTTCCAGCAGACTCTCTGGAGTGTTTCTCCTATCTGCTCTGGAGGTGGAGTTGCTCAAGGCAAGTTTCTTTTTTCTTCTTTTCTTTTGTTCTCTAAGCATATTGAAAAACACCATCAATCCCTAAAATGAAATAATCCACCTGATTGTTGTGTCCAAGAAATGTGATTGTTCAAAGAGATTCCAGCTTGTTTTTGCACACTGATGTTGGCAATGAGTCAAAATCAGGTGGCAAATATTATAGTGTGGACTGTGTCTACAACTGAAATGAAGAATAGCTTCTGTGCTATCATTATTCTTAGAATAATTATAGCCTTGTTTAGATACTAGTTATTGCCTGTTTCAAAGATCCAACAAAATGTCTCTTTCAGTAGAGAATATTTCTGGTGTTTGTTGTGCTAATTCTAGGATACCTGAAGGGGGGCGACACGTTGCGGCTACTCCACAGCCATAGTGATGCATGTCTGACAATTCCCTCCACACAGCAGGGAGAGGAGCTGCAAAGGTCAGTCAGCTGAAAAGGCTAATCACTTCTAGTGTCAGCTATTGAAAATGTCCTTTTGTTCCTTGGTCATGTCTGTTTTGTCACTGTAGGATAATGCATTATGAGATTGGCTCGGTCTCCAGCTACGCCCGCTCTCTCTGGAGGTTGGAGATTCTGCATGTTGTGTAAGTAATATTAAGACTCACTTAAAAGCTTTTGATGGTATAAAATGGGCATCACATTTTCAAAATATTTAATAGTGTCACTTGCAGGAACATTTGCATACAAAGAGAATAATGCACACATGCACACAGTAGTTGATTGTTAAGATCATAGAGGGACTCAACAGAGTCCAGAATTTCTGTTTCTGTTGTTGTTGCTCATGAATGCTGTACAGAGTTGCCACAACCATGTTTGATATAACTGTCCCAGAACGGAATTAGGATTGTGTTTCTCTTACTCCCTTACTCCCTGCCGTTTCAACAATAAAGAGGAAAAACAAAATGTAATAGATTGTTCAGTTTCCTTCAAAGGAGTACAAAAGAACAACAAAAAACACTATTGTGTTGATATTCCTCAGTTGGAGTGGTAGACATACATGCTGGGGGCAGCCGTTCAGACTGTGCCATGTGACCACTGGGAGATACCTGGGTCTTACAGAAGAGAAAGGCCTACATCTGGTTGATCGGGACAAGGCTGACATCAACTCAACCTCCTTCTGTTTCCGATCCTCGAAGGTCAGGAGTCCCATGAAAAATGCATTGGACTTTGAGTGTTTTGAACAATTCATAATCTGAAAATGTCTGTAGACTGGAGACTTTAAGGTCATTAATGTAGTACAATTGTCCAACTTATGTCAGAGAGACACATCTGTTTGGGATACATGTAATAATAGATTTTTGCCTATAGGAGAAGCTTGACACAGGCATAAAGACTATTGTCGATGGCATGGGCATCCCAGAGATCAAGTATGGAGATTCCATTTGCTATGTCCAGCATGTAGACTCTGGGCTCTGGCTCACCTACCAAGCCACCGATGCCAAGTCTTCTCGCATGGGAACAACCCAGAGAAAGGTAAACCTTTTTAGATTCAAAATGATTAGAATTATTATTGATTAACCGAATTGACCGTCTTTTCAAAATGCTGAATGTGAAAATGCACTGATTCACACTTTTAACACAGTGAAAGAATGGATAGGGAATAATTGCAAACGATGTGTTCCCAGGCCATTTTGCATACTGAGGGTCATATGGACGATGGGCTGACGCTGTCTCGCTCTCAAAGGGAAGAATCTCAAACTGCCAGACTCATCCGGAGTGCTGTTCTCTTTCTCACTGGGTTTATCAGGTACTGGATGCCATATCTAGACCCTCTTATTTGTGGATATCAGGTTGATAGAGACATGGTTACACTGACACAGGTTGTTGTTTCCAGCTGCAGTGTTCTCTTGAGGTTTAATGTTGTGCTAAATGACTATCTGAGTGTGAGTTTATAGCACAAGCTTTGTGTATGCCCTTGTCAGAGGTAGACTGATAAATCAGCCAGGCCAATATCGGCTTATTGCAGATATATTGGTGTATTATTGGCTGATGTGTAATAAGATATTGCTTTAGTGACAGACTTTAGTCTTTGTAGTATACGAGTGGTACTTGATTTAGGTATCGCAGAACATCCAAATTCTACACTACACTTTTCACTTCACTTCCACACTTCCACAGACTTTAGCTGTCTTGGAATACTCAAAGAAATTCCTTGTGGTATATACAGTACTACAGCAATACCCAAAGGAGATTTCAAAAAATACCATGGGAACGCTGCCATTCTTTTTATAAGTTGCAATTGCATTATTAGGTCTCCTACTTCTGCACTGTGAGAAAACTCTGAGATATGGAATCACTTGTGACTCTGATACTCTCTCAAACTTTCTGTTTTCCCATTGTAAAAAAACATATACATATTTAATTTAATTTTATTTTATTTACTTATCCCGGAATCATACATTTTACAGTCTGTACAACACACAACACTCTCTATCCTTGATTCAGATAAGGAGCCCAGTATTACAAAAAATTGCAAGGGCTGGTAATACTAGTAAGTTTAATACTAGTAAATCCAGGCTTGTTTTCCCACAAGAAGATGGAGGTCTGTTAGTTTGAGTCCAGGTCAGAAACAAATCACCTCTATGATTATATTGTTGTATTCTTTATACATCTTTTCTGTAGGAAACTGGATGGTTTTAGTCAACAAGGAACCCTACCCTCTGTCAGCCTGCCGACAGAGAAAGTGACGTGCAGTCTGCAGGATCTGATAAAGTATTTCCAGCCTCCACTAGAGGGGCTAGGCCATGAAGCTAAACAGAACAGCATGACAGCTGTAAAGAATCGGCAGAACATGTTTCAAGAAGAGGTAAATCTATATGTGCAAATGAAAAAATTGGTCCTCCATCTGATATGTTTGTCACTATTTCATAAGAATACCAACTTTTCCTCTCAGGGTGTAATAGATTTGGTCCTAGATTGTGTTGACCGTCTACACCAGTATAGTAGTGCTTCTCGTTTTGCTGAAGCTGCGCACAATGAGATGGGAGAAGAGTGGGAGACAACCCTCAATCGTTTCTACGAGCTACTGGGTGAGAATTATCACACATACAGTATAGATTGCTTTTTCATTTTCAATACTGACCCCACAACGGTGATTATCTACTGACACAGACACCAAACCAAGAACCCATTCAGATGCATTTTGCTTAAAATACCTAACTTAAATTATTCATACATTGCCAAAAAACGTGGTTTGAATTCTGCCATTTTGCATGAATAAAATTGATTGTATAAATATTACTCCTAATGTTTCCTTCTTTTTTCCCCTTCAGCTGCTCTGATCCGGGGAAACCGTGTAAACTGTGCACATTTCTCAGGATCTCTGGACTGGCTGATTAGCAGGCTAGACCGGCTGGAGGCATCCTCTGGTTGGTTGAATTTGTATGCATTTTAATATTAATCCTACTTTTTAGGGGCAAAATACTAAAAAGAAATCTCATATTTAGGGTGTGACTGTTTGGGTTGTTTCAGATTGGTGATTATGTAGTAAAATATTCCAGGTGCACATGCTGTACATTACATCTGATATTAATTATCATACATTATCTCAGCATCATAGCAAAATTTGATGATAATATACAGAGTAATACAGGGTAGCTTCCATATAGTAATGAGCAGTTGCATGCTGTCATGTACAGGAGTCTTGGAGGTTCTTCACTGTATCCTACTGGAAAGTCCTGAGGCACTCAATGTCATCAAAGAAGGACACATTCATTCCCTCATCTCCTTTCTAGACAAGCATGGATGCAACAACAAGGTAGTGTATGCAGGGTCTTATTTGTGTATAACAATTGTATAGCAATTGTGAGAAGTAATGTGCAATCTTTATCAATAGTGGAAGCAAAATGACCAATACTGTCATTATGGTCATGTTAGTGCTGTATTAACTGACTGAAGTGCTGTAGTTCATCTAATTGTAGCTTTTATGGAGAAAATGACATGCACTATTATGCAGTTGTTGATCTGTTAGATAGATAGATAGATAGATAGATAGATAGATAGATACTTTATTTATCCCCTAGGGAAAATTCATTCGCTAATGTGGGATCATTTCCATGTGTTTGTCAAACTATTGCTGGGTGAAGTGTTGACAGGCTGTGTTCCAGGTGCTGGAGGTGCTGTGCTCCCTGTGTGTGTGCAACGGTGTGGCAGTGCGGTCCAATCAGAACCACATCTGTGACAACCTGCTGCCAGACAGAGACTTGCTGCTCCAAACACGGCTGGTTAATCAGGTCACCAGGTAAAATTTAGACTGTTTTCTCTCAATAGGACCACCGTGTTTTGTCTCCAAGTCATTCTTCTTTGTTTTGTACTGCCTTATTCTTTTCTTTTTCAGTTTTTTTCTGAATTCCTCAGCATTTAGATTTGTCTAAATAATAAATCAGACACAAAAAGGTTACAGAATCGCTAAAAATCTTAAATATAATTATTAATAATATAATGTTATATCAGAGGAGCACATTTAAAAAACGTGCGTTGAATGGAGTGCATCTTCAGGACTTTTTCTCTAGCCCTTCTCATGCTTGCTTCAGCATGTATTTAGTGCTGTTTGTCAACTGTAGAGATCTCACTGCTGCAGGCCCATCCTTTTCTCTGCTTGACTTGAGTTAATTTAAGAGTTACTTGTCTCTGTCAGTGTCATCTCTTAATTTGCTGCACTAATTCCTTTTGTCTGAAAAGATCAGACCAATAATGTTGATGTCAGAGTACAGATGTCTTTATCTCAGCCTCTTCCAATGAGACTGGGGAAAGTTACCTGCTGCCTGAGGTGGTATGGCTCAATCGTTCTAATCTTTAGACGTTTTTTAATCAGTTTCATCATATTTCATCTTCTTCTTCTGTCTCTCAATATTTTGGCCCGCTGTGCCAGTTTGATCTTGTATGCAGTTTCCATTTTCCTTTTCCTTTGAGCTTGTTTTTTCTTTTGACTCCATCTTCCCTTTCTTCCACAGCAGCTGGATTCTTTTATCAGGCCGTTCTCGATCGGCAGCCTATTTTGTTCCTCAGGCCTTATTTTGTTTCATATCCTTCACACCTGCTCAGTCCATTCCCCAGCTCTCTCTTCCTCCTCAAGCCATTTCTCATTCTATCACTTTTACTTATTGTTCAACTAAATGTCTCATTAGTACATCTGCTTTCATTCTCATTTCCTTCATCTCATCAGTTTTCTTTCTCTTTTCCATCTTCTCCTCCTTACCCACCACAATTTGCCAGTTCTTCCAGATGCTGTCTTTCCCATTATTTGTATGCCTCTATGCTGTCGACAGCCGTGGCTGGAGGCATTTATGTTTTTGGGTTGTCCGTACGTCCGTATGTTCCACTCTCGTGAGCGAAATATCTCAGGAATGCCTTGAGGGAAGTTCTTCAAATTTGGTATAAACGTTCATTTGGGCTCAAAGATGAAATGATTAGATTTTTCTGGTCGAAGGTCAAGGCCACTGTGACCACACAAAACACATTTTTGGCCATAACTCAAGAATTCACATGCTTATTAACTGCAAATTGACTGGTTGAGGCAGAGGCATGCAACTGCAAGGCTTTAATTCTAGTTTCTTTATCCATTCTTCTTATCCACTATTATGTCTTACATTATCTTAACCAGGTCATACTTTTTTCTCTGTGTCCTTTTCCCATTCTTGTAATGCCCACTGCCATGAGAGCTCTGTCAAGGACAAGGTCGCTACATGAACTAAAATTTATTCTCCAAACAAGGTGTCGGTGAGACTTGATTCGAACAGATTGGTGATTTTCCCGTCCACATACCTTTCCATGTTACTGTTTCTCATTCTCTGATTCCAAATTATCTCTGGTAATTTAGCCTCAGCACTGTTATTGGAAGGTTCAAAAGGAGAAGCTACAAGAGTCTGGTTCTGTGTTTGTTCATTCATTTATATATTTTTTAACACACTGTGCTGTGCCCATGAAAGTTAAGGTATGCTATATGTCGGCTACACAGAGTATCAAATGGAAATGTGTAGTCCTGCACAGAGCAGCATGGTCAAAATCAAACGAGCATCCACCAGAGACGGTGTACACATGAATTAGATATTCAGTTCAGTGATTGTTTTTGGTACAACAAAAAAGTCAGTGTTTTTGAGCTCACTCCATTTGTCTGTGCCCCCCATCCGAAGTTTCCAGTTGAGCACCTGAATTTTTCACACACAGTGATACATTTATTTATATTTATAAATAAATATTTAATTTTAAATTTAATTTCCTGCTCTTTTTAGTTGTTCATTCATTGCTATACAATTTTGTAACATGTTTTCAAGTTCCAAATATATTTTTATGTCTTTAAGATGAATATTATATGTTCATCTCACCAAATAAAGGCACCACTATCTTCTCTCTTTTTGTCTGTCTCCTGTGTGCACCTCACCTCCACAGCATGAGACCAAACATCTTCCTGGCAATGGGGGAAGATTCAGCCCAGCATCGGAGGTGGTACTATGAGCTTGTTGTGGATCATGTCGACCCCTTCCTCACATCTGAGCCCACCCACCTGCGTGTTGGCTGGGCTCGCACTGAGGGCTACCATCCCAGGCTGACAGGAGGAGAAGGCTGGGGGGGCAACGGGGTGGGAGACGACATCTGCTCATATGGCTTTGATGGGCTTCACCTCTGGTCAGGTGAGGATGAGATCAAACGAGAGATATGGGATTCAGTGTACAATACAAGTGCTAGTGGGGAACTCGCTCACTCGAATATGAATCACAGTGAGCTGTCACTGGGTTTTTACTGATCCTTAACTTGAATAGAATAAAAGATGGAATATACAGTGGGACATCAACAGAAAATGATACATGACCTAGCGTACAGTTTTGATTTGCATTCTGTAATCCTAAATCTTTTGACAAACAGAAAACCAAAACGATAGATTTACAGACGAGTTGAAAAAATACCCACTTGAATATATTGCTCTACATATTCCAGGGTACTTTTTGAGACAAACAAAAGTATCTATAGATGTAAAAAAAAAAAAAAAAAAAAAAAGATAAAAATTCAGATTTAAAATCCATCTTACTGCATATAATTGAGTGACTAAAAGTCATATATAGGATATTTACCATGTCTAATTAAACAGAATAAAGAAATTCAGCAAAATGGATGCCTGTATAGGAAAACTTTGCCATTGAAATAGCACCATTGTTAAGCAACACTTACTTATTCAGAGAGCGCTAACTGCCTTTTAGTTTTTCCAGTGTGGCAAAGTAACACTGAATACAAAGCAGAGTGATTCCATATTGGTCATTTAGCATTAATCTGATAGCATTTGATCATGTCCTCTGATTGTTTACTGTAAATGCCAGATGGAAATACAGTCACAAAATCATAGCCCTGCAGCTGGCCCAAAAGCCAAAAATGTATGTCGCCTCAACTGTTACAACATATGGATGCACGCATGTGTTATATACTGTACATACACATGCATTTTATTTTAATTTAGTTGTTGGGGGGTTTGTTTAATTAAACAAGCTAAACCTTATTATGCTGTCTCATTTTGATTTGAGGAGAAATAAAAGAGAAATGTGTACATGGATGACTTAAGAGGTTGTGTGCCTTCTGAATCTTAGGCTGCATGGGCCGCAGAGTCAGCTCCCCCTTCCCTCACCTACTGAAAAATGACGATGTGGTTAGCTGCTGTATTGACCTCAGTGCGCCATGCATCTCTTTCCGGGTCAACGGTCTACCTGTGCAGGGCATGTTGGAGAACTTCAGTGCTGATGGACTTCTTTATCCTGTGGTCAGCTTCTCTGCTGGAGTCAGGTCGGTAGTGGAGATATGCTTGTGTTTAACTGTTGGGCATGGCTGGCTTTTGGTTCCTCCAAGTTAATGTTGACTTAACATGCAGTATTCATTACTATTTGTAATTTGTTGCAGGAAGCTGTATGTATTTTTGTCTGAGTTTATGTTTTTGTCTCTATTAGGACTTCAGTACATGTAGTAAATGCCTATTTTTTTACACCAGGGTTCGTTTTCTGTTTGGGGGAAGACACGGAGAGTTTCGCTTCTTACCGCCGCCAGGTTTTGCTCCATGCTCTGAGGCGCTGCTCCCACGAGTCGAGCTAAAGGTAGAGCCATGTCAGAAATATATCTTGGATCACGGAGAAGGGAAACAAGACCTCATCGGCCCCTTAGTACCTGCCACTCCGGTTATCTTCACTCCCATGCCAGTAGACATCAGCAAGGTAAAAATCAGCTGTTATGTCAGGTTTCATTTTATTCTACAAAAAACTAATTGCTAAATCATTTTACATTTAGAGATTGCAGATTAAAAAAATCCACATTTATGTTCAGTTTGATCCTTTGTGCTGAAATATACCAATTTACTCATATTACCTTCATAGGTGGTGTTGCCAACACAACTTGAGGACATCAGAGAGAAAATGGCTGAGAATATCCATGAACTCTGGGCAATGGACAAGATTGATCTCGGATGGACACATGGACCTGTAAGAAAAGAGAAGCACATCATTTAACTACCAGCTTTATTTAATCATTGCATATCAAATGATGAATTATTACATAACAACTTTAGTATTTAGGAATTATAAAGAAACTTGACTGATCCAGCTCACTTCAGAGCTCCTTGCAGTTTGAAAATTATTAGCTCTTGTCAAACAGGTGAGAGATGAAAGTAAGAGACATGACCCCTGTCTGGTGGAGTTCTCCAAGCTGCCAGAGCAGGAGAGGAACCAGAACCTTCACGTGGCTCAGGATACTTTGAGGTGAGGTCTATTACCTGAATCATACAATAGACAAAACCTTTTGTTTACTTGATTATTTTCATTCATTTTGTCTAATAAAATTTTCACTTAAAACTGATGAGTAACCAGTGTCTGTTGTAATTGCATGTTTTTGTGATTAGTGAATGTTTTCTGTTTATTTCTGCACTGGAGGACTCTGCTTGCTCTCGGTTTCCACATTGGTTTGACTGATGACCGTGCTGCGGAGAGAGTCAAATACATGAGCCTAGTCACAAAGTATGTAAATTTGTTATGCCTTATTAAACTGTGTCTGCAAAAGCATAACTACACCATAGCCACTCATTTGACGATAATGTTTTGAATGTCATTTCTATGTGTCCATTTTTTAAATTCTCTCCCTCAGGTATGAGCAGCCCAGTGGCTATAGACCTGCCCCAGTGGACTTGAGCCAGGTTTTTCTGAGCCCAGCCCATGAGGAAGTGGTTAACTTGCTGGCAGAAAATGATCACAATGTATGGGCCAGAGAGAGAATCAAGCAGGGATGGACCTATGCAGCCCAGCAGGTTTATGTTCCGTATTGTATTACTGCATTCAGTAATTTTAATGTCATTGTATTGTATGCCGATTTTGTTTTTTGCATTTGTATTATTAGGACGTGAAAGCGAAGCGGAGCCCATACCTCGTGCCATGCAACCTCCTTGATGAAAGGAGTAGGAGAGCGGGCAGGGAGAGTGTCAGAGACGCTGTCTGTACCCTGCTCGCCTACGGTTACAGCCTGGAGCCCCTGAACCAGGAGCGGAGTATGTCTCAAAGCCTTCTTATCAGTCTTATCAGTTATAGCTCAGTTCACTTCACTTTACTTATTGCACTGGTTCCCAAACTTTCTCTGGCAAGGCCCCTTCAGAAGCTGAATAAACATAATTCATTAGCCCCTCCCCCACACAATTTTTATCAATCATTAACAATGATAGAGGAAGCAAGTAATATAAAAATGGATCCATGTTCAAATGTAGTGAAATATAGTTCAGCATGATAGCATCAGCAAACTCCTCTTTGTTTATTTTCCCACATAAATCATATTCATTCAACTTAGTGTCACTCTATATTTTCCCCTGATTATGCACACGCCCCTGCAGTGGCTCTATGCCCACCCCAGCAGGGCCTGCCTGCCAGTTTATTGTAACCAGCATGAGATAATAAATGTAAGTTTAAGTGAGACACATCTCTCTCTGTTATCAAGTTAAACAAAACTAAACTGCCGAGTATTAATTGCACCATTTTGCAAGACTATTGACAATCCTGCAACATTTGTCAACATTGTATTGCAAAGATACACTCTGTTTAACAGGACTTAAATGCACGTCAGTTATTATTTTGGCACATAAACATATTTTCTCTGTTTCTTGGGTTTTCCAGCCGCATTATCATACCCATGTCTCTTCTCTGCTGAGAAATGCAGAGTGTTCAGACCAGATAAATCATATGCTGTGACCTGGGGGAAGTGGTATTTTGAATTTGAAATACTGACAGCAGGGAATATGAGAGTGGGCTGGGCTCGACCAGGCTGTACCCTCGATAAAGAGCTCGGCTCAGATGACCAGGCTTATGTCTTTGATGGATTTGAGGTGAGATATTAAAAGTTTACAGCTCTGAACATGACTGCATGTTCAGTCTTGTTGTTAAAAGAGCAATAAGCCCAAATCACTGTGAGAGTTTGTTACAGCCTCAAATATGGATTATTTTCTTTTTTGCATGATAAAACTAAAGTGTTGTTGTTGCTTCATGTTCCCACAGTTCTTAGATATTTCTTCATTTACTCTCGCAGTTTACAGAATAACTTTATGACTGGATCTAATAAAAAATCAAAATCTGTTTGTAAACTCGAGTGTTCTGGCTGTGTGATCAGTGGTGATGCCAGAGGATGTTTTGGAGAGCAGAAAAACACAATACTGTGGCCCTATGCTGGTCTCTAAAGTAACAGTCTAATGAAACGAATTGAAATGAAAAATAAAAGTCCAACAGAATAGTTAACTTCAGCTTGTAAATTGCTTGTCCGTGGCATATCATCTGGATCGAACTTGATGCTTGAATAGTAACACAGCTGGTCACAATTACTGTAATTAAGATGTGTAACCCTGATTAAACCTGCGTGAGTTTTTGCTAAACCAGTACACAAAAAATCTGTTATATTTGCCATTAAGTAAATTGAGGGATATAGTACTGAAATAACCAAAGTGAAGTATCACCGCAATCTGCTGAGCTGAGTGTGATGATCCTGCTAGCATCTCATCTTATCTCGTTCTGAACAGTGATGGTTCTTTTACCTCTTTTCCTCTTCCTATGTGAGATTTTTGCACTTGTCTCTTTTTCTGTCTAAATTGTCTTCCTGCTGCTTTCAGGCTCAGTGGTACCATCAGGGCGGTGAACCCCTGGGACGTCCGTGGCAGAGAGGTGATGTGGTGGGTTGCTTGGTGGACATGGCTGAACGCACCATGGTGGTCACGCTCAATGGAGAGGTGCTGTTTAATGACAGAGGATCAGAGCTGGCTGCCAAGGACTTTGATACCAGAGACGGTCTGGAAGAGTTTTTGACTTTATATAGTGTATTGTACAGACTTTATACTGTCCATTTAACTGAAAGATAATAAATCAAACTTTAAAAAAAAAAATTTCTTGAGAAAGTCCAATTTATATTAAAGTTTTAATAAATATATTTTATACATTTATCAGATTGAATTTTTTTTCCATATTTTCTCTCCCCATATTTCCCAGGCCTGTTGCCTGTGGTCAGTGTTGGGCTGAACCAGGTGGGGAGGCTGAACCTGGGTCGCCATGTGGGCTCCCTGCAGTACTTTACTGTGTGTGGCCTGCAGGAGGGTTATGAGCCATTTGCTGTCAACATGGCCAGAGATCCAGCCCTGTGGATGAGTTGGAAACAGCCTCAGTTTACCTCCATACCACCCAATGATCACAATTTACAAGTTAGTTTTTACAGTTTATAGGCTTTCTTTCCTCTAGCGGTTTAGTCGATATGTGTATGCTAATAAGTATTTTGTACCTTTACGGGGCCCTTGGTTGCTTATAGCACTGGTTAACTGACAACACTGATGCTGAAAATGTTGTTTAAATCTTATCCAAGGTCACTAAAACCAGTGGCTCCGCGGATTCCTTATCCAGCCTGAGGGTCTCTCAGCGGTTGTTTGCACACCACGGTGGAGGCAGTGAAATGGGATTTTATCGGCTCAGCATGTCTGTTGAATGTGCTGCTGTTCTCACTAGCCCTGCAGGGGGCGTGCTTCCAGTGGCCTCCAACACACTCTCTCCAGGTTCAGATGATATTACATCTTATCATATACAGTATGCTCAAGTTAGCCACAGAGAACTCGACAATACTTCACAAAGGACTCGCTTGGCTTGTCATAACACTCAACAAATTACATTATCAATGATGCAGCCTGTTTAAATTAGAAAGCTATTACAAGATGAACATTCAGTGAAATAATTAGTTTGTGAGATCTTGATAGCTGTTGTTTGCAGTTATCCAGATTACTGATATTCACCCATAATGACCTTGATGAGTTGTTCTGCTAAAGCTCCCCAGTGCCTTGCTGTAATTAATTCCCATTGTCCTTTTTAGGAAGGAAAGAACAGGAGGAGGTGGACTCTGACTTTGAAGTGCTGATGAAGTCAGCCCACAGCTTTGCTGGCTCAAGAGATGAGCTCAACTATAAGGATCATAGCCAGGACAAAACATCAAGACTGAAACAACGGTAGGTTGTAGTAAGCATAAAGGCACAATTCTTTTGTTCAGTAGTGATACTTTATTTGGGATAATAATGTACTAGTTACTTAGAAATATTATGTATGTTGCTTTTCCATATTTTTCTGTTAGGTGATCAAAATGACAAGTATGGTTGTAAAAGACGTTTCTCCAAATGAAATGAGACAAAAAACAGAAAAAATGAAGATTGTGAAAATAAACAAGATAAAAAACAGACTCTCATTAATGTGTGTTCTGTCAGGTTCATGCTGAAGAGGACTAAGCCAGGCCTAGTCAGCAGTAACTCGTCCGCACGGCTTCTCGAAGATGTCGTAGTTGACAAAGATAACTACGATCACCTCATCCAGAGCTCTAGAGTAAGGCTTTGATTTTCTCATTATTTCATCCCATCATAACCACATAACCACAGTACAAAAACAATTCAGTGCTAGTAAAATGTTTTGTGATGTTTTTTCTAAATTACTTTTAAATACCTAGAAAAAATGACAGAGAAGACAAAATGTATTTGGGCACTGCTGCCTCAGGATAAAGTAAAATGAAACAAATTGTGCTGCAGGGCTTATTCACATACACTGTTCTTCAGCTCTTTGCTGGTAGATCTACAGTAATTACCAGCCACAATAAAAATGCAAAATGCAAATACCAAACAATGACACCTCTCTGTTTCAGTATTACTACTCAGTGAGGGTTCTTCCAGGCCAGGAGCCGTTTAATGTGTGGGTAGGCTGGGTGACCTCTGACTATCATCACTATGACATGACTTTTGACCCTGACTATGTCCACACCGTGACTGTCACCCTCGGAGATGACAGTGGCAAAGTCCAAGAAAGGTCAGTGTGCACCAGGAAAATGATATTAGTGTGACTGACCAAGAATTGAAATACTGAACTTTGTTCAGAGATTTTGTTGGTTTGGCATGATTATTATAATATTACAACACAGTGTATTCCTGAAGAACTTTAATATTGTATTACATTGTGCTATAAATTAGCAACAAACTATTAATTGTACATATCCCTATCCTTTTGTGAAGTGTGAAGCGGTGTAACTGTTACATGGTGTGTGCTGGAGAAGCAACAGGTCTGTCTCAGAGTCGTAGAAGTGCAGGGTTGGAAATTGGCTGTTTGATTGACACAGCCACTGGGCTCCTCACCTTTACCTCCAGTGGCGTGGAGATGGCCACTTTCTACCAAGTAGGTCACACAGGAAACTATCCGAGTGGTTCAGATTGAGTGATTGAGTTTTTTTCTTAATGTAATACATTAATCTAAATATACATCAACCTCATATTGAGTTGTGTATGCCACAGTTGGCAGAATAACATTAAGTAATTATGGTAAATAATATTAAACATGCTGCGTTGCATTATTAAACTGAGGTACTATTGTTTCACCACTAATTAGGTGGAAGCCAGTACAAAGCTGTTTCCTGCTGTTTTTGTGAAGCCCACCACCAGCAACATGTTTCAGTTTGAACTGGGACGCGTTAAGGTAAAGGAAGTAATCATTCTCGAATCACGTCAAAGACGTTAGAAGAACGTTGTGTTTTTGACCTTGTCTGCTTGTCAGCATGATATATAAAAAAGCAGCATATTCAAGAAATTTGGGCAAAATGTTGTGGACAGATTGGATCTGTAATTAATTAGGTTGCAGTCTGGCGATTTAGTGAACAGCTGTTTGGTGATCTGTTTCTCCATTACTACTTGGATACGTCTTTCTCTTCATCCAGAATGTGATGCCACTGTCAGCAGGCTTGCTTCGCAGCCAAAGAAGAAATGCCACTCCTCAATGTCCTCCAAGGTTTCAGATCCAGCATCTCAGCCCGGTTTCCTGGACCAAAGTGCCAGCCCATCCATTAAAGGTGTTGGTGGATCGGCCAGACGAGCGCAATGGCTGGAGAGTCCAATGCTCTGAGCCCCTGCAAGTCATGAGCCTTCAGATCCCTGATGAAAACAGGTGAAAGAGCAGGAATAAATATGTGTTTTTGGAATTGGGCTTGGAGATTGGAGTCCACAGGAAGTAATGCACCTGTTGTTTATAATGTTGCGATTATCCAACATGTCTTGTCTTTCACTGTGATGTTCAAGAACCAAGCTGTACACACTTGTTTGATGTGTAACATCATCAAAAATGCAACAGACTGTAGCTGCAAATTCTGACTTTCTTTCCATGTACCACTGTTGTGCCAAGTTATCAAGTGGATTTTGTAATTTGTTCTTGATTAAGCAACAACACTGAAATTGACCGTACTATACATCTAGGTGTGTTGACATTTTGGAGCTGTCCGAACTTGATGACCTCTTGACCTTTCACCGCCACACCCTCCTCCTCTACTGCTCTTTATGCACCCTTGGAAACACCAGAGTTTGCCATGCCCTCTGCAGTCACGTGGACCAGTCCCAGGTCCTTCATGCTATTCAGAATCCCCACCTACCCGGCCCACTCCGCTCTGCATTTTACCAGCTACTTATTCAGGTGATTGCTTGTTGGGGTTTGTGTCTTTTTTTGTTTTGACAACAGGATAAGAAAACCTCTTAGAGTAATTAAATTAATATTCTTCTTGTTATTCTTTAGGTTCACCTCAGCAGCTACACCACAGCATGTCTCATGATGAACCATGAATACATCGTGCCCATGACAGACCAGACCAGAGAAATCACCCTTTGTCCCAGGCCTGTTAAATGTGTTAATGGGGGGAGTGGTCAACCTCCAGAAGGCATTCCCAGCACTAGTCTTAGCACATCCCTGAAACCACAGATGCACTTCTCATCTCCTTGTTTTGTCAGGAGTGATGGGATAGAGGGAGATGGTGCAGTTGAAATAGCCTGCACAGACAGCCCAGAAATCCCTCTGGACATATTGAAGAATCTGACAGTGGAAATGCTGACTGCAGGGGCATGGGCTGTGGGTCAGAATGTAAGGGATCCTGTAGGAGGCAGCGTTGAGCTTCTGCTGGTTCCCCTAATTAGACTGTTCTATACCCTGCTGGTAATGAGGGTGTTTGGGGATGAGGATCTGGGCAAAGTTCTGACACTGATAGAGCCGGGAGTCTTCTCCATAGATGGTGAAACTCCTGAGGAGGAAGAGGAAGAAGAGATGAGTGGTGATGATGAAAAGGAGTGGAAAGTGGGCGCCAAAAAGGAACAGGACTCTCCTAAACAAGGACTTCTTCAAATGAAGCTTCCAGAGGCTGTCAAACTTGAGGTGATCAAATAAGCAGATTGAGATGAGCTGCTTATACGCAGTTTAAAATGAATTATTAAAGAAGATTTAATACATTTCCCTCTCCAGCTCTGCCATCTGCTGTCCTACCTGTGTGACAGCCAGGTGCGCCACAGGGTAGAAGCTGTGGTCGCCTTCTCCGACAACTTCGCTGGTCAGCTGCAGGAGAACCAACGCTTTCGCTACAACCAGGTCATGCAGGCACTCAACATGTCTGCCGCTCTCACTGCCCGCAAGACCAAGGAGTTCCGCTCACCTCCACAGGAGCAGGTTGAATGCACTGAAAAATTAGAAATGTTAGGAGAGGATTAAGGTGTTAAAAAAAAATGCTAAGTTGTGGTTTGTCCTATGTTCTAGGAGCTGTACAATGTCTATACTGTCTGTGTCATTTATCATCTGTCTTTAGATCAACATGCTGCTGAGCTTCAGAGAGGATGAGCAGCAGGAGAACTGTCCATGTCCAGAGGAAATCCAACAGCTCCTGCAAGACTTCCATAACCTCCTTAACACACACTGTGGTTGGAACACTGTTTTATCTTTGAGTGATTCATTATTAATCTTCATTGAGCCAGGGACCTATGGCACTTACCACAATTGCCACTGAGGTGGTCTCATCTTATCCTGCTTTTATTGTGCAGGCATTGAATTGGACAGTGAATCAGAAGATGAAGAGGATGCTGAGATGTCTGTAAAAGATCGACTTCTCAGTCTAGTGGCGAGAGTCTCTGGGCTGAAGAAGACACCCATAGAAGCAGAGGAGTGTAGACCGCAGAGCGCCAGTAAGTATATCTGTGCTTTGAAAGCCCATCACTTCACCATTCCCAATAATTCACCTGTACATGTGGTCATGCATGCAACACTTTATTTGGTTCAGGAACAATAGTATATACAATCATAGCTGGGTTGTAATGACAGAAGAGTTTGGTGAAAGTGGATATGTAAATGAGGATGTTAAGTATTGACCTCCAGTCAGAGTTGTTACCAAAAAATGTAACATAAAAAATCATTTTTTTTGCCATACAGCACAGCTGACCTTGTTTTTTTGTTTTTTTTTTAAAGCACAAGGATAGTAGGATTCCACTCCTTAATCACTTTTCACCTGCTGTTACTTCCTCAGAGTCCCTCAAAAAGCTGATCTCTGAGATGATGGTGCGCTGGGCCCAGGAGAGTGAGATAGAGGACCCTGAACTGGTTAGAGCCGTCTTCTCACTGCTGCACCGCCAGTATCAGGGCCTTGGGGGCCAAATGGCAGGACCACTCTGCAAAGCCTATACGATCAGCCAAGCATCAGTGGAGGACACCATGACTCTCCTGTCCTCCCTGGGTCAAATCCGCTCTCTCCTCAGTGTCCGCATGGGGAAAGAGGAAGAGAGGCTGATGATCAGAAGATTAGGGTAGGGGGAGATTGGCAATGCGAATTGGAGTCTGCTTCTTTTGACAGCTTTTGATCTGTGATGATTGGTATTGATTAATTTCTAACACATTTCATCATCATTTCCTGTGCTGGTTTTAGTCACATTTTTTGTATTTTCATGTACAGAGACATCATGAATAATAAAGTTTTCTACCAACACCCCAACCTCATGAGGACACTGGGGATGCATGAGACTGTGATGGAGGTGATGGTCAATGTTCTTGGAGAAGGGGAATCAAAGGTGAGAGATAAATACAATTTATAGTGATATATGGAAATAAATGTGTGTAACGAAAGAAGCAGGTCATCAACTGTGGTTTAAATCTTTTCATTTTAACAGTATTGGTATTCCAAAGGTAAAAACAGCCAAAGCTAATATAATGGTTTCTGGCTTATGTTCATCATTAAATGGGCAATACTCCATGCAGCATGGCCATACAGAACATTAATTCTCTTTTATTAGGAGATTACCTTTCCCAAGATGGTTGCCAGCTGCTGTCGATTCCTGTGTTATTTTTGCCGGATCAGCCGTCACAATCAGGGAGCACTATTTGACCATCTGAGCTACCTGCTGGAAAACAGCAGTGTTGGACTCGGTAATTCACATTTTCACACTTGTCTGTGTCTATGTATAAATGATGTGCAAAGTAAACGAAAGCCTTGTAGAATCTACTGTAATGTATTGTAATACAATAACCTTTCATTGCAAACTGGATTTGTTGAACCTATATATAAATATAACTGTCAGTTTTTGCAGAGAGGTGTTGATTCAGCTCTCGCAGTCTTGAGCTTTTAGTTTGTAGAGTTGTTGTAAGGGTGTCATAAAATTTTCAATGTCTAACTTATGAAAGTTTCACAGAGGCAGATTGCTAAGTAAAAATGTATAGCAGGACTGCTGCACTGAATTACATGGATATACAGTAAGTGTTAAATCTTTGGGTTGTAATAACCTTGTGAAGCTGTTTGGCTCTTGTCTCCACGATAAGAAACCCCAACATCCTGACCTATGTAGTTCATGAGTTGGTGCTCTGATTGTTTTATGCCTTTGTCCCTTAGCTTCACCGTCCATGCGAGGAGCCACTCCTCTAGATGTGGCAGCAGCCTCTGTAATGGATAATAATGAACTGGCCTTAGCACTGAAGGAACCCGACCTAGAGAAGGTGAATTCATATTCTGTGCCTTCCTCTACAGCACTGCTCTTAACCGTCTCCTTTATGTCATAATACGGGGATAAATGCTTTTCTCTACATTGAACATGGACTGCCTTTGCTTACTGTTTTTCATTGACCGTGAAATCTCAGTTTTCTCTGTATTTAATGTTGCCCACTGCCTTTCTGCTGTACATAGTGTCTAATGATGGCAACAGTAATATTGAACAACACATTATTTTATAAGTATCACCACCAACATTAATATGTTACTTGGAATCAAATGAGGGAAAAAATGAAATCATACTTTCTAGTTTAGATTCCTAGAAGGGCATAATATTAAAACAACACAGATTACTTTCTCTTTGTTGTACCCCATTATTTGTTGCTACAATATCCCAGTGTCTAATCTAATCTAATCTGAAGGTGGTGCAGTACCTCGCGGGATGTGGTCTCCAGAGCTGTCCAATGCTAGTGGCAAAAGGCTATCCTGATGTTGGATGGAACCCTGTAGAGGGAGAACGTTACCTGGATTTTCTACGTTTTGCTGTTTTCTGCAACGGTAATCTGTTAGTTCTATCCATAAAGTTTATCCCGTTCAGAGGACATTCTGTGATTTTAAATGACACAATATCCACATTGCAATTATTGGAGACAGTCATGTTGTTCTGATAACTCCAGTCATTTTATATAATTGAAAATGTACTTTTTTTATGTAAACTTTTTCGTCCTAGCACAAAAATGTGCTTAACTTGGTTACTTTACTCTGCCATTTGTCTTCAAACATATCTTTACTGGCAGCAAGAATAGTAAAAGCAAAATGCTGAAAAGCTATACGCAGCTGCATTTTTCATGCTGCTAATTAATTAAGCTATTTGCAATAGAGGTAATTAATATTCTGGTATTCTACTATTGATTTTCATTACTTTGAAGCGATGCCCAGAAGGCATCGGTTCAAATTGTCCTAGAGGGAATTGACGGTTCAGCCAAAGGGCATTGGCTTTCCGTACCACATACCTATAATTGATTTTATCTTTACCTTTTTTCTATTCAGTCTATAAGCTGTACATATATTGACCTGGGTATCATTATTCTTTTGATCCTCTTGGTGTATTTTTGATTTATCAACTTCTAGTCCAAAAAACTCAGTGAGAGACTTTGTCATTTAATTTCAATAGTAAAATTGGGAGAAATATATTAAAAAGACAAAAATGTGACTGCTATCCCACACACAATCCATAAGTTCCGCCAGTGGTTAGTACTAATGTTCCATGTGTTCTTTGTCCACAGGTGAGAGTGTAGAGGAAAACGCTTATGTGGTATTGAAGTTGCTGATTCGTCGGCCTGAGTGTTTTGGGCCTGCCCTGCGGGGTGATGGGGGAAATGGTCTGCTTGCAGCGATGGAGGAAGCCATCAGGATCTCTGAGGACCCTTCTATAGACGGACCTTGCACCACGTACCAGTCCAACAGAACACTGTCAGTATTAGAAGTGTGTGAACAAATCACTATTTTGATACTGCTGTGTACAAAATAACTTTGGATATGTATTTCAAAAAGTTGCTTTAATATTGTAGACACACATACACATACACACACAAATTTCTATGCATAAAAATCAGCCTAATGGTGTACTGGTGTTCAGCTCTGCAGTAAACAGACGGCAGATTGCAAGATTGCAAACAACCAAATAGATTCGGTGCATTCCTTTTTTTTTATTTTGTGCTGTAGAGTAATATTCATAAAATCAGTTTCAATAATTTTGTATTTCTTCTCCATTTCTGCTGGTTCACCAGCTCACTGGTTGTGCAGTGAAAGTTCATTGGCAAATGGGATCAAAGTTCAACATGATTAATCTTAATCAGAGTCGAGAGGTTTTGTGTGTGGTGAAGGATTTGCTATAAATGCTATGCTTTCTGTAACCAGCATTGACAAATGTCAAATATGCAATCAAAAATATTAGTTTTAAAAATGGACATGGGAAAGTCATCTAAATGCAATTAAACACTACATTAGGCGTAAGCCTTATCAAAATAAGTCTCTGGAGTAATTTTCTCCCTAACTTTTTGGAGCATTTCAAGCACAACGTCTGTTCAGCCAACCTGCCCCTGGTAAATAGAAGTTTAATGAAATCAAAACTGCAAAAGTTTAATGACACAGATTATTTTTAAGAACTGACCCCTGCTCTCTCTGCATCTCTTGTAATCATTGTAACTGTCGGAATTTTAAATAGAATTTGAGGTAATCAGTAAAGCTCTTATCCTGCCTGGCTAACCTGCTGCTTTATTTAGGGATAATCAATTGTTCGATTCTCTTAACAATCCTTATTGATTCATTTGAGTTCATGACAAGCTTTTGACCATTATGATTATCTTCTGTAACAGAGATGTTGCCCAGGACCATGATGATGACCTCATTCACATGGGACACGCCATCATGACCTTCTATTCAGCCCTTATTGACTTGCTGGGGCGCTGCGCTCCAGAGATGCATGTGAGTGTTTTCTCTGCCTTCAGCAGCCATTCTCCATCAGTATCCACTGAAAACTCTAAAACAATGAAGCCGAATGGAAAAAGGCTGCAAACTGCTTTTTAGAGACTGAGTCACATAATGGCTTGGTCCTCACACAGAATGATCAAACATAAACTGAAAAATTAGATATTTAGTAATAACCGTGGGCATTTGCTCAACAATGAAATTAAATGTCAGAATCACTACTACAATACCAGTGATTACAGTATTAATCTAATTAAACTCCACAACAGTGAAACTTCTGTAGGTTGTATTAATATACAGTGGGTATATGGAATATTTGAAACACTATGTTCATAGTATACATTTTGTCATATACTAAGTTGTTATCCAATTTTACTCATTGGTGATATTAACTAGATTCTGAGTTATTGTCTTAACTCTGTCTGAATATGGCCGACATGCAACAGTAAGCACCGTGTTAGGTTCTCTGCAGCACCAACCTCACACTAGGGCAGCTTGGGGAGCGAGCATGTGCACCTGACTGTCAGTATAGGCGCCTGAAAAATTTATTTTCCCTGTAAAAGTGAGATTGAAGTGCATTTTTTGTCTTTGGATCATTCAAACACAAAGGCAGTTCAAAATGCTTTACAGAAGTCATAAAAATGCCTTAAAACCTTTAAAAATTAATGAAAAAACTAATGAAATTGTAATTTGAGTTAATACACAATGATGTTTCAGAAAACAAATCAGGCTCAACTCAGTTTTTCAACTTTGAGACAAATTGGATTTGGACTGCAAAATGAGCTGCAATTCAACATTAGGAAGATGTCTGTAATATTTAATAGAATCAGTATACATCCTAACACTTAACATACAATGTAATGCAATATACAATATATACAATCAAAAATTTTATCTGCAATCCCGTGTAATGACTGACCTATGACAGTGTTTTGTTCTGAATTCTTGTCCAGTTAATTCAAGGAGGTAAAGGAGAAGCCATTCGCATCCGGGCCATTCTGAGGTCGCTCATCCCCATTCCGGACCTTGAGGGAGTCATCAGCATCTCCTTTCAAATCCCTTCAGTGTCTAAAGGTTAAAAGAGTCAATCAGTCAATCTTACATCACTACAGTACATTCAACTTATATTAAGACATTGCACAGAAACCTGACCTGTCTGTTACGGCAGCTTATTAAATTATGATTTTCTTTAGAATCTAATTAAAGCCCCACCCAATCAGATTTTTACACATTATGTCAATATGACCTTTCTCTCTGTTTCTCCAGATGGTCTGGTGGTTGAGCCTGACCTGTCTACAGTGTTCTGCCCCGACCACAAGGCCGCTATGGTTCTGTTCCTGGACCGGGTTTATGGCATCGAGAACCAGAGTTTTTTTCTCCACCTCCTAGAAGTTGGTTTTCTGCCTGACCTTCAGGCAGCTGTCTCTCTTGACACTGTGAGCAGAGAAAATTTTAGTTTGTTCCACTGTTCACCTGCTTGACAGATTCAGTGTACCATTGTAGGAGTGACCTGTGACTTTGTATTGATCCAAGCTGCATCATGTCACCAATGAAAAATATCCACCTCCTTGCCCTCATGTCACTCGCATCATTACTGCAATTGTTGAGAAATCCTTGTAAACATGACCTCATGCACTGCTCCTACTTACAGAAGACCCTGTTGTCTCAATTTGATCAATTTACCCACACTAATTAATACTGATAATACTAATAATTTGTGTTTTGTTTTTCCATGAAACATTATAGTATGCTTCCTTCCAAATAAGGTTTAATATATGTTCAGGTTTAATGTGTTTGTAATAGACTTGTTGTGGTATGAAAATGTTTTCCATTTCCTCAGTTTTCTTTATATATACGTATACAGTAATTTTTTTGGTCTTTATGTTCAGTCTAAGGAAACATTGTTTGCATTCCTGATCATGGTTCCCATTTCTTCTTGCTGCCTCCTCACTCCTTGTTTAGTTCCACTTAGGTAATTGGAGTCTGTGTAAGTGTAACCTCTCTTTTGTACTGCAGGCTGATTTAGGATCCACTGATATGGCTCTGGCCCTCAACAGATACTTGTGTACAGCTGTGCTTCCCCTGCTCACCAAATGTTCAGCCCTCTTCTGTGGATTAGAGGACCACACCTTGCTGGTCGACTCTCTCATACAGGCGGTCTACAGCCTCTCCAGGGCTCTTAGCTTGACTAAGGCTCAGAGAGACACCATAGAAGATTGCTTGTTGGCCGTGTGCAGGTATAGTTTTTTAGTTGGTGTCTCAAAGCAACCCACAGATTTAGGGTTCAGTCTCGTCAATTTTATTATTGCACAGAGTTGTTGCTGTCTGTACGTGGTATTGATTTTTCAGCAAGTTTCTGATAGATTATATTATATTTTTTTATTAGATTCTATCCGATAGATTATGTTGAGGTGCAGTATTATTTTAGTGTCTACATCTTTGTCTTTGGTCAGTTATTTTTATTTTTTTTAATGATTGCATTATTGCACCATTAGCTTCCTATATCCATTGATCTCACTGTCTTTTTGTTATTTGACCAAATCATATGTTGAGAAGAAACGGCAATAAAATATTGTTAGCTGAAGCAGACAGATCAGCACTCTCTTATTCCCACTCATTATATTTAATGAATCACTATAAATTCTGTTTTTTGGCCGATTCTGATATAATTTACCCGATTCAGTCTAAATGTTAACAATTCAGTTAACATCTTTCCTATGGCATCTTTTTAATTATGTATCAATCTTATGAGACATGATAATCAGTCATAACGTCATTCATCATTCATCATACGTGCGTGCGTGTGTGTGTGTGATGTTCATCTTCTCATGTGACTAATTCTGCACTCATTGGTGTCCTCAGTAAACTCCAACCATCTATGATGCAGCCTCTTCTGCGTCGTCTTGTCTTAGATGTCCCCCAACTCACAGACCACAGCAAGATGCCACTAAAGGTGAATTCACAAGTTGCAGTTTTCTACAGCATGTGTGAACTAGCACACCAAGTTAAAATGATCTGTTTTATTAACTTCAACAAAATGTCAATACTTTCATCTGCTAGCTGTTGACCAGTCACTATGAGCAGAGGTGGAAGTACTACTTGCTAACTTGTGGGCAGATGGACCAGGGTTTGGCCTCTGAAGAAGAGCTCCACCTGTCTAGAAAATTGTTCTGGGGAGTGTTTAAGGCCTTGGCAAAGAAGGTAAATTGTATTGAATACCTGTATCAATCTCAAGATCTTATTATAATGATTTAAAATTACAATATTTTCCCGTTGAGTCAAAATGTTGCAGAAAATGAATAAATGTTTCATTTTTTGACCGTGTAATCCTACCATTGATTCACCGCTTCTTTTCTTTTTCCATCCTCCCGTATTTCAGGAGAAACAGTAAAATGAGTTCACACTTGAGATTAAGAGTCAGTTTTTCATACCCTGGTATGTAGCCTCTCACCCTTAAGCAGGCCTGTTGGAAATGTGAGAGATGTAATCAATAACTGAATCGTCTCTCAGTTCACTGTCAGCATGCACCAGAATATTTCTGCCACTTACCTGACTTATTCCGAACATGAAAACATCAAAGAAATGCTCATGAGGTCATTCCAGGCCCACATGTGGCCCGCACCAAAAAATCTCAGAGACTGAGCTCCAGTCAGCATTACAAAGAGTTCCCTAACCCCAAGAGTAACTTACTATATATATATACTGTATTAGTATGCGTATTGCAGATTGGTTGCAATTGAATTTAAGATGGAAACATATTCGAAGGAAACTGTATAGTAAGGAAAAGAGAAACTTAGGTAGCGGATTTAGATTTAGAGTCAAATTTCCATTGGAGAAATGAAATTTCTTGGCCACATAACCGGGTTTCTAACAGGGTTTTTACATGGCTGCATGTGTGCATGAGATAGACTTAACTGAAGGGAAGTATTTCTGCAACAGTGGTATGTCTTTGTATCCAAAATAATTAAATCCAATGTGTTTTTAAAACTGAATTAAATAAGCTCGTTTCCTCAGCTGTTTTGTGGTCTAAAATCCAGACACACGCTCACAGTAAAAAAAAAAAAAAAACAAGGACACACATCGTTACTTTGGCAAAGCACCAAAACCCAGGCTTTACCAATATCTGTCTTACCCCATACTATGCTCTCTCTTTCTCTTCCCCACTCTGTTTCCTTTGCCCCCTTTCTGTCTCCAACACTACAGCCCTATGAGCCTCAGCTATTTAGGCTGTGTGTTCAGTGCCTGGCTGCAGTGGCCAAGGCCCTGCCTCCTGACCACATGGACTCAAGCTGTGTGTCTCAGATGGAGAAAAAAACCTCCATGGACACAGATGGACACTTTGACCCCCAGCCTGTAGATGCCTCCAGGTAAGATACTGACCAGCAATATTTACTAATTATGGACAAAATAATTGCTGATTCTGGATATCGTGAAGATGAGCTGTTCTGTTCCAGGGGAAGTGTAAACTTTAATGTGTTAGACAGAATTAACTTAATAAAGTACCATATTCAAAGAGGTGGAATATAAACATTTATTTTCATGCTCTTAATAAATCTTGTAATCCAAATATGTTCCTGTGTGATAGAGCTAAATGATGTATTATTTCTTTCCCTGCACTAGCATGTCAGTGCCAGAGAGACTGGAGTTTGTAGTGAACAAGTATGCAGAGCATACTCATGACAGGTGGTCACTGGACAAGGTAATCACAATAATTATTCTTTTGATCTGAACGACCTGTTGAAGTTGACAAAGCAGAGTTGATGTATGATATCCTGCACAGGACTGAACCGCCTATGAATATATGTCTAACATAATTTTTCTGCTTGACCATGTGAAAACATCTCACTGTGCTGTGTGGTTGAGCTAGTATGTCGATGTCTGCATATTTTCTAATGTGCATTTTTTTTTTCTTTTTTTAACTAAATCTGTGTGTTATCTCTGTCAGTTTGCCAATGGCTGGGTTCATGGGGAGCAGCTATGTGAGAACACCAAGGTCCACCCTCTCCTCAAGCCATACAGGACTCTGGCTGAGAAGGTAGACTGAGAAATTTGTTGTGTGTGTGTGTGATAGTGCGTGAAAGCATAGTAAAGAAGCAATGAACTGACAAATCCCAGAGGCATTTGCATACCAAATGTGGTGTATGTAATGTAAAAGATTAGAATACCTCGTTTGTGGTCTTTTAATTATTACACCACTGCCTTCCTTATGTGACTTGGTGTGTAGAGTGGGCAACACATTTCAAGCCACAAGCCTTTGAAATATCACGATAGATTAAGCATGTTTTGCTCTTCTGCTGTTCTTTGATCGCCGGCTAAGTTTCACTTTTACATGAGGTTTATTCATATATATATGTGTGTATATATATCTATATAACTGTGTTTTCCAGGAGAAGGAGGCGTACCGCTGGGCCATTAAAGAGACAATAAAGACTATGTTGGCCTTTGGCTGGACCATAGAGAGGACTAAAGAAGGAGATGCATTTGGCAAGCATACCTGTACACGCAGAGTCTCTCAGTCTGGGTCTGGACAGGTATTTGTACTCCACAGGCCACATTCATTTAGCCACTGGGCACCAAATGTGTCTGATGTAGTAAAAGTAATCTCATTAACTACTAAACTTCTTCCAAAATGGGTTTTACTAATTGAATTGTGTAATCAGCCATTTGTTGTTTTTTCTAGTTGTCTTTTGAGGGTGCATCAACCTTCAGCCCCAAGCCAATGGACATGAGCAGCATCACCTTAACATGGGAGCAATGTGTAAGTAATTACATTTCTTTTGCTTTATACACCATTGTAGTAGGTATAACTTTAGTTCTACTTCAATCCTTGCACAAGTTCGGCAGAGGTGGTAACGATGGCCTAGTGCCAGTTTTGTTGTGTATAAGAAAAAGAGTTACTCATCTTGTGTAGCACAACTGGATAATCCAAAAATAACATTTCCTTTCATGGAAACAGGATTATTACTCGGAGTTGTAAGATTATGCAGTCATGTAAATGTCTTCTGCTAATACATTTGCATCTTAACTGCAGAGACATAACTGTCTTCTAAAAGAACAAAAAACTCAGCGTCTCCTGAAATGCGAAGTCGCAATAATCCGCCCTTGGTAACATGGAGTTCTGTGTAATCATATCTGGGGGACAGGACTAATTTTCCATGCCAAATTCATGTGCCAGACAGTTGAAAATAGATTTGACTCTTTTCTTTTCTTTTTCTTTTCTAAAGGCTATGGCTGAACAATTAGCTGAAAACTATCACAATACCTGGGCTAAAAGGAAGAAATCAGAACTTGAGAGTAAAGGTACTAAACCATGTAATCAACAACTATCTGTAATATTTTCTTGAAGTCCTCTCCTCTCCTCTCACAGTTGCATTTCTTTTCTCAGGAGGAGGTGGCCATTCAATGCTTGTACCCTATGATACCCTTACTGCCAAAGAGAAGACCAAATTCCGAGAAAGAGCCCAGGATGTCCTTAAGTTCCTTCAGCTCAATGGCTACACTGTGTGGAGGTGAGTACTGAAAGAGCTAGTGATTGTAATAAGGCAATGTGACACAGTATGTATGAGGTGGGGAGCAATGAGGTGTTCTGTTTTCATGTCTCACTGTTATTGCAGTCCTAATGTTGGCATTGTAGCAATCAGACCTCTAACAACAATACAGGTCACAGCCTGAAATACAGCACTGTCAGTGAATAACATAATTGCATTGTCTAATTGTCTTCCCACTGTACAGCACTACATTGTCTTGAAAATCCAATAAAATACATAGTTCAAATGATACAGTATAAAGGTTAAAGCTCATTGTCTGTCAGCAGTAGTTTTTTTGATTAGCCCTGTGTGATTTGACTCCCATCTTCAGGGATCGGAAGACAGTGGAGATGGACTTTCCAGCCACAGACAGCTGCTTTAGCTACACTCTCCTTCAGCGGCTCCTGTCTCACACTGAGGAGGCCCAAGAGCACATGTTGGAGCTGGGTAACATTATACTCTTTATAAATGGATAGACCAGAAAAAAGATCATAAATATAAAATAAAAGTCTTAAAAGAAGTTTCACATTATACATCCCAAAGGGATGTGCACCATCTATCTGACACTGTAAAGGTTTGAACATATCACTGGGCCTTGAATCTTCACAGTTCATTTTATGAATTTAATGAGCAACAGTCTCTTGAGTCCACATTCAGGAAGCCTGCCTCAGGTTAGATTTGATTTCAACCACCACAAAATAGTTCACACCAGGCCGGGACATGTCAACCTGTCTTATGTTGAATTTCGTAGAAAACATTTATCATTTATATCTTTTGATTTTGTCCATAGTTTTATGGAAGTTACAGTCTTTGATTGTATAGGATTCATTATTTCATTGTGTTTTTCTTTCCAGACGTGATGCAAGCCAGAGGACAGATATCTAAAGGAGAGAGAATTCCACAGCAGCAACCAATAAATTTTTTTCCCAAGGTTTGTCTCAGATCAAATGCTTATTTAAACACAGCTGAAATCTAATGTCTGATAAGGAGACTCCCCCCCCACCCCAGTTTTTCCAGTGACATTTTCTTTTTTCTCCTTAGCCTTTTTTTCCTTTCATTTACATCATCTAATTAGTTTTGTTAGATGGTTGCCAGGGGCAACCCCTCTAAGTGAAACCCTTTGTGGCTGTGTAATTTATTTAACCATTTTGGAAATCCATGTGGGTGTGTCGATTGCCATCAGGACATTGATTAAAGCTTCCCACACAGTTCTGCCTCTGAGGATTCAGCAAATGAAAAGGGTTTATTTTTCATTGATGGGACCCCCTGAGTCAGACCCAGTCAACCAAGACCTTGAACAGTCATGCCTCAGATTTCTACACCCTACACCTCCTACTTAACCACACAGTCATACAACCACACACACGTCTCTCTGAGTATGTGTATCTGTCTGTCTGTCTTTGAATTACCAGTGCTTCATAAGAAGAGCTAATAGAGTGCAAAACCTTGTCCTTGTTGGGTCCATCATTAAGAACTCATGTTATACTGGCAGGCATCGCTCAGTTCCCAAGAACTTCATGAAATTCTAATCATGGTCTCAAGACATTTGAAATTTTTCAGGGTGAATTTCAAGGACATGTGTTTAACTAGCAAGTGATAAAGTTATCTATTTAGTGCAATGCTTTAGCCATTAAAAAATCAAATAAAATTTTAGAAGCTAGTCAGAGGAAATTTAAGGGAAATGTTGATTTATTAAGTGACCATTGGCCATTACTCCATTTGACAGGTCATCCTTCCTCTTTTGGAACAATATGTGAAAAGCCACCATCTGTACTTCCTGTCCACTTCTCTCTGCTCAAGTGGAAACAGGACTCATGCCTCAAAAAAAGAAAAGGAGATGATTGCATGGTACGTGTTACCCCCAACGGGACATACAGTATGTTGATTACAGTAGTAGTAATTTAAAATGTTCTCATGCTCTTGCCCATCATATTGTTATATGAGAATTCCTCACAAGTTTTATTTAATTTAAGTTTGTGTCACAGAAGTTTCATTCTTCTATGCTGTCATTTTCATTTTTGTGTCCTTTAATTACTTTTCCACTCCTCTCTCCTCATTACTTCACTTGTCTTTTCTCCTCACATCCAGCCTCTTTTGTAAGCTTGCAACCCTAGTAAGACACAGAATCTCATTCTTTGGTAAGGACGGTGTGAAAATGATGCTTATTCAGACACCAATTTGTTCCACTTGTTCTCTTGCTTGATGCTTTCTGGGTTTGCTCTTTAGTTGTCCACAAATGTATCTACTTTATGTTCAAGTGTGTGTGTGTGTGTTTTCTCAGGAAGCGAAACCTCATCAGTTGCAAGCTGCCTCCATGTTTTGGCTCAGGCTCTGGATGCCAGGTAGCTAGATGGCACTACTGTCACACTCTGCCTAAATCGATCTCCTCACTCTGCCTGTGGTCAAATCAGTGTCACTCCATCACGTCTGAGGATGATATGACTGGTGTAATTGAGCCACTGATACACTGATGCTATCTAATTGTGGTTGATATCACTTTTACTCCCCGAGGACAATACCTCTGAGAGATTGGCTCAGCAGAGATTGGTGTCATTTAGACTTGTCTGGTAGATCGATTAGCAACTGATTTAGTCCACTTAACTGGTTTTATTATAGTCATCCAAAAGAGTCACTGCATGAAATATTTTAATTTTCTACACTTTAATTTACTATTGTTCATTTTACAGTATTTATTTTTGTAGAAAACAAATCATTTCTTTATCTATTTATTTATTGGTTACACAAATGGTATAACCAGAAATTATTGAACACAAGTCATAAAAAAATCTTTTTTTTTTTTTCACCCTTTCACCCTAGGACATTGATGAAGTTAGCCCCAGAGTCTATCCAAGCATCTCTGCACTCATTCTTTGAGGCAGCTGCAGCTGATCTTGAGATGACCGTGGAAAACCTTTCTGTGAACTTGGTCTCTTTGCCTCAGAGTAGGAGTCAACAAGCTAGAGGAGTGGCCAAGGTTCTCAGCTATACAACCTCCGTTCTTCTCCCCACTCTCACCTCTCTCTTCCAGCATCTTGGCAACCAGAACTATGGAGTGGACCTCCTGGGTAAGCACTGCCTTGTTGTATCTGCAAATATACCCTAAAATACAAAGTTACAAATGTAGCATAACATTTCACAATAGTAAAACAACCACCACCACCAGTCGTGAGTAGTTACATTGGATTCTTGCCAAATGCTAAGGAGCTGCATGAACAGCTGGCTTCCACACACTGAAATCACTCAGGGCTGCCCTCCCCACAACTTCCTACCTTCCACATCTTTGAAACCAGCTCTCATTAAATAATCTCAACCATGGCCACAGAGCAGCAGGAGCATATTGTCCCTCTCACTAATATCCTGGCCTGGTCATTCATTACCCAAATCAGCAGCTGTCCAGCTAGACCATCTCTTTGTGACTGTATGCTGTCAGCTCTCTTACTGTTCATTGCTGTTTCTGAAAGAAAATTTGCAGGGATCTCAGCTTTAAGCATCCCCTTGTCTTTCCAGTGGGCGGTATCCAGGTGTCCTGTTACAGGATCCTCAACAGCCTCTACTCTCTTGGCAACAGTAGCAGCATCTACATGGAGGGGTACTGCATATTTTGTATTGTGATGATGAAAATGTCCACTTTTAAACCTTTTTTTCCATGTTTTTAACATCTAAACTGTAATCTGCTGCTGTTTACTTAAATATGATTCCATTGACTTTGTCTTCATGTACAATATTGTAAATAACGAAAAGCATGATTTGTCTATGTTGATTGATTTTACATTATCATTGTCCACAAGTAATTGGTAGGCTAAAAAGGTTTGATAGAGAGAAACGGTTTAACATGAGGGAAGCAAATGTACTACTGACAAGGGAAGGGAAGTGACAGGTGATCATAAATTAGCAATCATGCTCTGAAGAGCTTGATAAAATGTGGACCTTGGGGCATAAACTTGGGGCTGACTAACATTGCATATCTATTCAGGCAAAGGCCAGCAGAAGGCGCTTGTCTGGCAGCCCTGACTGGAGCTTTCCCTGTATGTTTCCTGGAGCCAGCCCTCAACCAAAACAACCCTCACTCCATTTTCAACACCCAGAGTGCTACTGAGAAAGAAGGTAATAAATAAACACACTGCATTAAAAACACTGCATACACACTGATATTTCTATTAGTTTTGAATAGCTCTCACCCACCCCCACATCTTAAACCCCTGCTTTCTCAGCCTTATTTTCCATATCTGTTTCTGTTAGACCTGGGGCTGCCAGATCAGGTGGAGGACATATGTCCCCTCCTGCCTTCTCTGGAACAGGCTCTGGGGGAAGTGGAGGAGTTGGCAGGCGCTGGTGCTGGAGCTCGTCAGGCCCACTACATCCATGTCACCGAGGTCACCTTGCCCATGCTATGCAGCTACATGTCCCGTTGGTGGTACTGGGGCCCTGAGGGCCAGTCAGCTAGCCTGATCTGCACCTCTGTCATTCCTCAGCATGCTAGTGACCTACTTGGCCACATCCTCCGTATCATCCACAACCATGTGGGCGCCAGCCAGGGTGACTGGATGAAACAGCTGGCAGGTATTTGCGGTCATATACAACACAGTACTTGTTTAATGGATATATTTCTCTATTCCATGTCAGTTATGCCTTTCATTCTCCCTTTTTCCCCTTATTAACAGTTATCAGTCATGTCTTTCAGTTTTTTCTCAGCCAATTATATTTAAAGCCCACTCTGAGCTGCTAAAGAGCCACTTCCTGCCATTGATGGAGAAGTTAAAGAAGAGGGCAGAATGTGTGCTGCTGGAGGAGGAGCAGATGAAAGCAGAGGGCTGTTGTACCTCTGAAGCAGAGTTGCAGATTCAGGAGAAGTTCACTGTGCTGGTGCGAGACCTCTATGCCTTCTATCCCCTCCTCATCCCGTTTGTGGATTCTAATCGGTAAGGCATGCTACTATGGAGCTTAGATGTGGGAAAGCAAGCTTATTTTCTGAGGCCAAAAGCTCCAGGAGTAACTTGAAGTATTTATAGACTGAATGAAAATGACACTGTTACTTTATTTTAAATTTACATCATCCCACCAGTAACTATCATCTGGCCTCTGAAGTCCTTCAGAAACCTGTTTAATGCAATAAGTTTTCCATTAATGTTTGTATTTTAGTTATTATTTTGAGCATATTTATATTAAGCTGAACAGGAATAAATTCTGGTGATAAGATTATGTTTTTTCTTATGTTTTGTCTCAGAGCCAGCTGGTTGAAAGAGTCCAACCCTGAGGCTGAGCAGCTGTTCAGCATGGTGGCAGAGGTCTTTATATTCTGGGCCAAATCCCATGTGAGGATGACACATAATCCTGTTTTTTATTTTTTGTTATGTCAATAATATCCTAGTGGATATTGTAACCTATAAATCATGTAAATTTTCCCCACCTGTATTTACACAACAGAATTTCAAATGGGAGGAACAGAACTACGTGGTCCAAAATGAAATTAACAACTTGGCTTTCTTGGTCAACACTGACAAAATGTCTAAGGTAAACCTTATTCGTAATTGACATTATGACATCATGCATACACAGATGTGCAAAAGCTGCATCTCTTTACATGGTAGATATTACTAGTAGTAGTATGGTAATTACAAAAAAACATGCAACTGTGAATCAAGTCTCAAAAAAAGTTTTATCTTCATGGCTTTTAAATACTCAGTTCAACCATGAGAAGAGGAAGATGAAGAGGAAGGGCGATCGGTATTCCATGCACACCTCTCTCATTGTGGCTTCCATGAAGAGACTGCTCCCTGTGGGACTGAGGGTTTGTTTTCCAAATGACCATAGCCTTATCACGTTGGCTAAGACCAGCTTCACTCAGGTTGGTTGGAAATGTGAACAGTACAAGCATTAATGTTGTCTCTGTGACAACAAAACCTTCACTGAATCACAGTGTAATGAGTGTATTTCTTTTTTTATCAGCAAATACATTTAATGCTGGCCATTGTTTGCTTTTCATAGAAGAACACGGAAGATGAGATTCGAGAGCATGTTTTCCATGGCCTTATGCATCTTCAGGGTCAGGTAAAGGCTGTCCCTTATTTTTGTGTTGTAAACATTTGTACAGCATTTGACAGAATTGAGTATTTTCATTTAAAATACAGTATCAGTTGTGTTTCAACACATTTTGGTAGGTTTTATTCTATATGTTTGCACAAAAGATTCTTATAGTTCAAAAGCCACAAAAAAATCCTACAAGATAAATAAATTGAATGATGTGGTTAGTGACATTCTTTTATCAGTGTATCCTGAGTTGGAGCATAAACTGAACGAAGATGTCAAGAAGAGGCTGATATATATATATCCGGTGAATGAAATCCTGTTAATCCACTATTCTCAGAGTATAATTGAAGTGCGTATCTTTTTGACATTCTGCTGACAATCTGCATATTCATTGACATGCCTGAGTACATGTAACTTTTCATTTGTGGAAGGCAGCAAGTGTGTGGCAAATTAAATTGAATGATGCTCTTGTAGCATCCAAAGCTGTTTTTTAATGATCTTGGTCAATGACTCATTGTTCACCAGAGATCAATATGACATACGCACCATACGGTACAAAATATGCATGCAGTATTTGTTTATTCATGTGTCAGTGATGAATATGTTTATTCATAAGACAGTGATAATAAAAGCATAAATTGTGCTTTGTCATTATCATAAACAAACTTTATCAATAAACAGAACTTTGATCATATTTTCGCGCAGCCCTTTATTCATCCTTTCTTAGTTGTTAAAAAATTAAAGTCAGCACTGAGTCTTTGTTGTTATTGATCATAACAGAATTCAAGCAAAATGGGGAAAGCTAAATTCAGGACTTGATTCCCTCATGATGACTGCTAGCACTCATATTTCCAGCCAAGCTCCTTCATTCTTTTTCATTCTTTCACTCTTTCTTTGTCGTATGAAAGGTGCTGGCTCTGAACTGCTGATTCTCTTTTCTCAATGCCATAAACCTTATGCTGTTTTGAGGACCTCTCCGATAGCTTTTCTGAAATTGTTTTTAATTGAATGGTTGAAATACAAGCACCTTGGGAAAAAAAGGAAATAAATGTGTTGTTCTTCTCATAGGCGTCAAGTTGCTGGAAGCAGGAGACCCGTTATGCTGAACACATGAGCGAGCTAGGGGCCATCACGGATGCCCCAAGGACTGTAGACAGGATTGTGGGAATAGCTCAAGTCCTTTATTATCTAGACCAGGTGAGCTTTTAAAGCAGTGTTGAAACTACCAGAAAATCATTCAGATTTCTATTTCAAATCTGTCAAAAGTGTGTACTGATACTACCAATGATACTTTCCTGTCACCAAATGACAAGTGACAACAAGACAAACATTTGGCATTCAGCCTTTTTACAGACTTTTCTTTTTGACATGTCACAGCAGGAAGAGCACAGGTGTAAATAATGAAATTAAAGATGGCTAAATTCCATTGAGCTGCTTCGGTTTCAGGGTCCTGGTATTATGCTTGCTGGCTCAGTGTCATGGCTTACTGGAACAGAAGGGACCCATTGTTAATGTTTTTAGTAACACCTGTTCTCGTCCTATAATGACAAGTTAAAATAGCTGCTGTAAAAAAAAGAAAAAGGCCTGTTGGTCTGTGACAGGGAGAGGGTGATAATAAATTCTTAAGGAAAGTGAAAGAAGCGGATTTATAATCTTAGAAGCTTGAATCCAGTAAGCACGAACAAGAATTTGACAGAATGAATTTTTTATTATTTACTTAAGATGCTTTCCTTATTTCTGTAGGTTGTATTTACTGTTTATTTAACATTCCTTGGTGTACTGTAATGCTGTACTTTGGATTAATTTCCAAGAACTGTTGTTAATGCAAGCTAGGATCTCCTTTTCAGATGTTTATTACATGGCCTGGGAGCTAATGAGACAAAAACATGGTTGTGTTCTTATTCCAAACACACATTTTTTTAGAATGCATTGCATTCAAGAAAGTAAAGTCTGCTGTTAAAGAAAATCCCTCAAGTCCTTAAGTCAAAGTTTGCTGTAGTGGTGCGAGTTCATTTATATTCCAAAATAGTGTGAACTTGCTGACACAGAACTTATTGTAGGTTCATATTCATCGATTTGTTACATTATTTATGTTTGGTTTGGGGCTCAGGTGGAACACCCGCAGAGAAGTAGAAAACCAGCGTGGCACAAGGTGTTATCTAAACAGAGGAAACGAGCAGTGGTGGCCTGCCTAAGGATGGCTCCCCTCTACAACCTCCCCAGGTACAAACACATCATGTATAGATGCATGGTTTGCTCACATCATCGTCATAATAATAATTATAATTTTTAATATTACTTATACAGCACTTTTTGAAACACACACTTCAGGGTGTATGATAATCAACATGCATTAAATACCTTAATAAATTAAGGTATGTACTAGAAGTTCCATGTTTTTGACTGATAGTATAGGTTTGATTCTCGCAATATTTCTCAACTGAAAGAAACAAGACTGAATGAACTTAGTGGGAGGTTCAAAATTCAAATGTTGGTCAAAGAGAACACCAAGATTCTTGGAGGTGGATTTGATGTTTCTGGAAAGAGGGCCAATATAGAGAGTGACTTCCTTAATAAAACAATCAGGAAACATTTTGAGACATCCAGTTTGTAACTGAAGCTAGACAGTTGTGAAAGGTGGTGAGGTTATTGATGTTGTTAGGTTTAACTGAGAAGTAAAGCTGTGTGTCATCAGCATAGCAATGGTAGGAGCTACCACTGGAGGATTTAAGCAGATGACCCAGAGATAGCATATAAAGTGAAAACAGACAGGGTCCAAGGATCGACCCTTGAGGGACCCCTCATAAGAGAGGAGTGCAGTAACAGAGAAACCAACCCACTTCAATAGTCTGTCACGATCAGTGGTGTCAAAGGTGGCGGATAAATCAAGAAAAATTAAAACTACGTATACATTCATCTGCATGCGTACGAAGGTCACGCAAAAGTGCTGTTGGTGAACAGATTAAGAACTTATTCAATTTTGGTGAACATGCACTAGATAAGTCTTGCTTGAGGAAAGACATCCATTTTAATAGTTTCAAAATGAAGATTGAAAAGAGGTCAGAATAATAATTAAATTAAGGGTAATCAAATCAAAGTTAGCCTTTATGTGTTTGTAATCAGATATTTTGTTGCTTGAGCCATTCAATGAGCGCTTTATTTTGACCTGCTTATATACACAAAATGAGTCAGGGAAAACCATTATTTCATCACACATTATTTCAATAACTTTTTTTCTGTTGTTCGGACCAAGAAATGGTGAGGATGCTGCATTAAATGTACAGTAGCACTGTAGGACGTCAAACCGATTCAGGTGTGTAAATGGCAGCTCTGCTTTGTACAGGAGACATACTGTGAGGGAGAGGTAATGTAAAACCTAACTAGGCTATCAGTCACAGCCATATCAGGTCCAAAGGGAGCAAATCAATTAGCATATTAAAACCCTGTGGCTGTGTGTTGTTTGTAGGTGATTTATGAATATTATTTTGGTGTTTGTGTGTGTGTGAGTGAGAATTATAGCTGTAGTGTAGCACGCTGTGCTCTCTGGTGGATTTAACAGTCATCACCTTGTATAGGTATAGGAGTCCTTGATGAATGAGTAATAATGAGTCTAATCAGAGTTTTTTTTATAGTGTATTACTTTCTGTCTGTGCTACCTGTTTTTCATTATCTTATTTGCATTTGTATAACGCAAATAGGACAAATGTAAATCTCTTGTTTTCTTCCCCCCCACAGGCATAGAGCTGTCAACCTGTTCCTCCAAGGTTATAATAAATCTTGGATATCAGCTGAGGACCACAGCTTTGAGGAGAAGCTCATGGAGGATTTAGCTGTGAGTGGAAAAGGAGGCCATATTGACATCAGTCTATATAAAAGAGTAAAATAAACATATTTAGAGTTTTCCATTAATAACCCAGAATTTCTAATTGTGAAATGTAACTCAAATGTGGCCCGAAATTGATTTGGATTCACTGTTGATTGTGCCTTTCTGTGATCCTGCAAGCAGTTAATTTTATGCACAGTCATTTTCTTGCCCTTAGTTAAGCTTTTTAGGCAGCATATCCTCTAGGCTGAATACCAATCCCTTAGACTTTGCTGCACCAAATTCACACTATACATTAACTATAGTACAGTATAGGCATTGATACAAGATTCCCTCTGACAGGCATAAATCAAACCAAATTTGAGAATTGCCACTACAAGAAAGAAAACGTCTTTTCCAAATATTTAATACCTTTTTTCCTTTGTTGTGTTTGCCAGTATTAGAGCCATCTCACCATAATTTGTTAAACATCACACCCAAGCAAATTAAAAATGCATACTAACATCCTTGAGTATACTTAATGGAAAGACTGCATTCTTGGCTACATTCATGACTATTTAGTATAGTAGTAGTATAGCAGTAATGTAGTATAGAATTTGGAAAGGATTGGCAGAATGTCGGTGGCATTACAGCATAGAGTCGTTACCTGCAGGACACACTTCCTAGTGTGAACTGTGTTCAAATTGACCATATGAAACAATTAAAACATTTGAAATGTATTTCAAAAGTTAAAACATCCAGACCTTTAGTGTTTTTGTACATATATAATGTATAATGTATAATGTATGTATGTATGTATATATAGAAAAAGTTCCACATCAGTTTGTTTAAGTTAAGTACAGTATGTGTGTGCAGTGTGTGCAGTGTGTGTTTACAAGAGAGAAAACCTGCAGTGTGTAAACTTTAGTCAGCCACCAGGGGATGTGGATGGTCAGTGTGTGGCATTATTTAAGAGCACACATTAGAAGCTTTACTCTCTTTTTCTGGGCTGCAGAGGGGAGGAGTGATGGAGCTGTGTGGAGGCGACAGAGGGGAGGAAAAGGATGTGGGAGAAGGTGCCAAACCAATCGATCCCCTCCTGCAACTCATTACACTCTTCAGTCGAAGCGCTCTGACAGAAAGGAGGTGTGTGTGTGTGTGTGTGTTCATTATAAAAGATCACATGCCATAAAAACCCAATTCTACTTTTATTACTGGTCATCACCCATCACCAAGAAAAATCAATATTAAACTGGTCAGATGTGTGATTTTCTTTTGTCTAACATCTGTGGCCATTGTTTTTGGAAAGCCTGAAATCTGTAATATGTTTATTTATCCTGCAGAAATTATTATTATATTTTATCTTAGATACTTTTTAAATAGAAGTTATGGTAACACTATGGTATTCCAATAGTGTTATCTGTTTTTCATAGGTAGGTTCATATGTTTTGTATTACCGTTATGACACCTTCAGTAGTGTTATACTTTCTTCTAATGCTCCTTGACAAACAAACACGTAACTAAGTATTCTCCTAGTATTCCTGTAGTGCTCTTAACACATACATGATTTAGTCCACCAATCCAATTGAGGCATTTCTGTGATACTCCCATGATATTCCTACAGAGACTCACATACCATAAATACCAGATATGCTCACATATCTGAGACCATAACATTTAACAGTTTTGCTCCACATCACTGTAAATGCATTAGTGGTGGGGGAGCACTCCCACTTGTGCCCTAGCTGCAGAGATGTGATCAAATCAGCCAGGTTCCAGGTGTACTGGTGTGTTCAATAAAAATGTTCAATGCCACTGTGCAGACTTGTGAGTAAAATGGTCACAGTCTAGATCCACACATGGCTTCGGGGTGTTCTGAGATGGTGGTACATTCAATAATGCAGTCAAGGGGCTCAGTTTAAGCACTGAAAGGATCCATTGAGGATCAGATACAGATTGGCTTGCACCCTGTCACTGACCAGCCATTTCTAGAATGCTGCATCTGTCCATACATTGACATACACTGATATTTTGTTATCTGTCTTCCCTGTCCACAGTAAGCTTGGAAATGACAGTCTCTATATGTCCTACGCTGCTATTATGGCCAAGGTAATGCAACATGGACAATGACCTAATTGGTGGTATCTAAATGTCTGTTGATGTGTTCAAAAGCATGTACTAAATAATGCAAATCAAACATTATTTGATTGGGTTGACTGCTTGTAAGTATATACTGTTACACTGTCAGGACATACTGTGCTAATATTGTATTTAAGAAGTGTCCTCCTTTTCTGGGGGCCAGAGGATTGCTCAGTGCCAGAGGGGAAACAAGATGCATAATAAAAAAGAACTGAAATTTTACAGACAGTGTTGCGAAGGTTGCAATACACTGAAGAGACACAAACCATATAGTGGGTTTTTATTAACATATTGTTTTTATTTTTTTATTTATTTGCTTCGATGTTTTGGTGCATGTATATTGCAAAAAGTGCATGTCAAAAACACAGGCAGTTAATTTGTAAATTTCTCTTCTGTTTTTATTCATTATATTTTCTTTCTTTTTAATCACATTTCTTGATAAAGAAACATTTCTTTTCTGCCACAGAGTTGCCACAGAGAGGATGATGACGATGAAGAAGAGGAGGTGGAAAGCTTTGAGGTGAATTAATGGGCTCTCACTTTTGAAATACACGTTTGATGTTTCTTCTTTACCTTAATTATTCATTTTTCCAGAGGACTAATAATAATAATAATAAATAAATAAATAAATAAAATATTGAATTAATAGTATTTGACACTTAGCGTTATAATCGCTTAACAAAAATGTATTAAAATTGTATGAGATAAATACATGTCCTAAAACATGACCTGGCCTTTCTGTGGCTCAGGAGAAGGAGATGGAGAAACAGAAGTTGCTGTACCAGCAGGCCAGGCTGCATCTTCGTGGAGCTTCTGAGATGGTCCTGCAAACGATCAGTGCCAGCAAAGGTAGGAAAAGTTGTTGTATCTTTAGATGGGCCACTTGTAAGCAAGAGACTTTAAGTTTGTTGAATACTGAATCAACATGAGCTGACTCCCAGACTCAAAAGCTGAAATTAGAGTGAAACTTTCCTCTGGGATTCAGTTAATGTTTAGTTCCCTGAGATAGAAGATGGATAAAGAACATCAGGGTGGATTAGCCATTTAGTGTGCTTCACCCCTTCCTTCAAATGTGCACCGTGATCTTCAGCAGTCATACAGCATTATGCTTTTGAGTCAGTACTGTACCGAATATTATGATTAATTTCTAATCCCATTAGGGGCCATGGGCTCCATGATTGCCCCTACACTGAAGCTGGGCATTGCTGTTCTCAACGGAGGGAATGCTACTGTTCAACAGGTACAATACTGCTTTGGTGTCTCCCTAAAACTGTAATAGATTTTTTTCTTAGGATCTCCAAAATAGGTTTGCATATTTATTGTCACTGACACTGGCCACTTCCCTATCTCAGGCAGGGACTTCATGTTTTAATATCATGAAACAAAAGATACTTATTATTAACACAGATAAGATAAGTAAGAGATAAGATTAGAAATAAGGTGATATGCAGCAGATGGATTCGATTTCTAGATTTATTGCATTTTGGAGGAAAAATAAATCATCAGTATATTAAAACTTTGTGGAAGATGTAGGCTACTGCCGTGGCAGCTTCATAACAAAAATTATTATATATTAGATGAATAGAAATAAATGATTTCAAGTCGTGGTGACTCATTACAGAGCCCACCACGAACTCAGGAATTTTGTTTAAAGTTAGGGCTCTTTTTGCAGCATGTTCAGTTCTTCCCTATTCAGAACGCATCACTTTCATATTCTGTGTCTTCTCATGAACTCTGTGCCTTGAGGAAAAAAGGAAATCATTTTAAGATAATCATACCTTCAGATGACATCCTCCTCCATTTGTCAGACCTTGTCTTTGATGCTTTTGTTTGATAGAAAATGCTGGATTATCTGAGAGAGAAGCGAGATGTTGGCTTCTTTCAGAGCATGGCTGGACTCATGCGGTCATGTAGGTGAGTAAAAGGAAGAAAAATCCTCTGTCGAAATCTGTCAAATATCACAAAGGTTGGCAGGCTTCAGATACTGATTGATAAAAATGGTAAGAGTGCAGAAGCTTTGTTTATCCTTTTGTCTGTGTGTGTGTGTGTGTGTGTGTGTGTGTGTGGTTTTCTGCTACCCAGTGTTCTGGATCTGAATGCATTTGAGAGGCAGAACAAAGCAGAGGGATTAGGCATGGCCATGGACGAGAGCTCAGGTACTGTATTCATATGGAAATAAAAAATCCATTTCTCTGCAGCCATGTCATAGCAGAAGAGCCAGCTGTGAGATCCCTGGCCTTGAACATACTCTAAATTCACACTCCAAATTCCTATTTTTTTCTCTGCCTTTTTCAGTCTTGAATATTATTAACAGCTGTCTCCCTTCACTCCACTGTGACCTGATTTCTCTCTCACTCATTCACTCTCTCATACCTTTCCCACATTATTACTCCACTCCTTGCACTTCATACTTTCATATCTTGCCCTTTTCTGCAAATCTTTTTCCCAGGAGAGAAGGTAATGCCTAACAAAGACCTCACCTGTGACCTATTCCGGTTTCTACAGCTGCTCTGTGAAGGACACAACTCAGGTTATTTGCTCTGTGTGGTTTCCACATATACACTGTTCACATTAAGTATACTGATGTCTATGGAATAAAGGACAAATGTTGTAACAAATACTTAAAGAAACGAGAAAAAAACCCAGCTCTGTTGTTTTTCACCTCAATGGCACTTAGAAATTATGGTAATAAGAGCTTAGCACTGATTCATAATTACTGCGCCACACATTGGCTTTGCTCTAGTGGATGTCCATTGTCTAAATACATTTGCCACACAGGGTGAAATACATTGTAATGTTCTTTTCACATTGTATTCAATATGCTCCTACTTTCTTTATGTGTTAGATTTCCAGAATTACTTGAGGACACAATCAGGCAACAACACAACTGTCAACATCATTATATCCACTGTGGACTATTTACTAAGAGTACAGGTAAAAGTGCGGTGACAGTGAGCCTGGACTAACTCATCATGCAGAACTAGTAAATGGCTTTTCCAGTTATTGATCATACGTGTTTCTAAAACCCAAATGGTTTGATGATCATTGAAAGCCTTTACTTGGCTACTGTGTGAATACAAGTTCATCTGTTTTCAATGAACCACAAGGAAAGCTAATGGACCACAAAAAAACATTTTGCTTTGCTACACTGCAGGAATCGATCAGTGACTTTTACTGGTACTACTCAGGGAAAGATGTGATTGATATACACGGCCAACACAACTTCTCCAAGGCCATCGAAGTGGCCAAACAGGTCTTCAACACACTCACTGAGTACATACAGGTCAGTCAGTTTCCATTAAAAGATATAGTGTCGTAGTTTGTGAACTCCTAGGCATGAAAACATCTGCCTTCTGGCTGTTTTGAATATTTGTATATCTTGTCTTTCTACTACTTTAAATGCATTTTTTAAATGAAGCAACTCACGTTATCAGTGTGTTCATGCAGGGGCCATGTACTGGGAACCAACAGAGTCTAGCTCACAGTCGTCTATGGGACGCTGTAGTGGGATTCCTCCATGTTTTTGCCCACATGCAGATGAAACTTTCTCAGGTATAGCATGTTGATCCACTGACATTTAATTAGCTTATTTCCCTCTAAAAACATCAATATGGAAAATATAAGATCCACAATTAGGATAGCACAATTAGCATAAGGTGTAACTATCACTATATTTTCTTACATACAGGATTCAAGGCAAATTGAGCTTCTGAAAAAGCTGATGGATTTACAAAAGGACATGGTTGTGTTTTTGCTCTCCATGTTAGAAGGTAATATTTCCACATATCCTGCTGTTTGCAATTTGGGTTAAAACTTATCATTAATCTAGATCTATATTTCTCTCCTTTTCGTCCACGCAGGTAATGTTGTCAATGGAACTATTGGAAAGCAGATGGTGGACATGTTGGTGGAATCATCAGGAAATGTGGAGATGATCCTCAGGTTTTTTGACACGTTCCTCAAACTTAAAGCCCTCACCTCCTCAGATGCATTCAGAGAGTATGACCCTGATCGTAAGGGCTGCATATCCCGGAAGGACTTTCAGAAAGCCACAGAAAATTGCAAGCGTTTCTCCCGAGCCGAAACTAATTTCCTCCTCTCCTGCACAGAGACTGACAAAAGTGAAATAGTAGATTACGAGGCCTTTGTAGATCGCTTCCATGAGCCGGCCAAAGACATCGGCTTCAGCATTGCAGTTCTCCTCACCAATTTGTCTGAACACATGCCCAACGATTCAAGACTAAGGACATTCTTGGAACCAGCAGAGTGTGTCTTGACTTACTTCCGGCCCTATCTAGGACGCATTGAGATCCTTGGCAGTGGGAAACGGATTGAGCGTGTCTACTTTGAGATCAGTGAATCTAGCCGCACACAGTGGGAGAAGCCACAGGTCAAAGAGTCCAAGAGGCAGTTCATTTTTGATGTTGTCAATGAAGGTGGAGAGAAGGAGAAAATGGAGATGTTTGTCAATTTCTGTGAGGACACCATCTTTGAGATGCAGCTTGCAGCCCAGATATCTGACTCTGACACTGGAGAGAGGTATGCTGCAAAAGAAGAGGACGAAAAGAGCAGGAGTGAAAAGGAAGGCCTGGACAAAAAAGGAACGTTTTTCATGTATCATTGGTGGCTCCTGCTAACATCTTTACTGTCAGTGAAAAACTTGAAGACATTAATGAAGATGACTCTGAAGGATATCCTCATGTCAGCTGTTTTCTTCCTAAGATTCATTTTTATGGCTCAGGTCCGGTGCATTTGTGTTGTAATTCGCAGTATCATATATGTACTGTACATAGCCTTTGTCAGTGGTGGGCTCATTGAGGGAGCCAAAAAGATGAGGATATCAGATTTGCTCGGCGGTATCCTTGAACCAACTCTCGATGAGGTCATGGAGGTGCCAAGTGGTGTGGATCGGCTGCGGAAGTACTCTGCCAGTTTCTCTTCCCAGAGAGAATTGAGGGAGATGGGGCAGGTGGCAGCTGTGACCTCCCCCAGGGAGGTGGATGTAATATCAGACATATTCGGCCTCAAAGTGAAGAAAGATGGAGGTCAATACAGACTTATGACACAAAACCTCACGGCCAGTCTGACTGACCTGTTCAGCACAACCTCCAGAACAACTGCCACCAGTGATTTTGCTGAAAAGCATCAGAGGACGGTATGGATTCATTTGTATCTTGTATATGAGTTCACATCCATTACATGTATTTGTTTTTCATGTTTGATGCTCAGAAGGTGGTATTTCTCACAAGGTTTTTTTTGTTTTGTTTTGTTCAGCCTCATTTTCTTAATCATGCTGCTTTGATATTGATATTGCTATTGATATTGATTCATATTAATCTTTGATTTCTCATGAATTTTACTGACAGCAGTTTAAGGCCCACAGTGCCACAGAGGAAAAAGCAGAAGATGAGAAAATGCCTGAAATAGAGAATGAAAAGTGAGTCTCCTCCTTCCACCTTAAATCCTCAATGAAGGATTATTTAACTTCCCCATAACATTGTTAGCATTAGATGCTGAGTCAGTTAAGGTTGGGAAAATAATGACTATATTGCATTTGGTAGTGATGATAGTGCACGGTGGGGCTAAAATCAATAAAAAGTATGTTGTCAATTTAAGCACAGAGGTGTTGATGTCGCACTTAATCAAACAATAACTTGAACAGTGTTTTCATCATCTCTGATATTCCCTTGTCAAAATAAAACTCTTTGACCTTCCTTCTCTGTTTGTGTTTGGACTATTTGCAGAGGGAAGGAATCTGAGAAAAAAACTGGGAATGAGAAAGTAGAGGCAGGATGGAGAGCAAAGAGATGCTCTAATAAGTCGGAGGAACCAGAGAACCAACATTCTGCCCTCTGCGAGACGATAAGCACATGTAACAAGAGCCTGCTGGTAATATACAAACACACTCATGACAAACATGCTACTGCACTTATGCATACATACACCAACACAGATAAGGATGCACACTTAGATCCACTTCAGTTTGCATTCACAGGCACAAACATGTTACGGCAAAAGACACCTGAATGTTGCTCTTTTTTTCTTTTCTTTTTTTTTCTCCAGAACTACTTTGCAAGGACTTTTTACAATATGCGCTTGCTGGCTCTCTTTGTGGCCTTTGCAATCAACTTCATCCTCCTCTTCTATAAGGTGAGAGTGTGCTTGTGAGAGAGATTCTAATTTACATCAAATTTGGAAAGTAATTAAATACATTTACTGAAGTGATGTACTTGAATGTATGAATATTCTCATTTTATGCTGCTTTATAGTTCAGCTCCAGTGTATTACATGTGCGATCAACCCGAACAGTAAAATCCTGATACGAGACTGCATCAGTAATAATATTCCAATAATGTAATGTATTGTTTGTTCCTTTAATAAGTCAAATTTTCAATGCAAGACTCTGACTTGTAAAATAGTGTCTTTTACTTAAGGAAAGGATCAAAGTGCTTCTTCCACAACTGCAAATTTGTAACACTTAATTCATCTACATTAGTGGCTTTGCACCATCTGACATATTGACTCTCACTTAAAAAGGCTATTGTAGGTCAATTCTGCTGAATCATAAACATGCTGTTTTGATTGGCTAGAGTCTGTCTAACCATTCTGCAAGTAATGGTTTAACTAAAGTAAGAGGATTTCTAGATAAGAGATGATCCACATGTAACTGTCTATAATGTTTTTGGATGCTTCACTGTGCTCCCAGGTTGCATCATTGCCTGCATCACAAGAAGAGGACGGAGTGATCACATCTGTTTACAGCAAAGAAGTGGTCTCTGCTGCTGAAGACGACGACGATGAGGGCAGAGTCTATTTTGTGCTGGAGGAGAGCAGCGGATATATGGAGCCCTCTCTCCGTTTCCTAGCCGTAGCACACACAATCATCTCCTTCTGTTGTATCATTGGTTATTACTGCCTCAAGGTACACTGCCTTGACCCTTTACTTTTTCAGATTAATAATGAACACATTCCACTTCTATGAATCTTCTTTTTCCCATCATGTTGACTGGGAATTTATTTCAAAACTAGATAGGCTGTGACCCATGCAGCTAGTCTGAGGTTCAGAGATTTTTTGTTTTTTCAATTTAACACTGATGTGTTTATTCAAAGAGACAAGTGATTGCTCCAATGACTTTGACTGGCAGGTACCATTGGTGATCTTCAAACGTGAGAAGGAAGTGGCACGAAGGCTGGAGTTTGATGGGCTCTACGTGACAGAGCAGCCCCCTGAGGAGGACATCAAAGGGCAATGGGACCGACTGGTCCTTAACACACCGTATGTTCATAGTCACATAATCAACTGGGGTGACGTTGGAATAACATCGAATTAAATCATGTTTTAAGCTTAAAGTTTTATAAACTCACTGCTGGCATTTATTTATAGTCGTATACAGTAGAGAAAGGTTTCCCTCACGTTGATGTTTTAGTTGTCTTTACATTTTTAATTAAATAATAATAATCTTTTTCCTTATTAATGTTTTTGATGCTATGTTTGTATCTTTTCAGATCATTTCCAAGTAATTACTGGGATAAATTTGTGAAAAGGAAGGTAAGATCTTCAGAAGGCTGCACAAATATTACACATCCTATTCTAGGTGTGCTTATGCGTGTTTGTAACTGTGTGCATATTTCAGTGGGTGACACTACATTAAGAAGCTAACTGAAATTTAATGAAGCATTTCATGGCAGGTGTAATTATTCCCCTATCGGGTAACAAAACCGTTTAATTGTCTCCAGAGACAGTGCAACACCCCAAGCTTCCTCATTCAGATTACTTCTCATTTTATGAAGGGAGATCAAATTATTCTTTGTTTTAAGAAACCCCCTTTTTTCTTTTGTAAAAACATTTAAGTTTGGCTTGAAGAATGTAGATAACCTACTGCAGGGAAAGAAAACTGTGGTATTCTAATCTTAAACTGGAGTTCTGTTCCTGGTTTTACTGGTTCACAGATGCATTAAATCAGTCACCAAAATCTAACCGTAAGTCTTCAAATGTATTCAGAGGAGCACATTTCCTCTCTACTACTCAAATGAAGCTGTCAGAGCAGAATCTCATCAGCATGTGTCCTCATCAAAGGACAAAAGCCAGAGAGGATATTAGCTTCCACTTGCAAATGATATTATTAAACAAGGAACACTTTTCCAACTTTCTGTTGCATATTGTTCCAAACCGGAAACATAATGAATAGAAATACACTGTTCATTTAAGGAGTGATACTGTCTGTTTCAAAGAAATGCGAAGGGATGTTTTGAAGCCTTGATTTTACTGCTCCAGAATGTCTTTGCATTGACTGAATGTTGTAAATATGGACAAAGGACAGGTGGCCTGAAGGGTGCTCAAGTGGGACCAGGAAGTCGCACCGCCCACAGCTGATTTTGATTGACTGAACTGTTTGTCATTTTAGCAAACATGCTCTCTGTAAGCCATAATATTTTTTTTATTTCCACAAACACTGACATTAAAAGAAATGAAAGTGGCTGTTGAGCCCATAATGAAACAAATGTACTACGTTTGAATTTCATTGTTATTGAGACAAGTGGCCCCCTTTTTATGAATGCATCTCCATGGAGCTAGTAATATTTTTGAAGCCAGCATCTAGCAGCCATTAGTGGCAATGCATTTTAAGGCACTTCCGCATTGGGCTTCAGCCTTCTTTTTTTTTTTTTTTACCATAGGGGTGGCCACTTGGTCTATATAAAGTAATTCTAGCACTGCCACATTACATTTAATACTCTGTATTACATCATTTTAAGAGCCTGCAGTAAAATAGATGGTATAATGTCTTCAAGTGCTTCTGGTAATCCACTTTTGAGTTTGGAGGCTGTAGATATTACTTAGCATATGCTGAAGTGCTTATGTTTGTAATAACAGAATGGGTCTGCAATATAACTAGACTTTGGTTGGTATAAGTTAATAAATCAAGTGACAAAAAGTTTCTTAGAGCCATAGCAGCGCAGTTAGGAGAAACTCTGCATCTGTTTCATGATTAAATAAAGTAAAATAAATATGTACTAGCAAGGTTCACTGTAAATATACAACAGTAGGAAAGTAAAGAGTAAAATATAAGCCTAAATCAATACTGTGTAATCTGTATTTATTATAAATTCAGTTATTTACACAACCACCATGCCACTATAGGGGGGCACAAGAAAATACTTTACTACTTTGCTCAATAACTATTATCAGCAGCACCATCATCTTGTCAGCAGAGCTGCCATCTCGTTATGGCACAGACTGTGCAGAGGAATTCAGCCTGTTACCTCGAGCTGTCCCTTGTCATTCTTTATTCAGATGAAAAGACACTGAAGAAGCAATTCTCTTTAGTCGCTATGTAAACCTGTCTTCTTGCCCTGCCAGGTGATGGATAAGTATGGTGAGTTTTATGGCTGTGAGAAGATCAGTGAACTCCTGGGTCTGGATCAAGCTGCTTTAGACTTCAGCCCTGACAGGAAAGGAAGGAAGTGGCTCAAGAAAGACACAGCCTGGGGTGCTCTGTGAGTAGATGAAGTATTAAAAACATGTCCAGGTCCTTGCAGTTCTGGATTCTTACAAGGTGAAAATGCAGCTATCTAGTCTGTCATTTATTTTGCATTGTGTGCAGTTTCAGATCAAAAATATGGTGGATTATGAAATAGGAGAGCGTTTGAAATGTTTTTTTTTCTTGTTTATGTTTTTCGTACACCGAGGCATAACGCACCAGAGAGCACGAAATTCAAATAATCCGTAATTGTGTTTGTATTATAAATAATAAATCATTCTGGCCTTTGACAGGTAATGTAGAATGCAGATGAGTATTTGGCGGCACAAAAAGCAGTTTGCAATGATGATGGCAATGTGGGATCCTTCCTTGTATGATAGCTGCAAGTATGTTTACATACAGCCAGCCTGGTATTGAAATAGAAAGAGAAATGCTCCAATAAGGAAATCGATGCAGCTCTGTCTCTAATGCATTTTACTGCAGAGGTGAGTGTGACTCCGGAATGAGCCCACCTGATGAACATTAACACCATGGGCTTATTTACTGTTATGTCCAGCGTGTTAGTGACACCTTGAATTAACATCTGAAAACGATTGATCATTAATGACCTATGCCATTATCAATAGCCATCTCACCAATATTGTGTACGTGTTTGTGTGGATGTGCGCATGTGTGTGTTACCTAAGAGGGGTGACCAGACAAAAGAAGGTCCTAGAACATTATGTTGTACTTGAGGAAGAACAGGACATTCTGAGATGAAGCCACATAACAGATGGGCTCTTTTAGAAAAGACACTGTAGCAACAAGGGTCTGATTTTAGCCATGAACATTTTGACCTTATTTTTCTGGCTCTTGCCATCATGTATCTGTGATAATGCTGTTTATTTCAGATTCAACTCCATTGACATGAAGTACCAGGTCTGGAAACTAGGAGTTGTGTTCACTGACAATGTAAGTTCCGTTGTGTCTAAGATTTTATGGCTTTTGCCTGGTTTGTTTGTGTGTGCTCTCATGTTCCTTCAAAACCAAGATAAAGGTGTTACATCCTGCAATTTATGCTCACAGATAATAAAATGTGACACAGAAGTGTGTGTAGAACATGTCTGATGTTTTATGACTTATTTCTGATTTGTTTAATCTCTTGTTCTGCTGTGCTTAGATTTGTGTCTGATACAATTGCACATGCTGCAGAAGTGATGGTGGTAATATCCTGTGATTCTGCCTTATCTAAAATACACATTTGTCTCTCTGTCCTGGTAATCTATATTGCCTGTTTTTATGTGTGTGTGTGTGTGTGTGTGTGTGTGTGTGTGTGTGTGTGTGTGTGTGTGTGTGTGTTTGCAGTCCTTCTTGTACTTGGCCTGGTACATGCTCATGTCAGTCCTGGGTCATTTTAACAACTTCTTCTTCGCTGCCCACCTTTTGGACATTGCCATGGGCTTTAAGACACTTCGTACCATCCTTTCCTCTGTCACACACAATGGGAAACAGGTATGTAAGTGTGTGTGTGCGTTTTTGTGTGTTTTCGTGTGTTTGGGGGGGGGTCTCTTTTTCATTTTCTTTCCATCTGTCTCAATGTGTGTTCATATGTGCATTTCACATGCTGTGATGTTTGCTTTCACGCTGTAGGGTTATATTGGGGCTTTTCTAAGATGAAGAAGTGTATTAAAGCCCATCTGCCTCTGTCTGTCCTTTTATATTATGTGTGTGTGTGTGTGTGTGTGTGTGTGTGTGTGTGTGTGTGTGTGTCAGTTGGTCCTGACTGTCGGCCTGTTGGCAGTTGTGGTGTATCTCTATACTGTGGTGGCCTTCAACTTCTTCAGGAAGTTTTACAACAAAAGTGACGACAAGGACGCCCGAGACATGAAGTGCAATGACATGCTTACTGTGAGTTGAAGTGCATATTGAGAGACACACTCTCACACACACACACACACACACACACACACACACACACACAGACACAGCAGTCTGCCTCTCCACATATATCTAAATACCTCTATCTATCCTCTTTATCTCCCTATGTTTATCTTTGTAACACAAACACAGCCACACACCTCATTTCCTAGCTGCTCAGATTGAGATGGGTAGAGGAGGATTCTGACAGTGATCCCCATTGTTGAAGTGAGGACAGCTTCTTGTCTTAGTCTTTCCACTGCTTTTCCATAAAATGATGGACACATGGATAGAATACAGCCCCTCAAGCCTCGGCAGAGCTCTTTGTCTGGCCATTCGCAACATTAACACCCCACCACCTGCTCTATTCTAATGTGGACTTTACTGTCACTCACATAAGCAGGTGAATGGGCAGCGTTAGCATTTGAATAAAACCCTACTATTATAGGAGACAGGGGATGTTACATTAAATCCTCAGTCACACTCACTGTGTTATTGTTTATGCTTGACTTTCAGTAGCACTTTAGCAACAGTCATTTTCAATCCCTTTCCCATCATTATGACACCACAACAACGATTTTTTAAGACAAGTAGAATGTGACATGATTCAATATGAATACAAAGATAAGCAGAAAACACCTCACTCTACTGTTTAGTCTGCTTTTGAACCTTTATGGAAGAAATAGCGCTTTCAAATTTTGAATGTTCCTTGAAATTTTGGCCGTCAGTTTTTATTTTGTTTTTGTTCAAGTTCCTTCAGGAAAATATCATCCTTGACACTTAAAAGCACCGTGCAGTCCTTGCTAGACAACTTGTTAATTCTTTTTCCTCACACTTTTACATAAACCCCTTGTGGGGAAATACCGTCTGAGGCGAAGAATATTGATTAAAAACCTTCCACTCTTCTGTGAAATTGTATAAAAACGCTGGCTGTTTGAAACTTTTAAATATCCCCCAAAAGCAATTCAACATGGAGGAAGGTATAAAAATGCATTAAATAAATTCTCAGTTTCTTTCAACAGCTTGAATGGTCAACATATTGGAGTTTGGAGACACAATACTCTTGTCCTCCTTAGATAATAATATGCATTTCCACCACTTACCTCAGGTGAAATACGTACTATACAATAAAAGAATATATGATTTCTTTCAGTGCTACATGTTCCACATGTATGTGGGCGTGCGTGCAGGTGGGGGCATTGGTGATGAGATTGAAGACCCTGCTGGAGATGAGTTTGAAGTGGAGCGCATCGTCTTTGACATCACGTTTTTCTTCTTCGTCATCATCATCCTCCTGGCCATCATTCAGGGTGAGTCACGCATGCTAAATTTGTTTTACAGGTACAGCTCAGCTTAAGGAAATGCATAAAATGAGAAGTCAAAAATCACCATGTGATGAATAATTCATGTATCTGTCCATCTCAGTCTCTAATTTTCACTAACACCTGTCATTCACACACAGTGCTCAAACAGATACACAGACAAACACAATCATGTCCCTTTTTTTTCATTTTTTTTTTCAGGCTTGATCATTGATGCCTTTGGGGAGCTTCGTGACCAGCAGGAACAGGTGAAAGAGGATATGGAGGTGAGATTTGACACTTGTCACACACACACACACACACACATACACACACACACACACACACACACACACACACACAAAAATACTCTCCTCTGTACGCACGCACATTAGAACATAGACGAGCACACTGCTAACATACCATCCAAACTGCAACATAAAATGTGAAAAAAGTGAAGGGGTCTGAACACTTTCGAAATGCACTGTAAGTCTATTGCATTTCTAGGACCATCTAACCATGATGATTTAGCAGCAGGTTCACTTAAGGTCAGTTTCTAAGTGAGCTTGAGGTCAGTAGTAATTGAAGTGTGTGTGAAGAGATGACTGTGTGTGCACTGGATTAAGTAGATCAAGTAGATTTAGTTGTTGTGGGAACTCGTGTCACAGGAAGCATTGTACCATTGGCCTTAATGAGAGGAGGCCATTAGCTCTTTCTCCTGGATAATTAGTGCGTAATAATTTCAGAGAGTTCAATCTGAGATAAACAAACCCCTGATATTTAAAATCATTTAAAATGTAATTAGCACACATGCGTGTATATTTTTGATAAAACACACATCCTTTGCTTTTTTGTCAACTATTTGTCACCTGCTCTCCACTTGCAGGCTCTAAGTCTTGTCTCACTCATGTTTGTATACTGATAGAGTTAGCAATGTTTGTTTTTTTTGGCGTGTGTGTGTGTGTGGAGTTTATTGATCAGGTAGCCACATAACATGCATCCCTCAGTGGAATGTGTCTAAAGGCTACAACAGGTGTAAACAGAACCATAATAAATCCATCCCTCCAGGCAGGACAAGTAAGGTTAAAAGAGACGTTGTGTGGTCAGACAGGCTGACAGTCAGGAACAGGTACAGTTTGTACTAGCAACAGGCAAACAACTCCAAAGGCTAAACCACTGAGGAAACAAGGCAACATAGACATAGACGATCTGAAAAACAGTGGTGAGCTACCCCATAAATATAAAGGGCACAGATGTGATGTCGCTGAATGCATACTTGTAATTTGTTTAATCTCTAAGTAGTCTCTTTCCCACTATGTGTGTGTCTCAAAAAAATAATCGGTGCACACATATTTTACATCTGCTTTTCCCAGGAGTTCAACTTGAGATGCTGTTTGCTGTGCTGCAGTCAGCAATAATTAATCAGGTTCAGCCGCTATTTCCATCCATCCATAATTTGTCTCCCTAAATATTGCATTAAACCAAAAACCACACATTTCAGTGAAGCTTTTTTTCTGTCGCTGTACCACCACAAAAACACGGGCAAAGGTAATTTGGCTGTTTAGCAGCCCCAGAATGGTGCACATCCTCAGCAAATATGTCCCTCTGTGTCCTCTGAAAACCTGGCAGTGAGTAATCCTGGAAGTATTAGGTTGCTGTTATTTACAGTCTTTTGCCTTCTGTGGGTGTCCTTTTGAATGTTTTTGTAAAAAACTTAAAAGGCGTCATATTGTTGTGCTAGTGGAATAAATACATTGTTTGAGTCACAGAGCACTAAAACGAAAAACAAACAATACAAAAAATTGTAAACTCAAGACTGAACCTCTGGTCTTTAGTTCCAGATTTTTATTTTAATTTCTTCGACTTTACTCTAGAGAACATACTGTTTGTCCAAGTGTGTTTCATGAATCATAACATGTGTTATATCTCTCCTCCTGCAGACCAAATGTTTTATATGTGGAATAGGAAGTGAATACTTTGATACAGTCCCTCATGGCTTTGAGACTCACACTCTACAGGAGCACAACTTGGCCAACTATCTGTGAGTTAAATCCAAGCACATGATTCATTATCTCAACCAAATAATTTTGCAAATACTAAAACTCACAACTTGATATGTTGTTACTGAAAAAGCTGGCATTTGTTTTGTTGCCTTTCTCAGATATAGTGAACCATAAATAGTTTGCATGCTCCACCACCACTAAACCTTTATGAGAAACAAACAAACAAAAAAAAAATCCATCATTGCTCTTAGTGGTTAATCATTCATATGATATCCCTATAAACCTTCTGCCAAATTTTGATACAGTATGCATCCGTATGTGTATTTATAATTGTGATTCAAACCACTGTCTTGTTTCATATTTATTTATTTATTTGTTTATTTTTTACTAATATGTACATCAGTTAACATCATCTCACAGTTTGTAATGACAATCAGTGAAAAAGCTGAGCACCTCACAGTCTGAGGGAAAGCGAAAAATGGAAAGAAAAAATCCAGTGCTTTGGTCTGTTGGCTTAAACTGTCAAGGAGCTCCACCTCTATGCAAACAGACATATAGACATATAGACATGAGCAGGACACTAACGCGTTTTGCAGCATTTACACCACTCACTGTCGGAAAGCTTTTTCAATTACAAACAGCATAATACGATAGTCCTCTTATACACGTTGACTTGACAATACATGCAAAAAACAGGGAACAAACTTAAAATACTCATCAAATAAAAACATCAAATCATTACAGAAATGAAATGCCAACAAAAGTGAGAAAATATTTGTGTAGGGATTTAAGACACTGAAAGCACAGAAGAATTGCCCTGGTCTGTCATCTTTAAAAAAAAGCATGCCAACTAAAGGATTATATCAAAGTTTAAGATGGTTCTATAGTTTTGCCTCTAACCCAAACAAAACAAACAGAATAAACCACCTGTCAGGAAGCACAATTGATCAGTGAGTTAATGAACACAGTCTCTTCTATGTGGATGGATAAAAACTGTTATTTGGAAGGTGTTGGTACATCATGCACTGTTGCAACATCAATATTTGCCAGTGCCGGGAGCTCATTGAACCTAATTACTAAGGATTCCGCTAGAAGTGTTCGCATCCCCTGACTGATGGACTCTTCCCTGCTCATGTCTGTGTATCTGTGGTGGTTCTTCATGTGACATTTAAGCTGATCTGATAGCGGTCTATTGATTTAAACATCATAATTCACAATTTGATAAAATGAGTTACTTGCATGTTGTCAGTCATCAAAAAATTTAAAGCATTACAATAAATATTTAACCTGATTGTCATGTCTGAACGCAGCTTTCCACTTGAAATACCTAACAACTGTTTCCATAATCACTTCAATCCTTGGACTTGTGCACAGCTTCTACATCTTCCTACCTGAGTGTTTATCTCCACCTGTCTATGTATGTGTGGGACGTTCATTGCTACATGAATCCCCCTTTTGTTTCCTTACAGATTTTTTCTGATGTACCTTATAAACAAGGATGAAACTGAACACACAGGACAGGTATAATAGTTATCTCCTCTGTTTAATTGTATAATCCAGTCAAAGTAAGAGCAAGTCTACTGCAATTGCCATATATCACATTCTTTAAAATATACTTCCATGTCTCTAACTTATTATTTCCAGCATTTGCTATGGTAATGACAAAGCTGTTGTGTAACCTTTTCAGCTAAGACAGAATCCGCATTCACATTGTCCCTCAAAAGCCATATCAGTCCTGGCACACACGTTTTATGATAATACATACACAGACATAGCCCTCGCTTTTTCTTTTTTAAACCACTGCAGTATTAAAGCTATAAATTTAAAGATATTGAAATGGGAAAGTACTTTAATTCTTTTTACTTTAACATGACTGTTACACAGGTGTAAGAGGAGCGCTATAAATAAGCATAAATATTTTCATTTTAAAGAGCTGAATCTTTTTCCCTTTTTCTCCTGTGTCTCTCTCACGCAACGCTTATTGTGCTTAAATCTGTGAAAGGGATGTGCATCAGAATAAATGAGGACATGTTTAATTCTAAATGCTGCACAGCATAATATAAAACAGATAAATCCATTCTCATTTAGAATGATTTGGATTTATCTTTGCGGTACAGCATGTATCTTGGATGTGATGCTGCAGAGTTGATAAAAGGAAGAAAATTTTCAATTTTTTATCAGCCTGAAACATTTTGCACTATTGGGTGCTATTTTCAAATTGAGTTGGGTCCTGGGACTCGTCTATGTGTATTCTTTCAGTGTGGTATTTTTCTTAGGTGTAGATTAATGAGGGAGCTGCGAGCTGGAACGTAGAAAATGTGTCTGCACTGGGCCAGACAAACAGAATGTAAATTTAAATATACGTTCTCTGTGGACACTGTTATTTTACTCATCCCGTGAGCTCACCGTCTTAGAATGGATAAGTCTGGAATTGTTAATGAGTTAAAGATTTATTACCACTCTGTTAACTTTGCCAGGAATCCTATGTGTGGAAAATGTACCAGGAGCGTTGCTGGGAATTCTTTCCTGTGGGAGACTGTTTCCGTAAGCAATATGAGGATCAACTGGGATGAAAGGAAATCTGAGAGATCTAAAGCCTGCCTAGATAATGTCATCACACAGAAGCCATGTTAATTGTTACCCTTGGGCTCACTAAATTACCTTGAATTTTGTGTTCTCACTGTATTGATTTGATTTTGAACTTTGGAGTGGTTTTCCCTGAAAGTAAACTTACTTGATATTTATGCACACAAGTTTTTTCTAAATGGTATTGATTAAATTATTTGGAAACTAAAGAACAAGGACCGCTTGTTTATGTTCAGATGCAAAATGAATGTGCTGCTTTTCAGTCTACAACAAAAGTATTCAGAGTAATGTGACAGTTTACTATTTTATGCATCATTATCTCAAGCAGTCAAAGCTGACAATCCAAATTCACTTTGCTGGCTGGATGTGTCTCGGTAAAGCTTCTGTTTTGTGAATGAAATGATTTGTCTTTCTAATCCCAGCCTCCCATCCCTTTCCCCTGTGTGACATCCAGATAAACACTCTCCCTCTGGCATTTGTTCTTTTTACCCTCCTCTTCTCTGTCTGTTGAAGCTCTGTCTCCTTTTCTGTTGTGCTCATCTCTCCAGGATCCCTCTCCTCCCGCTGTCCTTGCCTCTTATTCCCTTCTCCCCCCCCCTTCATTCTGCTCTCCTCTTGTCCCTCATCTTGAGCTCTTTTCCCCTCTTCATTAGTAGCCACTTTAGGACATGCCAGCAGGTCTCCCATTGCTCAGGTCAAAATATTGCCAAGGAAATGGATCACAGTCACTGACGGCCAAGAAAGTCTCTAGGGAATCCCTGGGTATAACTTACTGACTAAAGGAGCGTGGCAAGCTTTGTTAAACTATTAAGAACTTGCACTGAGCGTGCATGTGTGCACAGAGCTTAACAGCATGATGACTGAAGCGTGGGAGGGCCACCTGCAGATACCGTCCTCATTATGCAAAGGTCGAACACCGAGTCTACACAAGTCTGCTGCTGATATGTATTCATGTTGCTTTTGAGTTATGACTTGTAAGCTCATGGTCATAATTTACCGAAGGTCCAGGAAAAAAAAAGAGATTGGGTAAAAGATGAGGAACTCTTGCTTTCTTATGAGAAATGAAAAAGTTTTGGATTATGTTCTTTGCATAAACAGAAATATTAATAAGCAATTTTGCTATGTGGCTAATGCTGTAATTAAAACTAGGCTTAATAGAATATAAAATTGCTTCTGTTTGAATTACTGCACTTTCCCCATTTAAAGATCTATGGTGGTATTAATTGTCACCATTATGCCTGAGCACTGCTTTGATTAGGATTAGGATTTAAAAGCCCTGAAAACGTATTTCCTCAATTAGCTTCTTGAAGGGGGGATTCTTTTGACTGAAGTGGTCGTGCATGAACGCACCAAAATGTCAGCCAAAGTCTGACCAGTTTTCTTCAATATTAGAGATTTCTGTGTTTGTCTTTTTGTCTGTACACTCTCACTACTCTCTCACTCTATTTCTCACTGGTTTCAAGTGGGCGGAGCCATGATGGGGAAAAGGGCGTGTTACAAACCATACATCTTGGCCGTGGCCTTTTCTCATGTTTCCAGGCCACTATCAAATCAATTCTGGTCAAACCACACCCACACAGCGCTTTTTGAGTCTTACACTTTAAATAGATCAAAAATAATATGTTGTTTTTTGAATTTTAGCTCTGACTTGTTTATCTAGTAAAGAAGATTTAATGTTAGGTAAAGTTTTCCGGGGCTGTAATTTAGTACTTATTGTTATTTTTAAATTTCGACCTCAAGTAAACCTTCAGTAAACACATTGCTCATTGAACACAGAACTACATGCAGGTCACTTTGTTGAGCATGGAGGGGGTTCCATCTAGTTCCTTTGGGATTGTAGGTAATTTAGAGAAAAATGTCATCAGGCATCAGTAATGGAGTCATGCTACATGACCGGTGATTTTTGTATGCCATTTCAGCATGGTGTATGATTATTTGTTCAACATAAATTCTGGCAATAATAGGCCTGTTTTCACTTTCCTCTGAGCGGTGAATCTGAGAGGAGTCTGACTGGATTGTGTCATTTTGCACATTTATCTGAGAAACTCTATTCTTAAAAGCTCCAAATCAATAAAAACCACCACAATGACCAATAATATTGTTATGATATGTTTAATTTTTATCATTAAATTTGAAGCTATTCTTAAAACTTAGATGGGCTATATAATCATGTCTGTTAGCTGATTGTTGCCTAGGTAAATGATATTATTTATTGCATTGGTTTTTGTGAAAGTCAAAGTCCCTGAGCCAGTTGCTATGTTAATGATGCCACACATCAAATAATTTCATATAGTATGTGTAGTCGTGTATATACTGAATGACTTAGGTCACACACACACACACACATATATATATATATATATATATATATATTCTGTATATATGAAGTTTGAATTTCAGTTTATGTCCATATTATTTTGACCATTTCATGGCCTTCATGTAATTTTAATTGATTAAGTATCACGCTTAAAAAGTGAGGGTAAACAACATATCACTATTACAGCAATATATGTCTAAAAATGTCATGTACAGCACTATAAGCATTTTTCTCAATGCACACCATATCATACTCCTATCAATATCTACATAATATCTATAGATGAGAGCACCATGAAGATCACGTTCCTGCTGAAGATTCATAAGGATCTTAGCAACCAGCTCCTAAACTACCAGAGACAGAAAACGTAGCTGATCAGTTGCCACATTAGCCGAAGTCCACAGACTGAAGAATGGGGAAAAACCTCTCATCAAAAGCCTATTTCATCTGGAAATGTATCCCTTTCCAGTGTGTATAAAAATCAATCATACCGTCATAACATGAAACCCACAGACATCTAAAACCCTTTTTTTGCAATGCTCTCACACCACACATCTGCAGGAGACACAGGGTACAATTTCAGGAGTAGCCTTCCGCAAGCTGATTCACTAGAACACCACAGATTCGAAGCAGGTCACCTAACTCCACCAAAACACCCAAATTAAATATACTGACTTTCCAGAGGATAATTGCCACATCCGCTGCATCAAAAGATATATTGGATAAGATGGATGTTCGTTTGTTGCCGCCAAGCTTCCCCCCTCGAGTCTACGTGATCTTTCCATCCTGTGGTTGAGTAATGCCGAGGCCAGAAGGTCTGGATGTAGTTTAGGCTAAGGAGCATAACTCAGTGGTGGAATTTTCACTGCAAGTATGAACAGTAGTATAGCAGCAACGTAGCACTACGTGACACAGATCAGGTCTGTTCTGTCTAAGGAAAAATGTCACATGGACCTTCCTCTGTAAAGCAGGTGATGAAACTTAGTTAGAACTGGCTTTGCAGCTGATGTGTGTCTGGTTGGACAATCAGCTTCTTCTACAATGTCCACTGACGTGCGAGTAGGACAATAGAGTCACCTCATCATTGTGGCTATTCATCAAGTTGACTGCCGCTCCCCTCAGTCACGACCTTCCAACACCAAGTCCCAGCCAGGCGTACTGATATTAAACACTTGCGCATACTTTTTTGAGATTCATTTCACATGCACAAGGGAAAGCCATTTCCTTTCTGAAATGGTAGATGCTGACCTGAAAGTGCAAACCTAAAACAGCATCCAGGCTTAGCAAATTGTGGGATGTAGTATGTCAATTATAATTTTTCCAACCCGATGAAGGTTGAGCTGACCGAAATGTCTCAAATTAATAAATACACCAGCTGTGTTTTTATTCAAGTTACAATTTTTGTACCATAACGACAGAATATCAGCAACATCACACCTGCAGAGGGAATGTATGCTGTCTGACATGCTGAGGTATGTTGCTTCCCAAGGTCACTGCCACTACTGCCTTTGCAGTTTTTATCTGTCAGCCTCCACAATAGCTGTTGGCTCTTTTGATCTATGCAGAATATACAGAGCTTTACAGACATGAATATCTTTACATGTAGAATCAAAGAAGCCCTTTTGTCTCTTTGCAAAAGCAGGATATCATGCCTTGCTGCCGAGCTTCCTAATAGAAAGCTCCTGTGATCGTATCTTACTGAGGTTCACTGGTGTCATACAACCCATCACAAAAAGCCAATGGGTCTCTGTGTGTGACATAGAAATAATATAAACTGATCTGACCTAGTGACACATAAGCACAATATATGCAGTGACTAATAGATCCAGCCGTATTTCTCATAGTCGTCAACGGGAAATCAATGAGATATGGATCCTTCGTGCGTAGCCTTCAGGTTTGCATTATTCAGAGACATTGTGCTGATGTACAGTAATGTGTGTGTGTGTGTGTGTGTGTGTGTGTGTATGTGTAGCCAACAATAAGGAATCTGGGAATTATGCATGGGCAGATGGCTTTAGGTTGGCATACAACAGCTGGGTATGCATATAGGGCATTGTAAAATGATTATGGATATGAGGGCATGGCGCTGCATGATTCTGAATATGGCCTCAGATACTTTGGGTTGTTGTTTGGGAGATAATGACTCTGCACCCAAATATATCATGGAAATGTACCCTGAGTTGTTAATCAATAAAAGATGACAAGAGGAAAGACAGTGGGTGGTGGTGGTGCAGCAGCTGTGAATTTGCTCATACCTGAGGCCAAGTATCCTGAATTAAATATGAGAAGTGACTCCTTTTTGTTACTGCCTCTGATTTCACTTTGGGAGCTATTGTCTGACTCAAACTGACTGACTCTGTGTTATGAATGTGTAATTGTTGTTTATTTTATTTCATTTTAATCTTTGGTCAGTGTTGGGCAGTCTTGCTTGTTTTTCGGCTTCATGAATATTGTATTAATTTTCTTTAGAGTGCAAGGACCAAATATGCAACTTATGTTTCGTTAGAAAAAGCTTTAATAAGAACAACTGATTAATTCCATCCTCCCCAGTATACATGAGTACTGTACGTGTGTTTATGGGCATTCGTCCAGTTGAGATTAAACTTTAGTAGTGGTCTATTTTTCATCCATGCTGTCCACTCCAGACACTCTTTCCAAAGTAATTTTCCTTGTTCACTCTCTTTCTTTTCTCAGTTTCCCTGACCTGTCAGGGAAATCGCTTGAAGCCTGCCTGCCGCTGTGTAGCATATGGGGGCTTCTTAGGGAGAGACACAGGTTGAGTCTTGCTCATGCATTCACAATAAGGCAACTTCTTCACTTTAAAGTCAGAAAGTTGTTTTTGGGATAACCACAGCTTTCTTTTGTTGCTTGTATTTACAGAGGCATAAGTCGGTCAGCAATCTGTGCTGACCTTACTGTGTTATTATTCCCAGATTTGTCCTTCACAACACCTCGGGTCTGTAAGAAAAACTCCCCCCTTCAGGTGATTAAATCCCAGCAGCCCATTGAAATCATCAAGACATCCTCTGAATTGAAAAGTGCTGCACCACAACCCAGCACCATGATGCATGTTGATACATTGTGGTTAAATTGATTAAATAGTTAGGCTGCAAAACTCATGGATTTCTGTGGCATCAAACATGGTCAAAACTGTTCTGCCAGTTTATGCAAACCACTGGATGTTTTTGCTTAAATCAGTATGGGTGAGTCTTGTAAATAAGGAATCCTCAACAATAACTGCAAAGTCATGTGAACTGGATTATCACGGAGGCGGTGGCGGGGTTTATGCAACCATGGTGAGCACTCACCAAACAATGCACTCCCATTGGCGGCAGTAGCTTTATTGTTACAAGTAATTGAATGCAGTCTTATTAATCCCTTAAGCTTGTAGCCATAAAATCCTGATCGTGGCAGATCAAGTACCTGCGACGACAGTTTTGGATGTGATTAAAGGGGACATATTATGCAAAATGCACTTTTCCATGGTTTTCTATCAGTAATATGTGTTCCCCGGCCTTTCTACAAACCCCCAAACATGAGAAATGTCCATCCTCTCCGTCTTTTGCTATCTCCACCTTTCAAAAAATGTGTGCTCACACAGGCGAATTAGAGATTTTCACTTGATGTCGCCATGAAGGGAAATAACACCTCCCCCAGGTGGGTGACACTCCCCCAGCAAGGTGTGTGTTCCGCCCACTGAGTCCGCCTTGCAGCCGCTATCGTTTCTTCCCTCGGAAACACTGGCTTTCGATAGAACAATGTCGAAGGTACGAGCGAAACACGCTAGTTGCTTTGTTGTTGGCTGCACAAACCAACACAGAAGTCTTTTTTTAACCCCTACGCCAGAGGATCTGAAGACCCAGTGGATTCATTTTATTTTTGATGGAAAAGTACCCGCTTCAACTCCGAAAGTGTTGTACGTGTGTGCTAACCATTTCACCTCGGACTGCTTTCTCAACAAGGGCCAGTACAATGCAGGATTTGCTACAAGTCTAAAGATAAAGCATGGATCAGTACCGACTGTCCGTGACCAAACTTCGAACTTGGGAGCTGTAAGTTTTACCATTTTATGTTGCTTTACTGTTTGTACACGAGAGCCTGTTGCGTGTGTTGTTAGCATGGCAGCTAATGTGGCTAACGCTTTGCCTCGTCGACGCGCAGCCGGGTACAGATTGTATGTGATTCTTCTGCTTGGTATCGCTGTGTGACGTTGATTAGAGACACCCTGCTAAATGTATTATACTTGAAAGGCGTTTTAGCTGTTTGTAAAGTCAAGCCTGTAAAATTTGGACTAAAAATAGGCCCTGCAGTGATTAGCATAGGTGTCTGGGCTTGTTTATTAGTGCTGTGAAAGTTAGTATGAGGAGTCATCCTTTATGATGATGTTTTAACTTGATATAATTTTACACATACATTACCCACAGGGAATATCTAGATAAGCGCAGAGTTACAGGGAATATGTGAAAGGGGATAGGCTACAATACACATTTTTTTTGCATTTTATGCATGTAGCAGGCTATTTATTGCACTGCTTGCAGCTGTTGCCATAGGACACATTTGTGAAGATGTTGGTGTAACCTCTGTTTCCTTTGTGCAGGCCAGCACATCAAGTGCATCTGCAGGGCTTCCTGCAACAAGGAATGTTGCCTGCCAGTCTGACCCACTGGAGATGCGAACTGTAGGCACACAGTTTTCCTTGAGGACTCTTCAGCCTCACATCAGAAGTACAGGTCTGTATCCACTTGAAGTGCATCTACTTTTCATAAAATACTTTCACTTATAACGTGTTATTGTTCTGTGTTTATGTGTCACATTGCTAAAGTTTCTTTTATAAAAAAATATATAATTGGTTACAGGTGTCCAGGCTACTGTGTCCTGCAAGGATTTTGGTGTTGGGACATCCGTTGCTACCTCTGCAGATCCTGTGTGTTTTTCATCAACACCCGTAAAGAGACCCTCTAAAAGAACTCGTCTGGACCTGGAGGAAGAGCAGGATGACGATCCATTAGAGGGCAGCTCTTCAGTGGCAGCTTCCCAAGGGCTGCATTCTACATATGACCCTGCAGACGCTCCTACAGCCTTGACAGAGTCAACAGTTTTGTCGTAAGTTACTCTAATGCAGCTGTGTGATGATAATGATGATGTCATGACAGTGTGTGTGTGTGTGTGTGTGTGTGTGTGAAAATAATAGACTTATAGTGAGAGGGTGTCAAGTACACTGCTGAAGAGAACTCCACATGTTTAATTGCTCATAACATGTTTCTTTTTTCTATAGGGACGACTCATCCCCTCCCACCCACAAGATCAAAAAATACATAGTGTACGAGAACCGCCTGATAGAGTTTTTTGCTGTGTGTCCTGTTTTGCACGTGCAACACTCTTAATCCTTTTTCAAGCTCTGGAACATTAATACATTACCATTTACTTACAGAACCTGACCCTACTGACCCTGAAATCATGGTGCTCCATTTCTAAACTTTTTAAAAATTATTATTTATTTTTTTTACAATTTTTATTCTAGACATGCTGTCATGATATCCAAAAGTTAGGATAAAAAAAATGGTGGGAAATGTACGGACCTTGCAAGGTCAGAAACCAATAAAGAGGACATGACAAAAGATTAATTTCCCAGACATCCTTGCCTTTGACTTCAATACTTCAATATCAAAATGTCAGGTGAAATTTAGACCTGCTGTATTTTCTTAAACCGAGAACACATCTGACAGAATTTGTGTGCAGGTGGAAAAATGTTGCATGTTTGAATTAAAACTACAAAAGGAAGTTTTATTCTGCATTTTTGGTGAAACACAATGATATACCAAAAAGAATCTAAAATGTGAGGACGAATCTTCCTGCTTTTGTTGTTTTGCTTTTCGTTGACTTTCATACCCTTTCCGATGTATTGATTTACTGTCTGTCTTTACTCCATTAGATCTGTTTAAATTTTAGGTGGGCTGGGTTCTATCCTGGCATTTATTTGGGGGAAGGCAGGAAAACACCTTGGCCAAGTCAAGTGCATCAGAGCTAATACAAAGAGGACATGTTAGAGACTCAAATATACCTGCTTTGCATGTGTTTTGAATGTGGGATGAAACCAAAGCACCTGGAGCGGGTAATAGAGAGAGAGCTGGATTGATAAAAATGTAGTGAAAAACAAGTTGATATATTAATTTAAACTATTTTTTCTTTTTCGGAGGCAATATGTTGTCGTGCCAGGTTGTCAGATTTCACATGTATTGTCTCATGACAGTTACACAGACCCCTGCCTTCTCATTACAACTCTAATTTTCTTATAGAGTAACTGTCGTTCAGTAAACAAGCATTACCACCAGCGACGAGAGGAGGGCCTTCAAAATTACCATTTAGATTGGACACCTTCATGCCAAGAGAAAGCCAATTACTCAATGAGGGTTTTGTAAGGAAAAGGGGTAGAGGAAGGCTGGAGAGTGAGTAGATATCCCAGCAGATGAGGTCTGTTTGTATCACTCTTTTTTAAATCCTGTATCACTCCAACATCTTATTTCATTTCAATGGCAGTTGCTTTAAAATCTGCAGACAGACTGGATTTTTGTCTCTGCGGGGCTGTTCGCACAGTGAACTGAGCCACTGAAATTTGAAAAGAGACAGGTGCAGCCTTTAATAATTGAAACTGGCAAATTGGCTCACTCAAAGGTAAGCTCCAGCAGTTGGGGAAATGACCCATTTTCCAGCCAAGTGGAATTATGTGCATTTCAAAAACGAGTTTGAGTAGCACTTGTCCATTGGAAGGAATTATTAGGAGTTTTACATCAGTTTGATTTCTATCGTATCTATGCACAGAAATAGGTAGACTTACCTGAAGCCAAGAGAGATGAATATCAATATTATTCTTAATCATCATTGTATTCAGTTCATAAAGGCCTTTAATCTGGAGTCTCAAGCCAGGCTTGATTTTAAAGAAAGATTCCTCAAAACAGTTTTTGTATCCACAGCTGTCTGGACATGTGCCTGCTCAGCTGTTATCCTTAGCTTGTGTGTGTGTGTGTGTGTGTGTGTGTGTGTGTGTGTGTGTGTGTGTGTGTGTGTGTGTGTGTGTGTGCATGCATGCGCTTGTGCATGCGTGTTTGTGCACTTGTATTACTCATGTTATGGGGACTCCTATGAGGACAAAAAAGAAATTCATGTAATCAGTATTACAGTTTCCCTTGATGAAGGAATCAGTAGATAAGTAGTGTGCAAGTTTTTACTTCTACCAGTTTAACAGCTCAAAACTTTCAGCTCAAATGAAGTGTAAGAAATGTTAGTTTATTATTATTATTATTGGTCGGATAAACACATAACATTCCAGTAAGATGCTCATCCACCAGTCGTCCATAGACTATCATGTATGGACTGTGGTGAATCTTGTAGTTTTTTCAGCTATTTTCTATATTACACGTTACATAATGTCTGAAAAATGTTTCTTTTGTAGCATTTGATACAACCAGCACAGAGCTTTAAAAATGTAAAACATCGGGACGTATTTAGGGCAGCTGAAAAATAAATGTGTGGGTTTTTCATTTTCATTTCTAAAACATTAGATTAGACTCACATTTTTTGTTGCACTGCATGCAGTGTGTTTGAGTTTGTGTCTAATTTCTTAAACATTGCTTTATCGCTTTTCTCTTTGATAAGCTATTGTTCATTCTCTACTGTACGTCCCTTTGCTCTTCTCCACTGATTTCAATTCGCTTTTGAGCACAAAATCATCCGTGCCTGACTTGCTGCCTAAACTAATCTCACAGTATTGGCATTTCTCTTTAGAAATGCAACTCTATGTTGGACAAAACATATTGTTTTGGATTCTGTGTGAAACATACTGTTTCAGTAATACAGGCTCATTTTTCTAAAATGAATAAGAAAGTCACTGTAGCTACAACTAACAATTATTGTATGTACATTGTTGTTTAACCATGCAATCATTTTCTAGATTAATTGATTGTTTGATCTTTGAAATGTTAGAAAATAGTTTTGTTCAACCAAAAGCAAAAATGTAAAGGTTATTCAAGAGAAACCATAACTGAGCAATTTCTTTTTGTTGATTGATTTTGTGTCAATCAACTTATCAATTTAGCTCTACAATAAACATACAATCTCTAATTGAAAACAAAGACTCATAGTATAGTATATTCTTTACTGCCTGTGATCAAATCTAGCTTTCCATTTTCTCTGGTACTTAACCACAAATCCTGCCTCTCGGGCCATATTCCATTAGCACGTACAGTGATAATCTGGCCAATAAAGTAAGTCTTCTGAAAATCCCTCCTTTCACACAGAAAACCTCTTTGATTGATAGCAGGCAGAAAGGTAGCAAAATGATACACATCTTAAAGTATCAAGGTGCAATCTATCAAGCTTGATAGCAGGGGCTTCTGCCTGATAACACACATGGATGCAGAAGTCGTCCTGTTCATTATCTCATGAGGTTCAGTTTTGCATAGAAATGTGACAAATGCTGCTCACATCCAAACCCCATCCCTGCACCGCTCCTTCACAAAATATGATGTTTCTTGCCAGACAGTCACTGTAAATAAAATAAATAGATATCTGTTATATTTGACGCACTACACAAAAAGGTTGCAGAAATGGAAATTTTTAAAACAGAGGTTCCCTCACGGTCTGTGAATAAATGATAAGCTTGGACCAATTCTGCCTTACCTGTGCCACGGCCTGGTGCAGGGTGGCAGATGGCTTTGGTTGGCTTTGATGGAAACACAGCTGAATGAGGGGCAAATGTGGTGTGTGAATGGCCTCACTGCTTGCAAATGGGCTTTTTCCTTGTCTCCTAAAATGACCCAGATATTGCCAAGGGAAACCCACATGTGCACACAGTCATAATTAAGCTCAGTGTTACGATTAAGTGCACACACACACACACACACACACTTGCCTTTTTTTTCTGAGTGGGTCCATTAAACACTGTCAAGCATGGGTAGCCCACTAGAAAAGTATAATTTTGATTACATTTAACTCATTTAATGGGTTAGAAAACACTTGTGTCTTCCTCTGTTTGCATAAAATATGGCTCAAGGCATTGACAAACTTTACATAAGCTTGTGTAATTCACAGTAAATCCTCAAAATTCAATTATGAAAATACCCAGCAGTACTGACTTATACAAGCCAGCATAGTTCCTAAGTTTGGGTTTCTTTCATCGTTTAGCTGTTGGCTCAGAATACCTGCCATGCTTGATCGCTAAAATCAGAAAGGCAACAATCTTGCATGCAGTCACAGAGAGGAATAGAGGAATAAAATACGTCTGCTCCTCTTTCAAGGTCATAGGGAGACCATTTCCCTGCCAATACAAATGCCCGACTGGAGGTTATCATGGAGATACTATCACACACCGCAGACAGACTCGAATCAGTTACTGAGTGACACTAATCTCCAACGATTTCCTCAGGGGTCAGAGTTCAGGCTGGTTGCCTTGAGATGCTGAAGCATGTTTGATTACTGGTTGCAATTTAAAGCCTCTAATCCTGCAAATAAACATTAGAAGTTTATATTTCTCTAGTTGGTTTCCTCGTGGCATCCTCTTATTTTCCTGTAATCTATAAGATCGATATGTATCTATATATATAGACAGTGTCGATACAAACAGTACGTTGCGTAATTGGTGACTGATTATACTAATGATTGTGTTTTGTTTATTTGTGTTGATTTGCGCTGTATTGTGCTCAGCGTCCACAGATGAACTGGAAGGCATCCGATTGAATGCAGAAGAGAAAGAGACTGATGCTTCATCAGTCAGTCCAAACATTTGTGTCCACTTATGTAACTACAGAACAAATGTCTCATCACATCAGTTCAACACACTGAGCACAAGTCATCGTCACGGTCGATCTCAACCTCGCACGTCTGTGCAGACTTCCCTCTCTCGATAGTCCTTCAATCAAATCTGCCTCTTGATTAAGTGCGTGTGAGAGAGTGTGTGTGTGTGTGTGTGTGTGTGTGTGTGTGTGTGTGAGAGAGAGAGAGAGTGTGTGTGTGTGTGTGTGCCTAATTTAACCAAAACTGCCTTTGGAGGTTTCTGAATATAAATACGGGCTTATTGTCCTGCTTTGTGATTTGGATGGATGACTGCTGCTGTCTGTTCCTCCCGCTTATCTTTGTCATTATATTCAGATCATTAAGTTATCAGTCACCACGGACAGCTGTGTAGTAGGCGCTTTGATCAGGTGGCAGTAGCCTACACTCTTATGGTAATTTAGTTCCTCGTAGTCTAGTTTAATTTGTCTCTCAATCACTGTCTAATGCTTTGTGAATGTGAGGACGTGCCAATCAGGAATAATGCCAGATTTCTATCAGTGTGCTCATGCCATATCCCAGTGGTAATGCACAACCATTATACTATGTGTCGGAGTTATCAGCGTCTATCAGAGGCAATCTTAACGTCTCAGTCACTCAGGCGTTCATAAAAACCGTTAGAGGAAGAATACTGAAAACACAAAAAATCACTGGAGGGAAAGCAAGCTCCTTAGTGACGTCAAGAAACAAATGATCACTCTCAGGCAGATGGTAAGGGGGTGATTAAAGTCAATAAACTCCATGTTAAATCAAAGATGACGCTCATCAACTGCTCAGCAGGCTTGTGTTCAGTGCTGCCACTTGTTGCCATAATTAATATTTTGAATTAGTGACTGAAATGTTTGGGTTTTAGCCAATCAGGACTGTGGTACATAGGAAGCAACTGGGGGATCTTCTTTGCTTTGACATTTTGAGTGCTGGAGAATTTCAGTATGTCAAAGAAATCTGAACTATACATTTAAAAGATTCAGTGTTAAAATTTGCACATTGAAAAAAGAAAAGAAAATTTTGTTATGCCAAAATACTAATAGTCACACAGTTAAATTAAACCCAGAAATAGTAAAATAAATAACAGCAATATTGGCATAAGTATATGTTTTGAAATGCATTTCAAAGATTAAAAAAAGCGAATATATAATAAATATAATAGAAACGAAACAAACCTACACACACACACACACAAAAGAAAGGATAAATGGATAGACACAGTTTAAATGTTTCATTAAACGAGTCTAGTCACCGTAGCACATCAGCAGCTTAATGGATGCCAAGTTCATGTTTGACCACACAGCCACAACTTTCAGTCTGTTTGGCTTAATAGTGAGACAATGGGTTTATTTATTACTCCTGTGCCCTCTCCTATCTAAGAAGTCACTACAATTTGTTTGTGATTCAGTGCAGCTCCCTTGTTTTGATGCACTGAAATTTTCCTGTAACAAAGTTTAATTAAATTCTCTCCCTTCCTCAGCACAATCTTCCATTAACATACAGCCCTTGTGCATATCAGCACTTGCTGACAGGTCATTTTCCATGCAAAAGTGACCCATTTCTTCTGCATGATTCTCCATTAAATGCATCAGGAAATTCACCTCAAATGACAGGCAAATTGTTTCCGAGCAGCCCGCCCGGTTTATTTGACAACCAACAGATCTCTAAGCACAAAGCGGATCTGACACGAGATGCAATGCAACTTCGTAAATTAATTTTGAACACTTTCATCTTCATAACTGCAGATAATCTGGGATCCTAATGACCTCTTTTACTTGTACCATCGTGCAATCTGAAAAAGGTCTGTCATGAGATACTGTGACAGTAGCTGTATTTTCATGTTTCCACCGAGCAACCACTCAGACATTTCGGTGTTTAACCCAATTGCCCAAAGCTGCTCCTTTTCAATATTTGTTCTTCTAGAGGGATTTATGGTTATGAAAAGTATAACTCCTCAGCTCTACAATACTAATACATTTTGGAAGAAGCCGGGGAAAAGTTTCAATATATTTTGCCCATGGGAGCTTTTCAGGGACGTTATGTGATGTGCAACTCCGAGAACATTGTGTGGCTATGATAGGAATGTGTTGTCATCATTGGACTCGGTGTTCCCAGACTACTGTAGCTGCTAGCTGAGTCAGTGAGGCTGTTTGTCTGTCTGTCTGTCTGTCTGTCAGTCCACCTGTCTGTCTGTTTCTTTCCACGCCCCCTGACAGATGAGAAATGAGGCCTCGCCTCCTGCCAGAGAGCGGGAGAGAGTGTGTCAGACAGATAGATTGTGAGTGTAGCAGTCAGTGAATGTGTCAGGTTAAAATGCTGTGCCATTGCTCCGCTGTAATCCCTTTGGCTCCGTAGATTAGGAGAGACATGTTGTAGTGCCAACTGCCCAATTTATATTCTGGTCATCTCTCTTTCCTTCTGCAAGAGGTGACTTTTGCCCATATTTACTCCATTAAAAATGCAAATTTTCCCCTTTGCTTTCAAAGCAAAATCAAGCCAAAGAGCGACTTAGTTTGCATTGCGAACAGGTGGAGCCTACTCCTAAATTTACTTTTGTCCACTGACAAAACAGGAGCAGCAGGCAGAGATGTATTCAGATTTGGTCTGCTTGTTTTCTCTGCAAACATCCAGTGTGGTGTGAGATACTCATTCATCAAAGGCAGTGGAGTCGCAACCATATGAAATTTCATGGCAATTCATCCAGTAGTTGTTGAGACATTTTAAGAAAAAATGTCAACTTCAGTGGCACCAGAGCAACGTTTATATGGTTCACCTGAGTCATTGAAAATCATTTACTTGGCTCCATGGATATCTGTACAAATATTTCATTGCAATCCATCCAAACCTTTAGAGATATGTGTGGTGCACCGACTGACACAGAGCCATGCTAGCGTGGAAAAAAATCCTAGGCACAGTTGCACATAGATAATGGTCTGTCTCTAGCACAGATGTAGAGGAGTTGGCTTTTTGAACCATGAAGAAGTAGCTGAAGAGTCATCATCACTTGGTTTGGTTAGCTGTCCTGTCCTTTCAAATAATGCTACTTTATTTAACTGTCTGTCATGACACTTCTATTAAAACCCAATAAACCCCCCCAACCCACCCTTCCAGCTCCCGTCCTCTCTCACTAATCAACACTGACTTAAAAATGATCACCCAAGCCCTAGTGACCAGAATAGAGACAGTCACTCGCTGTGCTACTCCACCCTGATCAGACTTTGTCAAAAGTGGACGTGCTTCAGATAACATCTGTAGGCTTTTTAACTTAATTTATCACCACAGAAGAAAAGAAAACCATAATTGTATCATTAGATGCCAAAAAAAAGTAAAGTGAACTTTTTTATTTGTTATACCCTGCACAGGTTTAGTTTTGGAGAGTCATTCATCCATTGTTTATTTCACCTCGAGCCACAATAATCACAAATGGGGTCACCTCACTGAACTTTATACTTCAATACGGAACCAGACAAGGAAACCCACTCTACCCATCCCTATCTACAATTTTTATCAAACCACTTGCAGCTGCAATATGACAAAACAATAAAAGTGATGGAATTCAGGATGTTTAATTCACAGCATAAAATCAGTTTTTATTGATTTTCTTTTTGATGATTTATTATAATACTTTAAGAACCCTTACATCACCACAGGAAACGTTAAACATCTCCACAATCTCACACTACACAATAAACTGGAATAAATCAACTATACTACCACTGTCTGGAGATGCTTGGGATTCTGCAGCCCAAGATTCCCCTCTTACACTTCACAGTGGCAACATAAAATATTTAGGCAATAATATTTCTCCCAGGCTGTCAGAGCTCTTCAACCTCAATCACACCCCTTTTACTAAAAAGAAAAAAAAAAATATGATGACTTCAAACGCTCGACCAAACTCCCACTCATTCTCATTGAGCGCATCGCTACATGTTAAAATGAAAACTATACTTTAGATTAATTATTGATTTTCAGGGCTTCCCGCATCCCCCACTGACAAATGTTTCAAAGCATCTGACTCATTAACTATTCAATTCTACTGGAAAAAAAAACCTACAAAAAAACAATCTCACTCTCAACATTACAAAATGGAAAATTACATGGAGGACTTGGGGCACCAAACTTTATCTACTATTTCTTGGCAAAATCAACAACAATATTTATTCAAATGCACCCAAGAGCACAACTTCAACAACCCATAGCTAAATTAGATCAAAACAACCTCAACAGCAGCAATTCCTTTTCTTCTTTTTTTTTTTACCACAATCAATCAAGAAACTGAATTATTATTGTAAGAATAAAACAATCTCCTCAACTCTGACAGCCTGGTGGAAAACCAATGAAATCACTAACACCATGTAGGTACACCCCAATTTGGCACAATCCACATTTCCAGCTACACTGTCTACATGGCGTCATGGCATGTCACCATCATGGCTGCAAAAAGGGAATCACTCGTCTCCATCACCTATTCCAAAACAACCAATTCATATCATTCATTTCACTCATCCGGTTGTACGGGGTTGGGAGAGACCAGTTCCTCCACTACCAAAAAATTTAAAACCATATATAAATCCGAAACTAGCAACCTTCTCAGTTGAGTGACGAGATCATGAAAGACACAAGCTCAAAAAAAATGCCTCCATTACCTTCCCAGCGATGAAATGGGAAAATGAATACAAATCTGTAAAAACACCTTCTCTATGACGACTAACACAAATTTGCAACTTCTACAATGTAAAACTATCCACAGAACCCACATCACCCAAGGTAACATGTTTGAAATGGGATTGGCTTACTGCTCACAATGCACTTTGGGCAGCACAGACGATTATTTTCATGCCACTTGGGGTCTGCCAACCAGTTCTCTCCCTTTGGACGGCGGTAACTGAGAAACTCTCCAATATCTTCAGTTGCAGAATCCCATTGTCCCCATCACTCTGCGTGCTGGGAGATATTACACAAGCTGCCCTCACAACGAAATACACCAACCCAACACTCATTTCTTTAACTATGGCTAAGGAAATAATCTTTCAAAACTGTAAATCTAGAAAAACAAATCACTCTAACCTAGTTACAGAACACACTTCAATAGCAAGAATAGCATCTTACAGAAAGAACATTAAATCAGCCTTTTTTCAAAACCTGGAATATATTCTTAACTCTTCTAAACCTAAAACAGAATTCACCCAAAGACCCAAACCATGTACATGACCACAGACCACAGCTATGATAACCATCTCCCAAACATCACAGGCACATTCCCAGAAACAGAGACAATAGACAAACTCTTTCTTTCTTTCTTTCTTTCTCTTCCTTCCTCTTCCTATGTTTGATAAACTCAGTTCACTTTGTATTTTATTGTTACTTATATTTACTTATATATTTTACATTTTGTTTTTGTTTTTCGCTTTTTTCCCCATTTCTCATAATGTGAGAGTGTATGTATATGTGTGTGTGTGTGTGTGTGTGTGTGATCTGCAGGGGAAAAATTACACACTCTTGCCTTAACAAACCTGCAAGGGGGGGCAAGAAAGGGAGAAGAAAAAAGATACTTTATCTAACTGGATATTCCACACCGGCATTCAGACTTTTATCGATTGCTCTTATTATCTGTCCTGAACACTTGCCTTTCATCGTCAGCTTTCCATTCTAATAGGATCTGTCCACTTCCTTTCTTTATCACCGTCACGTACACACACACACACAACACACACTTCGCTATGTCTCTTATCTAGATCCTGAGTATGGTGTAAATTAGCCTCAGAGTCGGCAGTAGACCGTTACTCTGCTACTGGAATTGTTCAGTTACCTTGAAGTGGTTGCTCATCTCCAATGCAACCATTTTGGAGAACAATTGTGATTCTCTTGTGTGTCTCTCACTCTATTTCTCCTTTTGCCCCTCTGTCCGTGTAAGTGTAGTGCGAGGACTCATAAACTGTGGCTTAGATAAAGGTTTATTCATTTGCTTTCTCCTTCAGAAATAAATAAATGGGGTAAATATATACATATATTATCGTTGAATCCGTGAGGGTGGAAAGGAGGGGAGAAGGGGGGGCTAAGAATAGTTTCTGGTTTTAGTTAGGTTAATTGTCTCCGTAAATTGGACTTAATTTGTCAGCTGAAATTGCATCATGATGATTGGCACAGGAGGGGATGAGAATTTTAACAGTGCTACGCAGCACTAATTGGTTCCTCACCCAGCCCAATTTAGAGCAAGCAGCCGGCACCTCGCAACCCTTCGTCTTTCTAATAAGGAACAAACTTTTCACCCAGTCTGTGCAGGTACACACATACATATAGCCAGCAGTGAGAGCCACACGCTGCTGTTGGGATTTGTTTAATTTAGCAGTTGGCTCAGTGTTGTTTACTGTATAGTGTTGGATCGATTTTATTCTCATGGATGTGTTGTCTGTTAAAGAGAAATGTTAAAATTTGACCATGGAGTTCAACGTTAAAAACTTCTTAGAATTTGTGAGATTAACACCAGCTGAACTGGGAAGTGCTGTGCTTTCTTTTTTTCTTTTCATCTTTTCCTCCTTTTTCTCCCCCTTTCTTCCACCCATTGCTGTTTAGCACAGTTGCTACCTAAGAGCTGTCTAATTATTGTCATGCAAATTTAAACTGGGTGATCACAACAATACGAACACATGGACAATGTATTGCAATCAAGGACAATAGCTGGTTTAATCGGCACAATACCTGGTTCAACTCTATTTTTAAGACCATCATTTGCAACAGTGTTTTATTGTATTACATTACATTGTAAGCTGAACGTGTAATTTTGTATCTCTCAGCACATGATTGTATGAAATTGTGGGGGAATAAAATTCTACCCTTGTTTTTACAGTAGTTCATGAGTGTACCTTGGTCCTGAATACCTTAGCAAAAATTGAGATGAAGAGAAGAGCAGAGCTGTCAGCTCATCACTTCCTGGTAGTGAGTTGGGTCATGTTGCAGGGCAAGCTGCCAGACAGACCAGGAAAAACCAAACATGCAGTTCAGGGTGAACGTTAAACGCCTGGCTGAAGCCCCTGTCCACAAAGTCTTCAGGTCTGGACAAATCTTTCCACCATACAGTTGGTTGGAGGCATGGAAGTTGGCAAATTTGCAAACTTATTTGCAAAGTGGAGGACATTTCAATTTTGTGTGTGGCAAAAGGCTTCTTCAATCACTTTACATCAGCAGTATCGAGCTGTCAATATTTGGAGGTGGTCATTTTAGTCCGTGTTTGATATCCAGTGATATCCACTGCCAATTTTCGATTAGGCCTATGTTATACATTTTGTTGAGTTGTGCACTTATATCATTCCAAATGTTTCCAGCAATTTTCGTACTTCATAACTTCACCAAATGCTGTCTTTTGTTATTGTTTTGATGGAGAAACTAGCAGGAGAAGTTATATACTTTGCACTTAACTTGATTTTTAAGATTTACATCAGAAAGAAAACTGTGCATCCATGCACGAGTGTGTGGGTCTTTTTCTGTCTTTCCTTTTGTCTCTTTTTTATGCCCTCAAGCAGGTAATAGCTGTGGCATGTTTTCAGGTTTTTCCATCTGTCCCATTCTCATTAATGCAGTATTTCAGCAGCTTTGAGGGAATTTCCTTCAAATTTGCTACAAATATTCACTTGAACTCAAGGACGAACCGATTAGACTTTGGTGGTGCAAGGTCAATGGTCAACTGAATCAAAAGTGAGGGATAACAATCCAGCTTCAGTACAGTAGGAGACCTTGGAGTGAGTGCTACGTACTAAATCTGTTCAATAAGACAAAGTGCAAGTGCGCAGTAAGTGTGAGTAAGGCATATTAGGGTGTTAGAGGCGTTAGGAGAGGAGGTGCTCTCTGAAGAGATGAGTCTTTTCGAAAGATTCTTGAACCAAAGGAGAAGAGTCTGGACTGGGATGGCCTTGTGTGCCGGGATAGCAATGCCAGATGATGTTTCATGGAGGAAAGTAGTAGCCAAGAAGCAGCATAAGATGTAAACTGCAGTTTGACTGGTGGACTGGTTGGCAGATGCATACAACCTTGAGGCAGTAACTCCAGTTTGTCTGCCTCTCTTTGTGGGCACTCTCTATCCCAGATGTTATTTACACCCATTCTACATGCTGTGACAGTCCTCCCAGTGGTGGCAGTATCTTGGCAGTCCTTGATGCAGAACCAATAACACAAAGGTGTGATTGTAAACACATCAGGATCCTGGCACAGTGGCAAAGTAGCACTAATGTACACACGCACACACACACGCACGCACGCACGCCTACACAGAAGTTAACTTTTCCCTCTTTTTAAATCAATTTTAGGTTTTCAGTCAGCACACCACAGTCTGCACCAATTTAAGAAAACACACACACGTACAAGTACTCTGCTTACTTAGAAGCCTCAGCCTTAAAATAGACCTTTATTCAGCTGACTCTGCCCACAGGTGACATTCAGTCATGCATTTATGTGTTCATTCACTCATTCATCCATCCATTAAACTTGTTTAAATAATTGGGATTGAACAGTTTGAGTTTAGTATTGCTCACGTACTGTTCTTCCTCATTTGCTTATTACTGCTGTAACGAGAAACAAGGAAGTTTGTTTATTAAGCATAGTAAACTTCCTCGTTCTTTCTTGTTTGTTTTGCTGACTACCATTTTTATGCCTCTGCTCTGGTGACAGCTGTGTCAGTCTGTTTCCTGGTTGTCCATCCCATTCCTGAGAACACAATATTTCAGGGACGCCTTTAGGGAATTTTTTCAAATCTAGCACAAACAGACTTGGACACTTGGACACTTGGAATCAAGGATGAGCTGATTAGATTTTGGTGGTCAAAGGTCAAGGCCACTGTGACCTCACAGCTCCACTATGCCCAGATCTACCACTGGTTAGTTATAGACTACAACCATCTGCATGCATGTTTACTTGTAGTGAACATGTACAGCTGAACTTAAAGTCTCTTCAAGTTACCTTTGACGTGGCTCACAAGATAGAGGGGGCAACCAGGAAACCTACTAAGGACATTACCTCCTGACATTTTGGGGAAATATGCCTTGCTCAACGGAGCTCTGTAGAACGGCTGGCTGACCTGATTTTCCGAGGGATCCATCAGACCGCAGCTTTGAAAAGGGGCTTTGAAATGAAGCAGATGCCATTCAGGAATACTGCCAGATCAAGACGGTCAGCTACTTTCCTTGCGGGTTTGTAATTTACCCTGGTGTTCCATGGCTTGGCTCATCGCTAGACAGGGTTGCCTTGTACCCATTTGAGAATCCCCAATTTGGCCTTGTTGAAATGAAATGTCCTAAAGTAAAGAGCTGTATTGACTATCCACATCTTAATATGCAAAATGATGACCTGGAGTTAAAGCAAAGGCATGCATACTACTGTCAAATACAGGGTAAGCTACTCATTACAGGGATGCAGTGGTGTGACTTTGTGGTGTGTGCAGAGGCAGATAATACATGTATACAATACAGAAACGGGGATGTGGTTCAAGTGATAAGAGATTTTTTTGTACCTCCATGAATAGTTGTTTGTGAGGTCTGTTGACAATGCACAAAAAAAGTTAAGAAGCCTGGTTTTTCTTGAATCACTGTCGTTTTTCAGAGTAATGGGACACTTGTTTTGTCTGACCAACAGTCTAAAACCAAAGATTTTTAGTTTACAGAGAAATCCATCCATAAACTTAAATAAAAACAATTAAACTTAATAAACAGCATATCAACTCGGTGTGTACTCAAGTGTTCAGTGTTTTATGCCAAACGGCATCCTCAGACTTCTACTCTCCACTTTCTGACCAGAAGTCCGTTCTGGTAATTGGAGAGGAGACATGCCACAGTGAATAGCTGATTGATGCTCAAGACAGAGACAGAGGAATTACAGAATCAAACTGTTTGTTTTCCTTGATCCTCTTAATTAACCTCTCCATGGGGACTCTCAAACGAGCAATAAACTGGGTCTCAAGAACAATCACCTGCTGACATTTGGTTTCCTTTAGACAGAGAGGCCGGTGAACTTTGCCAGAGGCAAGGTCATATATTAGGAAGCCTTTATCAACCAATCACCAATCAGCTATGTCAGGGGACATGAGATTTATGATGCCTGATTGTCTGACGATCTGTCTGTGACTCACAGAGCCTTCATGAAGCGCCGACAAGAATGTTAGAGCACCATGGGTGTCATGCCTACCATGGCCTTAATGGGTGCAGCGAGCCTTGTATGAGGAGAAAACTTCACTCTGAAGTAGCAGGGAAGAAGGCGCTAAGTCCCTGAACTCATGTCGAAGATGAGCTCAAATTTTTTCAGGTGTCATCCATGTTCACACGGATCCAAGCAGGCAGTAGAGGGAGTTGGCTCATGTTATAATGATTCTGCTGACCGTTGTGCAGTGGATATTAAAATGGTGGCCAATCCCTCTCTTGGTGCATCCAGTTGACAGGTAATTGAGAATAAGGAAAAACTCATCTATGAGGACCAGTTTCCGGTGTGGAAAAAAAAAAAAGGACACAGTCAGTATTACATAGTATATCCCTTTTGTATTGCTACGGGCTTTTACAGTGACAGCCATGTATTGACTGTGGGTCTGTACATGCTGTGAAAGCCTCCTCTGTCACTGCAGAGGCTCCTCCGGCCTTTGTAGCTTGTAACATCCTCGATGTCGCGAATGCCATCAGGTGATGCCAAACTCTGCACCGTGTCTGTGGTTTTCTGAAGTTGTTCATTTGAAATAAAGGGGGAACGGCCCCCCGACTCTCAACGCTCCTCTTCCTTGTGGTGTACTGCAAATTTCGTCACTGCTAAAATGTCTGCAATCCCTCCTTGTTTTGTTGAACCACTTCAGACGAGGTTGAGGAAAACTTTCGCAATATTACAAAATTAATACGAATTATCCTTTATCAGAGACTCCAAGTTGAAGTTAGTGTGAGGTTACTTCTATTGTTTTATTAATTTGTGAATGTACAGTGTAGCTGGTTCTCCTTGGCTACAGGGAATGTTACATGCCTCTCATTTAGGTTTGAAGCTGGTGTGGGATATTTGTTTCATATTATCTTTGTCTTAATGGTATAAAAATGAGCTTAATTTTGCTGAAAAACTAAATGAAAACCTGCCAGTATTTTAATGTCATATTTGAAGCTCAGAAGCAATTTGGAGGCATCTACTAATCTACTTTTATAATTATCTGGGGTTGGACCTTTTTTAATCTTTTTTTAATCAAATCTTCGTATCTGAAAGATAGCTGCTGCTGGGGGAAATAGTTGAGAAAGAACCACATAGTCACATTTTCCACTGTAGCTAGAAACTTATTTTTGAGATACGGAAAAAACAGACACTTCATGGACTTACCAGTGTTCAAATATGTAAACATTAAAGTTGAGCTCCAGAGTTTCTCCACATTGGAGGAAAATACAGTGAAAGTGTCACTTCTGTCTACACTAGATAAAAAAAAGAAACCTCTGTGGTAAAAGGTTAGTAAGAAGCACGAGACAGTGCAGAGTGGGAATGACTTGCACTCTCTGTTGTTTTGCCTCTTTTCTGTCTTTTCCGCTCTTCATTCTCTTTGTTTATCACCCAGAGGGATATGATAAACTATCTGTCCATTTTAATAACCTGAAATTGTGTGTATATTTATTGTGTTATGTCGTCCTTAACTGGAACTGAGCACTCAGCTCAGCTATATGAGATGTGTTTCTGCCAGAGTCATTTTTACAATGATACAGTACATACAGAATACGTACATTTTTCATTCTGAAAACATGAGTGTGCAGCGTTGAATAATTTATCGATAAGAACAGTCACCTGAGTCCCGGTCAAAATGCCTTTTTTTAAAATTAATTAATTTTTTTTATGAAATACAAAAATTCTGTTTTCCTCTAAGCGAGAAGGTCCTGCCTGAAATATCTCAAAACAGATAGACAGATTGCCATGGCATTTGAAAAGACATATATGGAGCCCAGATGATCCCGTGACTACTGGTTTAGAGCCACCAGCAAGCCAAATTTCCCTGTCTCTAGTGAAATATCTGTGTCTACTAGATAGATTGACACAAAAATTGTACAGGCATTCACATTTCCCCAATGATGGATCCTCTTGACCTCTGGAATCTGCTGACTTTTCCTGTAGTGCCACCACTCTTGTCTCCCACAGGATGAATTGATGTCAAGATGAACTTTTCCATTAGTGTCATCATCAAGTGAAAACTTTAGTCAGTCCAATACTTTCGTTTCAACTAACCCTAATGCCAACACTACTGTCCCTAAATAGAGCCTCACAGAGCTGCTAGTTCAGCTCATGTAGCTCAGCTAAATTGATTTTGAATGTGCTCATGAGCTGTGTGACTAATAAAGCGTATGCTGCAGCATCCTTCGGTAGTACAATATACACAATAGTGTGTTTGCATCAGAGGTATCACATCTGAGTCAAGTAAAGATAGCACGGTGTCTGCAGATGCTTCCTCATGAAGTAATGTGATGCGATAAACTGTTAGCAGAGCACTGGCTCTCAGTCCATCAAAAAGGTATGATCCAGTATTATCCTGTAACCCCGGCTGGGATGGCTCTGATTAGTCCTGCATAAAGAGCAAATATGAGTTTAACAACCAAGACCAGATGTGGTTTTTCTTCAGACAGCTGAGGAGGAGGAGGATAATTATCAGCACTTAACCTGAGTGCAAAGAGATAAACAGAGTCAGTTTGGGTGCTTAAAGATAGACATGCAGACATACCTTTGCTGCATGTGTGGGCAGACAGCACATATACAGACACAAATTTATTTTTATTACATTGCGTCCCTTTATTTGCCTTTGTTTATCTTGTCTTTGTCTAGAATTAGTAACCAAGCCAAGAATCTGCTCAGGAGACAAAAAGGATGAGCACCTTCATATTGGCCTCTAAGGTTCAGCTATTATCCAGTTCATATAAGAGTTCAAAACTCAGAAATCGGGCTCTGTTACTATCCATCCTTCCATTTCTTGTTTTTCTGTTTTCTTTTTCAGTGTCACACTCTCATTGCTTATCATAAGCACGCACACATGTCCTCATGAGTACTTGCGTTTTGAACTGTACCCAGTAAAACCCCTGTTGGATTTCTTTCTTTTGTAAATATTGGAAGATCAGTATTTGACTAACCAGGTGCGCAGTTGGTAAATCATTAGGAAAGGAGTGGAGCTGGGACTCAGGGAGGAGAGACAAAGAAGCATATGGTGAGCAAGTGGTTGGTTCATGGCATACTGATACAAATAAGTGATTCATGCACTTTGGCACTGATGCATTTTGGCATTGTGTTGTTGGATGTGCGGGAAGCCCTGTTTTTGTGGCTCAAGGAGGAATTAGTCCAACTGGGTCTGTCAAAGCTCTGAGCTATGCTGGTAAGTTATCTCAAGCATGGAAAAGCTTCAGTCTATCCCCTGTGTGTTTGTGAGACAATGAATGCCAGCGAACACGATTTGTTGCAGAATTCTGCAGTGAAATTTTGCAGAATATTAATATTCGACTTTCAAGTTCACGAGTGTTGCATGTTGACTGCACACTTGCTGAGGAGCTTACTGAGGGGAGAGAGAGAGGTCAAAAGATAATTACATTCATTTTTTTTATCTAAGGGGATGTTCCATACCACTGATAGTGATAATTAATTAGCTTATGCCTTCAGCATAATTAAAACCCTCGATAATCTGACTTTTGTTCTGACTGAATAGCTGCTGACTGGTGACAGATGGGACATGGAGAAACAAGGCGAAACAGGAAAGTCTGGGGTGACTGAATGTGTTTGTCAACTTGAAGAGTCTGTTTTGTTTGGTTGCTTCTCAATGATGCTTTCAGAAGCAGAATTACTCCATAGCTGAATTTTTAACTCTACCTAATTCTATTGAGAAGAATATGTAAGATTTCTTGAAGGACACTGTGTAACATGCATCACAATAGTGACAGCGTCTTCGAGTCTGAGAATGAAAGCATGAGATGACTAAGAAGTCTTAACATTATCTTGTGGCTGTGGATCACAGTGTTAGGTTATGAACGACACTGAGGAAATAGTAATTCAACGAACAAACTCAGAGTTGTTTGCATTTTAAAGGGCCACTCCACCAATTTTATGCAGATCAGTTTGCTCGTCATAAGGAGAACTATTCAACTTGTGAAACGTCTCCTGTGACTCTGGAGGAGCTCTCAAAAGTCTGAAAAAATAACCCAGATAATGTTATATGGATGCTGCCAGGGCTATTCACATTTTGGCTGAGACTACAGGCCTGTGTTACAAACATAGACGTTATATAAACGTGGCCACGCCCTCAGTTATGCATAACTTTAAACCTTAATAAAATTTAAATGGGTGAGTTAAAAATAAACCACCTTGTGCAGTTGTCATGAAGGGGGACATTAGCTACCAGACTGTAAACATGTTTATTTCTGCTGTTAAGTTGGACCTTTTAACATGACAGTCTATGGGGATTGACTCGCTTTGGAGCCAGCCTCAGATCAAAGAACTTTTTGGCACATCTGTGCTGGCTACATTTTTCAGTCCCGAAGGTCACCGCTTAGTTACAAACTGGAGGTGCGGAGAAATGTGAACGTTTGTCAGTCAGGGAGCACTGAACGAAAGATGCTATCAAGTTGCATTGTAGGAAGTGAAAGTTCAATTCTGATGTTTTCCTTATTACAGTATTTAGCGAGTTATTTTTGAAATTTTTTCATTATTTAATTGTACTCACTGTAAGACTAACTAGCTCTGCAATGCAATGCAATGCAAGAACGCTCTCTGTATTCCCATGTATTCTGCATGGCTCTGGTGAGGATACTGATTTTTGCCTGAGACATGCAGCTTTAGTCTCTGTCTTTTATCTCGATATCATGTATTTGGCCGTGGCCTTCCTTTTAAGGAGCCTTTTATAGGGTTTTCATTTTAAATCAAGCTAGCTAGCTAGAGCTGATGAAATCTGCCAGTGACAGATGGCATTTCGGCAAGATTGACGGTCGCGGGCTAAAAATGAGAGGCTGCTTTTGTCTATCTCTGTGTGGTATCAAGGGCCCATTGTTTCAAAATAGTAAGAATTTCAAGTTGTGAATCTGCCACAGTTATCACTGTAAACTGTGTATGTACCATGCGAATTAGCTTCATTTCTCTCATCTTTTTTTTTTTTTTTTAAAAATCATTGTTTCTCTGTTCGTTACACACAAATTTTCAAAATCCAAATTTAAGCGGTGTCTCTGTCCTTTTGATTAGAATCCAATCTATCCCACCACTGAATCAGAGCCGAGTGTAAAGTTGATTAACTCAAGCCATGAGTCAGCATGTGTCACCTCTCCTGTCTAAAAGAAACACTTTCTCTATACTTAACTCTATTTGATTGTGATTACTCTTTGTCACAACATGGCAGAAGCTCTAACAGCAGGCTGTTGACCTCTGGGCGATTACTGACTGATTGCTCTCCCCATGGTTTCCCCATGAAAGAAACCTCCAGATCCAACCTCAAACCAGAGTTATTGACACATTGCAATTGGCGGTTGGGCATCCAGTGAATTTTGCTTGTCAGAGTTTGTATGAGTAATGGGAAACATGCAGCCATATATTTTGCGTACCAGTCTTCACCATGAAGAGCTTTCATGGTGAAGGACTGAGAATCCTGTTGACAGCCCGTGTGGCAAATAAGTTCTGCAGGGAGACAGAGAAAGACTGGGCCTGCTTGTATATTCTGCTTACAACTTGCTAAAGGACGGGGATGACAGTGGAGATGACAAGTCAGGCTGTGATCAAGGTCAGTGCTAAAATGTCTATGAAAATGCAGAATTCTTTGGACATAGTGAGAGGATTAGGTTTTTTTATTCATGTGAAGAGAGGGATAAAGAGAAGCCTATAAAAGGGAAAATACTGGGCTGAATGTGTATGCTTGAGGTAAGAAAAACTGAACGAAAGTAGGAGTTGGAAGAAAGAGAAAATATGACAAAGCAGTGTAGAGCTGGGATTGCTTGATAATTCAACACTTCATTGGCATTCAGATGCAAATCTCTCATTGCACATGTCAAGGAAGGACACACACACACACACACACACACACACACACAGAAATCACCCCGAGGGTGTTAGCTTCTAATTATTTTCCAGGAAAAAAACATGCATTCTAAATTGAAAAGCCCTCCAGAAAATCAAAGATTGGTGGTGTTCAACATGTCATCAGCACAAGCACCCGACAAGTGTCAAAACATGAGAACACATGGTGTTCATTTTTCATTGTGTAAAAGCCGCTTTTATGCTAAGACTAAAGTTATGTAAAAACTGTGATAATTATTTGTATGTGGTCGTAATTTGTTAATCAATGCAGATGTGTTTATCCAGGAATATTTGCCAACATGAGGTTTTGAAGCTTCATAGCAGTATGTCTGAGCTGTAATCATCAGTGGAAATTGCTCACACTGTGAAATCAGAAATGTAGGATCGAGCAGGCAACGTTTTCTCTGAGTATAACCCCGAATAACCCCAACTGTGGTTCCTATAAAACATTTCATGATTTGAAGCAGTGATGCATGATGTTTTCATGCTGTGACTTTTCTCCTTTTTTCTGTAATGACCAAATCAAAGACAAATTAATAAAATGAAATAGAGCTGGTGTATTTGAAAGCTTTGGGGTTTTTTTGTCTGGTTGAACTCAATTATTCTTTTTCTGGTATCTCTCCCATCAAATGTTATTTTTATATACCAATAAGAAGTTCACAGGAGAATATTACATCTGTGAAACTTTTCTGTAATTTTCATACTGATTTTTCATGCTATCGTATCAATCTGGGTGTTGACTTAATACACAAAAGCTGTGAGCGTTTTCTGTCTCAAGACTCAGCAGTGAAGAAATTAAAATAACTCTAATGCTGGCAGCATTGTATTAACTTTATTTTACTTAATTTGTTGTATTATATTTTGTTTATTATTTCAGTCCGTATTCATCTCATGTAGTTTTCCAAAATGCAAATAGGAACTGCTCATGTAGATACAGTATGTAGTCAAGCTTTACATGTATAGTATGTATAACATTCCTCCAGATAGCATTCAATGCTAACAATGTGAATTTTATTTCACAAAAAATAAACCACCAGTGCTCATGGCAGCTTATGAGATTCTCATATATTTTTAATGTGCACAAACACTGGAGGTTTATTTTATATCTTGCAGTTTGCAGCACCTTTTTCTCTGTGGCTCACGTCGTGCACAAAGCTTTTTTTTCTCTTTTTCGCAGAACTTTATTTCTAGTTGAAGAAATCAGAATAGGAGAAGCATAGCCTATATTCTTTTTGTTGGAATCAAACTCGAGCTCTGATTGTCTATCGCACCTTGAATTTTTCATCAGAAGGGGATTTGTTCAGGTGTTACGTGGGTAAAAAAGTTACTTCAATGTTTCCACATTATTTCTATGTAATTGTGTATTTTGTCGGCAAACTTAAGAGGGGGAGCTGGATGGTGGAGGCCATTATGAAGTGAAACTGTCTCTGTAGACCACTGGGCTACAGTGACTCGGTTATCAGTGTGTTCATGCAGTTCTCGAGGAATCAGACAGTGTGAAATTGCAGGAAGGTGAATGTGGAGGCTCAGCTTAGAGTGTGTGTTTATCTAGGCCCACATAGCAAGTGTGCTGGACTAGAACCACTGACTGGGTTCTCTTTACCATTTTATTATTTATGACTTGAAAAAAATAAATCCTGACACCAGACTAACTATGTGTCTTACTGTGAGATGTCTGGTACCTTATTTCATTAAGCATTTTTTTATTATTAGCATGGTGTTTACACTTCAGAGATGGTGCAGATAATGCGGTGATCACTGTGCCGTAGGTTATCCCCAGTGTCCCAGATGTCATTTGCAGCCTGCATCTGCAATATTTGTTTTATAAGGCCAGTTGTAGTTAACATTGAAATAAAAATGAATTGGGTTTTATGTCAATATTTGCCCTCATTCTACCTCGATTGTCTCTTTCTTCTCTCCTTTACATCAAGCAAGACTCTTTAAATACCCGCAGATTAGCAATTGTCTATAGCACAGCATAGTACACAGCACACCCAACATGAACTCCGGAACATTAACTAACCAGATCAACAACTGTCTAAGCCATCCTTCTCATCTACTTACAACAGACACGATATTATGTAAGCCTACGCACACACGTATACACCAGCATCCACTCACAGGATACAAACAAGCCACTGATGGGAGACTACACACAGGCACAGTGTCAAGCAGCCTACAAGGCATTAGGATGATGAGAGTACTGAAAATGTTGGGAGGAAGTCGGCACGATATCCTATTCATGTCTCTAACCGTTCTATATTTTCATAGAAATATTGCTCATGCACTGGGAACAGGAAATGTGGTCCGAGGGTCTGCACTGAGTCTGAGCAGGAAGCTCCGAGGCTCCATTCCACAAGTCCCTGCAGCCAGCTGTAATTGGCTTACACATTCCTCCGAGGATTACCACTCAGTCCTTATTTGTTTTTATAAAAAAAAAAAAAAAAAAAATTAAAACATTTGCTTTGGCTCCCTGAATTACACTCAGACAAGTGTCACAACACACTCAGTTTCCACTTGCCTTGTTTTTCCCTGCACTCTAGGTGAAATAAACAAGTAATTCTTAAGTTCTGATTGAACACCTTCATAAGTTCTCTCTATTTTATTTATGTGTAGCTGTCTGCAGTAGTCCCCAGACTCTGACTGCACTACTGTTTGTACTTACTGCTTTTCTTTTTCTTGCTTTTTTAATTTTGTTTGTTGCTGTCTTTCTCCTACTTTGTTCGTTTGTTTTAAGTAAAAATCATTTTTACCTGCCTTTTGTTTTGTTATTTTCAAATTGCAGCAGAATCACCTCTGGAAACACAGTGCAATTAGAAAAAGACATTTTTTATGTGCCAAATGAAATAGCTCAGCATTTTGTGCCAAATTAAACAGCTTGAAGCTTTGGTTGATGATGACACTGTGCCATAATTAAGACGGGAAAAAAATAGCATCTGAGCTTACAGAGAGAGAGAGAGATGACATAAGGAGGACCCTGACAAATTTTGGATCTTGTATGCCTCCCATAGAGTGTTTGTTGGTTATATCTGCTCGTGTGTGTGTGTGTGTGTGTGTGTGTGTGTGTGTGTGTGTGTGTGTGTGTGTGTGTGTGTGTGTGTGTGTGTGTGTGTGTGTGTGTGTGTGTGTGTGTGTGTGTGTGTTGAGCTCCTATGGTCTCTCACAGCTATTATCTATGAATGAATCTCGACTTTTATTCGCCGGGTGTGCCACCTGCTGGTGCGTCACGGCTGCACTGACCAATCCTGACGCAGTAGCTCTCAGTGCGCCCTTTGAGATCCCGCTGTGCTCCTCACGTTGCCGTCCAAGCTACGACTCTGTGACGGTGGAAGGTGGCGAGCCTCGTTAGCTGTGTACCGTTAGCGCTTCAGATGTGACTGGGCTGGACTGCCGTACCGCCGCTGTGCCAAACACGAACCTTTGACAACTTTGACTGGATTGCCATTTTCCCATCTACTTGTTCTGCTATTGACACGCGCATCAGTGAATGTTCATGAGGTAAGTGGGAATAAGGCTGAAGACTGAAGTTTTAGAAATATTTGTTTAATAGCAAAGTGTTTGTTCTCCCACTCCCAGAGCCGATTTACAGCTGCTTTATTGTGCCACGTTTTCAGCTGCAAAACGCTGCCTTTTGAAGTTGCAGACCAAACAGAATCCTATTTAATTACTTGTGCATGACTCCAACGCGCATATACTGTATCCAGATTAGAGTTGGAAGCTCGTATTGGATGTGATTTTGTTTAAATGCAAGTTTGGCAAACAAGTGCTGCTGCTGTTCCCTCGCTGCCCGGCTCAGCATCCCTGCCCAGCCCTCTGCGCTCTTCAGATGCATCTCCTTCCTAAAGACAATGTGGCTTTTAAAGCAAATGTGCTCCTGTAAAGTTAATTAACAATACGGAAAAATATCAGTTTTCCTACCTTCAATTCTCCAAAGTGAAGGTTAATTAAAAAGAAGAAAATCGTTGTCACTAAAAAAGGGCTGGTCTTTTAATGCGTATTCTCCCTCTTGTGGCACATTTATGATTAGAATGGTGATGAGGGGCAAAGTAATTGTTACTGCACTGCTGTGTACGGAGGATAAAATTAATTGTGTCCATACATGGCAAGTGGTAGGCTTTCATGAATTGGGGTGACTGTTTATTTATGATGCCCATAGATGGCAATGTGAAGGAATGTTCCCTCTCAGTGACCTGGGGGTACTTTGACATTGTGCTGGATAATGAGTAAGAGCAGAGGGAATGGCATCTGTGCCATGGTGCAAATATTTTCCTTTTAGTCCACGGCTGCAGTCACTCATCACAGGAGCCACAGTGTGAGTTTGACAATACAGTAGCCGTATATGAATCTCAAACTACTCCAGCACGGCTGCGAAGCCTTCAATAGTTTAACATTTGACTATGTTGCATATGTCAACACCACCAGCATGTTTTTTGTATCAATATATCAACAAAGCCATTGTCAGGGAACAGTCCAGTCAAGTTCTGTTTCACGCCGAATTCACGGTCTGCTACTAGTCTGTTAAAGGTAGAGCAGGAATGTGTTTAGATGATTGTGACTTTCCATTGCCTGCTGTGGGGAGAGACGCAGTGGAGGACATTCAGAAAAGAGACGCGTGAAGGGGAAGATGAGAGAGAAAGGTGAACAGCAGTAGAGCTTTCATGGCTTGATGTATTGTTTGAGCTCTGGTTGATATTGGTTGACTAATATTTTTCAGGCTTCCCTCCCTTGATAGATGGTTTTGTTGTGCACAGTGCTACTACCGTATTGATCATCATTATGACTTTCCCAAATGGACTGGGGGTGGAGGATGGTACATTGATAGTGCTGGCCCTGGTGACAGAGTTGTAGATGGCTCCAAGTAGGATGAAAATGTCTTTGCTTTTACCATCTGCTGTACTTGTTGTGTGTGGGTGCTGCCTTGGCAGATGCTGATGCTTTTGGTTTATTAGTCCCAAGCTTGTGAATATGTACTGAAGCCTTTGAAATAATAATGAACGCTGGTGAGGAGTGTTTGGGTAACCCACCTACCTATCACACTGTAGTTTAATGGAACTTAAAGTCAAGCTCTTTCCTTAAAGTTCAGTTCTAAAATTAAAGGAGTTTGACATTTTGGGAAATACTCTCATTGCTTTCTAAATGAGAGTCAGATGAAAAAGATCAATACCACTCTCGTGTCTGTGCAGTAAATATGAAGCTACAGCCAGCTGGTGATTAACTAAGCATTGCATTAAGTCTGGAAACAAGGGGATATAGTGCTGTTTGAAGTCAACTGAAACAACGCACCTCGAAACAATAATGAACATGTTTGTTTCATAAGTGCAAAAGCAAAATGTCACTTCAAGTCTATAATATCCACAACTTCACTTGTCCTCTTTTTGTAAGGAATAAACAAATGGGATATTAATTAGTGAGCTTTGGAGGTGAATGGATGTTCCTTACCCTCGGACAGAGCCAGGCGAGCCGTTTCCCCGTCTTTGTACTAAGCTAATCTAATCGGCTGCAGCTGTAGCTTCATATTTACCATAAAGACATGAGAGTGGTGTCCATGTTCTCATCTAACTCTCAGTAAGAACGGGGATGAAGTGAATTTCCCAAAATGTTCCTTTAAAACAGTATGATTATGATGCGATTGAGCTGCCCTTCACCATATCATTTTCAATTTATTTCAACCAGGTAGGTTGAAAAAATTACAATAAAACACAAGAATAAGGGGAAAAAAAAAAACATGTATGATTGGGTGAATTAGACAAATAGAGCGTTGCAGCTGCTGTTTGATTCAGACAAAAGCATCAAACAATTTAACCCTCAGGCACAAGCGTGCACAGACTGGCACCACCAGGCTACTTTTAGAGCAGGCAATAGGAGACAGTGATGGGTATTTTACGGGAGTCAGCTGGCCAAACAGACGGGCTAACTCCCCCATTGGGTTTCATTAGAGCTCGTCTTGATGTTAAAGCCTGTTTAATCCACTTTCACAGCCATGCAGACCGCAGCAGAGCGAAGCACAGAGTCTATCTTTAGACAGCACATGGGCAGAAACTTTTCCATCTCGGTTCAATTATTAAAACAATAACACAAATTCCATGTAGGCAGCCTTTAAATGTGTGCGTTGAGGTGCAACCTTTGTGCTGCTTGTACTCTCCAGAGCTGATGGGGAAAGGTGATTTTCAGCGTCAGATGGATGGCTGTCAATCAGTGTCTGCTCAGTTGACCTGTCCATAAACAGCTGTGTTTATGCAGCCCCGCGCTCCCTCTCCCGTCTTTGCTTGTTTCTCCAGTAAGTAGAGATGCTGCCTGAGGGTGCAATTACAGTAAAGCCTTATGAGGTGAGGGCTTCGCCTCTTTGTCTTTGTCTCCACTCTCTGGGCAGCCGCTGTTGTTGTCCCACTCTCATAGTGCCTGCTTAGCTTCAGAGATACAGTGCTGGGAAAACATAGACAGACTTCAGTGGCCTAATAAGCAGCTTGACATCTTGGCAGTTTAAGCAGAAATGTATTGTATTTGGCCATTAACTTAGATTCAATACATAAGAGTGGGTTTAATCATAATTATATAGGTACGTAATGCAAATAACAGGTTATTGACATTGCAGTTTATTTGGTCGTCTCATGGTTATATTACTTGCAATAATGTTGCACTGTGGATGCAATGGAGGCTTTTATAACTAACATAACATATGTGTTAAACTGCCAATCATCACTCAATGACCTTTACAAGTCGTTAAAAGTTTAGCTGGAACTGCCCCTTATTGGTGGCAATAAGGTGCTCACCTCAGGGCTGTTAACAGCGCAGCCTCATGTTTGCCTTAGGATATTGTGTATGTTCAGCACACAGCAATCCACACACACAAATCAAGATAATGTGAGTGAGTTATAGTTCAAAGGTCAGAAATTGGCCTGGAAGGTAGATTTACAGAGGCAGAGTGGGGGGTGGGGGGTGGGGGTCGATAATATTGTGTACTTAGGGTCATGCAGGTCTTTTCAGCATATAAACTCTCTGGTGAGTGCCCATTTGAATCTGTCAGCTGCAACTGTGTGCCATCCTTACCCGTATTTCTGTACAGTTTAGAAACGTCTAGCAACCGCCAGTGCACTCCAGTGCACTAGTGATCTTTGTTCGGAGTTTTTTTTTTGTTTCCGCGGTTCTCTCTGCACATCCCTTTTCTGAATTTTTAGTTGCCCTGTCTATCTTACTACATCTGTCATGTGTCACTGCCTCTCTCTCGCTCGCTCTCTCTCTCTCTCTCTCTCTCTCTCTCTCTCACTGTCTCACCCTCTTTACTTCTGCTCTCTTGACAAAGTAAACTTCACTTGGGGGAATTCAGATTCATGTCTAATATATGGCTGCACTTTTATGTCTACTCTCTGTCTGTTCTTTGCAAATAAATCAATAACAAGTTGCCCTCCATCATTTTCAGTGGAGTTCTAGACACCTGTGCTCCACATACAGAGAGGGAGAACAAGGGACAGGGAACAAGACAACAGCGAACGATAGAGCTCTGGTGAAATATGTATGCTGTGAGTCAAAAACCAAATTACCAACCGAGAGCGAATGTGCACCAGCTCCAGCTCAAGCACTGGAGAGCAGAGACTGGTGTTAACACACAGAAAGAGGGGAAATTATGATGATGATGGATGTTTGACTTAGTCTGGACCAGCCTCAAACTCTCAATATGCAGCCATATGTTGCTTTGTTTCCGATTAATGTTGCCGTCATTGATGGCTTGTTTATTATTCTGAGTTAATGTAGTTTCACACAGAATTGATTACACTAAAGATTGCTTTGTAAATGAAAGTCTAACATACTGTTCGCTTTCTTCTTGCACACTGATCTATCACAAGCTATCTACGGTAGCTGTGGGACATTGGAGTTTATGTAAAACTAACACATTTCTAACAAGAATGTGCTCTTTGTAAACATTTTGAGCAATTGTGAGCCGAACGTTTAGTTCCCTTGATGAACTCTTTGTTCGTCCTTCCACTTTAATTTTATGTTAGGACTGGTGGCTGCAAGTTTCAAGTGTTCATAAGATAGCAATTACCCTCTGTTGCTATGTAATGGCTTCAGTTTCGTAATACTCTATAGCTAATAATCTTGAAAGTAGCTAGTGTAAGATCATGTTTAGAGAGCAGTGACTAGACGGCTGCCTGGGTGAACTGCTACTGTGGATGAAGGGAGACTGAAAGTAGCAAAGAGGAAAAACAGGGATAACTGTACAATGCTTTAGCCACCTGGGAAAAAAAAGCACACAGAACAAAACAAAAGCGGCAAAAAGATGTTACTTTTTCAAGCATTTCGAAAATCGAGGTAAAAAAGCACAACGATGCCAGTCCACAATACATCTTTTCCTTTCTAAAACAGTGCGTTTCCTTTGAATGTTCCTGATTCTTGTTTTCCACATTGCTGAATTCTCCGAAGACCACGTCTGCTCACATTGCCCTGACAGTGCAGCAGTCGTCGTTCATTTCAACTACAACATATGTGATCCAGAGTGGAGGCATTTATGTTTAACTTACATAAATGCTTTCACTCATTCAAAGTATTGTCTGAAACACACACACACACACACACACACACACACACACACACACACACACACACACACACACACACACACAAGGGAGCTATCTCTCAACATTATGGTGACAGTATAGACCGTGCAATTTGCCATTATGGGTTATGTTGGAAAAAGTGACGATGATGTCTGTCAGCGGGACATTTGATGGAATCTTTCAGACTGTAGGAATCTAAAGAGTAACACCTACTGTGCCACGCTGCATGGACTGAATAATGGCATAGTGGGGGTGGAGCGATGCTATTATACATAAAGATGAATGGACGTGTGAATTAATGCTGTGTGGAAAAAAAAAATTTACATATTAAGATAAAAAGATAATTCATAATTCATGGTAACAGTTTCCAATGACAGATGATAGTGTAGACAAACAAACAATCAATTCAATCTATTGTTAGATCAATAAAATGCTTTAACTCCTGGGTACAGGTTCCAATAAGCATACGGCCTGATTACATATCATTTTATGTGCTCAGGCACATATATCTCTGGGATTAGTGAGGATACCTTTTCATTATAAGTGTGAGATTATGGCTGATGAATCCATTTTACTAATGTCACAACAAGAACACTGTAATTTAAAAGTAAATTGAAAGTGTTTGATGTCTAATCACTCCAACATAAAGTAAGATTAGATGCTGCTGTGTGATTAGGTTCCTGTCAAAAGGAATCTGTCAGAATTTATCAATAAGTAATTTCTTTTTAGGATTCTGCCGTGAAATATTTGACACATTACAAAAAAAAAAAAAAAAATCTGCTTCACCTTTTTATGTTTTGTTTTCTCCAGTTGTTTGTTTCTGCCCGACTCCCTCTTGATTTTGTAATACAGCTCATCAAGCACATCTCAAGTGAGTCAAATTGTGTGTCGAGTCGCTCAGCTTTGACGAATATCTTGACTTAATCGCGTTGTTTGCCTTTGTAATGTTCCGTCTCCAAATCATGTCAGGGGTTGGAGCGAGGTGAGGAACTTTCTAGCATAAATGATTATTATCTTTGCTGCTTTCTGACTTCTTCATTTCACATGATTTTGTTTGTTGTTTTCCACAGGGGGCTGGGGGGTGGGGTGGGGTAGAGGAATGTGTCATGAGGAGTAGGTGAACCATATCAGATAGTTTTTCAACTTAGAGTTAGAGATGTAGACAGTATATCCAGGTTAGTGACATCCATTGCATACATGTGGCCCTTGCACATATTAATGGCGTGTTAAAGAATTGAAATCACTAAAGTCTCTTGAATGTTGTGGATCATCTCTCAGTTTAATCCCCAGCGATGTGTCTGCTGCTCTGCCTTTGCTGCTGTTTTGGCTTTATCTCTGTTAATGGGCCTCTGTAATTTAGAGTGAAGTATGGGCCTTTTTGTGCCACGCTTTCATTTAACACCTGTCGCACAATTAAAACGGCATGAGTAACCTTTTTCCCAAATCAGAACTAATCAAAAACTACACATGGAGCAGCATATGGCAAAAGAGAATGGGCTGGCCATTATGTCTGCTGAGAGGATCATACCTGTACTAGATGTAGATAAAGGACGCTGTCGAGGAGTTTGCGCATAGGGATGCAATTTTAAAAAGGTGAGCGAGTGGTTTTGTCAAGGGGATTTGGAGTTGTTGATTGGCCGCGCTGCCAACCTGTTAGAGCTAATATCTATGCTGAGTTGCAGCCAAATGTGTTTTTTGATAAGATTTGGGCAGAGATACTCTGCAAAGCAGCAGCATTTCTATATGTTTACTATAGAGTGTGTGCTGTGGTTTAAAATTCTGCCACTGTGTCTGATGTGATGTGTTTTTCTTCTGCTACTGAGGCATGAGTAGTATCACTGGAGACATCCCAACAAGTTGCTGGTTTCTGTAGAGGCAATTTTGCTCTAAGGTGAGGAAAGCAGACAACAATGAATCTATCGTGATTCAAAGATTTATTACCGAACACTATGTCAAATTAGAATGAACAACCAGCAATCAACACAATGATCATAAGCAGAGGCAAAGATCAACACATTACTATTTGGCCAAATAGGGTGCAGTCTCTCTCCACCACAACGGTATCAAGAGTCTGGACACCCTCCAATCACTATCAAATACACATGTTTAAGCAGACAGTTCAACTTTCATCCAGGGTACAAAGTATGTTTATCTCGCTTAAACATTAAGTGTACATTTATTTGCGGAGATCAGTTCATACGGTTCATTTGGTCCAGTCCGATTAAAAGAAAACGTAACCTGAAATGGAGGAAAACAGTTTTTTCCATTACAGTTTCATTTTGTGACAGTGGCTGTTTGTGTTGGTTCATGGGATTAAAGGGCACTCCAGCCTTTTAACACTAACATCTACCTTTTTGATGCACTGTCTGTCTGACTGTCTGTCTGTCTATCTGTTGTGTGTGTGTGTGTGTGTGTTTGTGTGTGTGTGTGTGTCTGGGTGTGTGTATACAGTATGTACACATATGTCTTGAGATGCAGAACCTGTTTAACATTTTACTCAGACCACATTCTGAACACAATGGTGCTGCTTACAAGCCTTTTAGAAAAACATCTGTCCTTTATTTTCACAGAATAGTACTATTAAGACTCTGAGCAGATGCTGCAGTCATGCTCTGGGGATCAAATATTGATCGTTTCTTTAATGTTACAGTTGTGAAACTCGTTAACTGCTTACACAGCTGGTTTTCATTATACCTGATTCATCTCTCTTACGAAAGTTTGTTTGTTCTAGCTGGACTCTTAATGATGCTTGAAGGTTGCCTCCTGTGCAGCTCTGTGCCTTTCTCGGTATTATCGCCTGCCCAAGTTCGCACCAAACGCCAAAAGTTAGAATGACATGTGCAAAGTAAAGTCAAACGGACAGCGCTACTTGAAATTTAATTTTCCTAGCTTTTCTCCCTGAAGCAGGTGTAAGAGTGACAATTTGGCCAGTCTTGTAAAGGGAGTGCAAACCAGCACCTTTCTTTGAGCCCTCCTCCTTCCTCAGTTTGATTGACATTTCAGAAGCAGACAGGGAGTTGTAGAATTTGTACCAGGCTAGGGCAAGATGTAGAGCGAGCCCTCTGGCTAAACTTAGTAGAGGAATATTAATCCAAGCCAACAAGACCCACAGTCCTCAGGCCAGTGAACCAAATCATCCGCTGACATTTACATGAGTCTAAAGCAACAAAAAAGGTATGGAAATAATTTTACTCCAATTTCCTATCTTGTCAGTGTGCGTCTTAAGAAGTGTTTGGTTCAATTCTTTATTGTCGCTCTTTTAGCGCACAGTGGTGGGATCTTATTAGACAGGTTGAAAGCAAAATTAGACAAGAGGGACGCAGGTGCACAATGTCCCTATGGGGATTTGAAGTGTTTCTTAATAGTAACCAGCAGACAACAGCAGCCTAATGACAAGGTAGAGAAATGAAACCCTCGTAGTTCATCAACCAAATTGAAAATTTAGCCTTGAGGTTTGACCCTTTACAATTAGCGCTTCCCTCTTTTTATGTGCAGGCCTATATATTCACAAACTGAAAAGGAATGTTTATCACAGTCATGTTAATGCAGAAAAAAATATTTGAATAATCATTGGTGGGAGAAGTAATCTGAAGTAGCAATACAGTAATGTAAAAATACTCCATTACAAATAAAAGTCCTGCATTCAAAATGTAAATGGACAGAAATATTAACAGCTAAATGTACTCAAAGTATCAAAAGTAAAAGTACTGGTTCTCCAGAAAAAAATGGCCCCTTCGACTGATGTTATATTGTCAATAATGATGCATTAGTGTGTAAGCAGCATTTTACTTTTGTAGTTGCTTGAGGTGTTGTTTCGTCCTGTAGTTCCTGCAGCTCGGTCGCCTCCCAAGGGTCACATAAAAAGGAGGAAAAACAAATTTCTTCTACACATCTGTGTGTTGTCATTGTTGTTGTCAGATAAATGTGCTGGAGTTTAAAGTAGCATTTAAGAAAAAAAGAAGTAAAAAGGATCAACATAGCAACATCACCACCCAGCAGCATAAAGCAGGATGCAGTGTGATTACTAATTTACAAAAGCTGAAAGATGGAAATGAGAGTTAAAGCTTTAACATCTGTGTACAACAACCAATGTAATTAATATAAAACTTTTTTTTTTTTTTGTCTCTAGAGTCAACACTTCCTGTCATGATCAGGAGGATGCCAGCTTTCCTTTGCTGGTACTTTCACTCCACGTTTTGTGGATGGGGCGAGATACACCTTTAACATCTCCCCAGGGATTACTTCCATTTAGCAAAGTGATAATAATCTCGAGCTCATCACAGGAATGTGTGTAACTTGGCATGGCATGAAAACTTTGAGAGAGAGAGAGGAGTGCAATGACATGAATCACTGGAGAAGGTGTTAGGACTGGTCATCTGTTTTGTGTTTATCCTTATCAACTGTGCAAACCCTCTGGCAATAACTAATATCGGGCACGAGTCTTACCGAACCGCTTTGTGAAAGAAAAGTTTTTTGTAGCCTTCAATTCAATTTCAAATCCGTGTAGAACAAGCTCAACAGACTCTGAGGTATTGCAGAAATGGGAAGATTTGGTTGGGTGGGGGGACTAGACAGCCAGAGTACATTAACTTTACCGGTGTCTTTTGGATGAAGAGCAGGCTTGAAGCAAGAGAGGATGGATGGAATTGCCTGGCATGTCTCCATACAAAAGTTTTTGGCAGGGTTATGTTGTTAGAAAAAAGAAGAAGAAAACTGTTTATTGGCTTGGTACCCACTGTGTTTCTTTGAAATGTAATCATAACCCAAGCTGGACTTATTTATTGCATATACAGGCAACATGCTGTAGATGCAGGAGCTTATTATTTATCAATATTTAGTCAGCATTACATACAGTGTAAACATGAAAATACAATGGTTAAATCAGCTTGATTTATAAAGGGATTCCTGGCATAGAACTCAGTTTAAATCCCCTCAAATGAAAGTGGCAAACAAGGAAGACAAAGGACACTATGGACTTTTGTTCTTGAGCAGTAGCAAATCTGGCAGAGGCACAAAGCAAGGCACAATTTCAGTTTTAGTTTGGGAATTTTGCTGCTTCAAACAAACCTGCTCTCACAGAGAAGGATGAAGTAGCACAGCTGATGTTGTGTTCATATAGATTATGAGGTGCGCTGCAGATTTTGGAGCCGTTTTAGCATGAAAATTGTGTCTGCAATTCTGCCCACTCAGACCACCCCTTCACAAGTGTGTGCACAGTGGGCAGTTTTTTTGTTTTCCTTTGATATGAGTGTTTAATTCATCTACACCAAATTACATTTTAAATTAGATTACTACAGAAGAATGTATCATGTTTGATTATATGAGTGACTGTTACTAAAAATGTCATCTACAACTGCTTGTTGTGGCTCTGTGGGGCTGTACTTTGCGCAGTGGTGCTTTGAGCTTAATGCTAACATATTTAGCTTTTTTTGTTTAGCATGTTAGCATGCTAATATTTGAATCCTGACGTGGATCTGAATATTATAGGCAATCCATCCAGTAATTAAGATGCAGTTAAATCAAGTCAGAGGATCTCCAGAGACAGAGGGATTCATCCTCTGAGGACCATGAATGTCTGTACAAGACTTCATGATTTATCCAGAAGTGGTTGAGACCAAAGTGGTGAACCGACTGACTGACATCACCTGTACAGCCGCGCCGCAAGCATGGCTGAAAATTCCAACTTTGGTGCCGCCCAGTGGTAGTGGCAGACAGCAGTGCGCACATCTACAGGGGAAACTATTTTACCTGTGGCCACTCAGATGAACTGACTGCAAGCAGCTAGCAAGTTTTTTACCAGGATTGTTTAATTTTTCTACAAACAAAAACTCATGCCATCAGGAGAATTTAACAGATGCTGTAATTACTTAATAAATCTGCACATAGTGACTTTAAGTAATTAAAGCTTCCTACACGGCACTGGGATCTAGTAAATACAATAAATACCGTACACTGTGTGATTACAGAAAGCTTTGAACTGGCAGGATAGATTGCTGCAGCTCTTCTCCAGTATTTCATTAAAAAGGCTACATGTTGTTACTGACCCTGAGTAAGCTCCTGAAGTTTTCTCTCAGGCTGTGCCACCTCTTTGTTCCTTCCTCTTAGCTGTTCATGTTTGTTTAACCACTCTTTTTAAAAAAATCCAGATTAGTCTCACTAAAGCTCTTTAAATTAATCTCATCGAATCTCTTTTCAACACAGACGTGGAGGGGCCGTTAGTTTGTAGTCATCTGGCTCATTTTCCTTAAGCTCCTATCATTACATCAGTCACATCCTGCTTAATCCTTAACTGCTGAGAACCACCAGGGGAGCGGCATAACCCTGCGACCTCTTTGCCGCCGCCCTCTGTTTATTATTTGTACGTTACATATCAGGATCTGAGGTGATATAATGACATAACAATGATCGACGGTTCTTTGGAACGCAAGTGAAACAGAGTCTGAGTCATTTCCCTGGTTTGGTAATGACCCCTTTTATGTATCTCAGCTTTGGCACCGAGTTCGAGCACAGCACTTTGCTATCCATATATCATAATCAGGATGTGGCAGAGGTTATTTACATTGTTCGCAATCCAGTGTTTGGGCTCCTTAATTCCATGGTTAGTTTCCAAGCACTATCTTGTGCTAGTGCAAAGAAAGTTAATCATATTACTGCCAAATCTCCATGTTTTAATTGCTAGTGGCTTGGTGGAGTTGGGATTGGGAGCGCTTGAAATGCTTCGTCACTGAACAGTAGGGCAAGAATACTGATGAGACCCAGAGACTCCAACTGTTGAAATTCCTCAACCCATATGTTTTGACTCTTTTCAGTCTTTGCAGTGCCAGGTGTCTAAACCAAAATTTATTTGTCTCCCTGCGGAATATGTCTAAGAGCTGCTGAAGGGTGAAATGAGGAAGTTTGTCAAACTGTTGGAAACATAGTTGGGTTCTAAATGGGATATTTAAATGGAACAAATGATGTTTCAGATGCAGCTGTTTACTGGATAATTCTTTAAATAGGCCTGTATGTGCAGGATATGCTGATTTTAGCAGTAATGTGAAAACTTGTGGAAACCCATCAAGCATACTCTGCAGCATAACTGTTTGTTATTTTACAGTCTGTCTGACCATCTTCTCAATGGGCCGGCAAATTTTCATCAGACTGAAAATATTTACAGGTACAACACAAGTAGTTCAGTGCGTGTGTGCTGACAATAATGCAAGTAACTGTAACTCCCTAAAACGCTCTAACCAAACAAATCTCTTGAATCTTACTCTGACTGGGTGTACAAAAGACCGTGAGCATGAATAAGAATACATTTTTCTCTTTGTCAAATGGTTCAAAGAGCCATGACAACATTCAGGCTCAAATTGTGGTGCAGATGGTTGCATCTGAGGCAGGCGATTTTCCTCTGGAGCTGCTGTCACCTATCTTTGTTGTGCAGAACAAATTCAAAAACATCACCATTGCCAAAGCATACACATGTTCAGTTTAGTAATGTCAGTTTATTATTACTTCTCCTCCATTTTAGCTGTAACAATTTAACACCTCAAAGAGAATAATTATTATGTTTTGGGTCACTATTGTTTGAATTTTCATCCTTGTACTAACAGTTTCCCGTGAATGAGAGAATGTGCAAGTATGAAAAGAAGTTTTAATTATGCCACATCGATTTTGGAAGTGTGTCTTTTTTAAGATGTTTTTAATAAATCTCTCACCTCCTTATTTGATTTGCTTCTGTTGTGACTTCTGCAATCTTTGGAGGTCTGGATGTGTGAGAGAAAATCAATTCCTTCATAGTAACATACTTCTGAAGACTGCAGGGGAATGAAATGAGAGGTCCCTCATCTCTTAATATGCACCAAATGTATTTACTCAGTGCTCAATGAGAGCTGCTGGGTCCAGTACTAGTCTTATACACAGCACTCACAGCTTTTACTCTTTCTTCTACATTCTTTTTGATAGATATACTACACAAATGCATGCACACTTCACATTGATTAGCCCCCCCTCCTTATATCAGGTCCTTGTCATTGTAATTGTATGGGCATGTTTGCCTTCGATGCAACCATCAGTGACTGGAAGTGACAGGACAGGATCCAACCTAACACAAGGCTTGTTTTAACAGCGAGGTCATTGGATCTCTGCTCCCGCCCTCATCCATCAAAGTGACATATGCAGATGGTTCTCTGTACAGCCATAAGGCCTCCAGACATCAGTGGCTCCATATTTAACTTTCTCATAAGTCCTGTCTGAATGAGACCATCCATTTTAAACTTCATGTCTCTGGAGTTTGAAAGATTGTAGCATCTGTTGATGTGTTATTTAAAATTTTTGCGGCAATGTCACTGCTGATGTTAAGATTTTTTTAATACATTAGCACAAGCTCATAGGCCAAATAAAGTGTTGATCGTGAGGCTCAGTGGGGATTTACAGTCCAGCAGCGTCTTATATTACCTCTGCTCGACTTAAACATGAATTCTTCTTAATTTAATAATTCACACATGCTATCCCTTTGGGTTGTGACAGAGATAGAGAGGACACGCGAAATGAGGAAAGGTAGGAGGAGGGGATGATATAACATTTGTGAACTTGAACAACACTCCCCCTAAAATAGAAACTAGAGAAGCAAGACTCTAATCTGCGATGCTCGGCTGAATTCACAGCCTTGAGGTGATCCATGGACACAGGAGATTAAGAGGTTTGTAGACTTGCATGTGTGAACCATAAAAGAGCTTTCATATTATAGCTACGCCACAAATTCTAAACGAGAAAAAATAATCTGATGTGTTAGGGACAAACTATCCCAAAGCACACCATCAGTAAAACCAGCCGTGTGTCTCTTAATGGAATGTGCATGTACAACACGTTCTGCAGCTGTGCAGTTTTCTCTGCATTAATAATCCCAAACTGGAGAAATATTTTTGACATGGTCTATCAAATTTTCATGATGTCCTTTCAAGCATCAAGCATCAAGCACCCAACAGACTCAACAGTGTCCTAACTTTACAGTTACTTCGTCTTGTACCTCTGAATATATTTTGAGGCTAAGATGTGGTGAGGACTCAAGTGACTGGCCTGAATGAAAAGAAAATGGCAAATTAATTTAGGAGAAAGCCTCAGGCTGAGAAAGCAAGATATAACATATATAATGAATGATCATGAATGTTGATGGTTTTGGGTGTAAAATTTTTAAAAAATTTCTGTGGATCTGAACAACACATTTGACTATTTTATTTAATTTATTTACTTTTTAAAACCTGTGGTTTTTACAAACCAGCGCTGCTTTAAAATCCTTCTACGTGGGTATCTGAATATTTTTAATAGCTGCAAAGATGTCATGCTTGGCGTTGGATGTGTGTAAATCCATTTTCCTCCATCACCGGCTCGCTATTTGCTTACATTGGGCATAATGAATCATTAATTCACTGCTTTCACTTGCAGCCCACAGTGACTCTGAGCAGAATTAACTCTTGATCAAGTAGAGCAGAGAAGAAACAAAGAAGTTGCAGAGCATGAGTCTCTCTTTATTTGTTTCACTCCACACAGAAAACTATGGATCCGTTTATGTGTTGAGAGAGTGGATGCTTTCTAATAAAGCTGTTATGCTGCACTCCCTGATCCATGTTGTTTTGATTCTGTTTTGCATTTTTATAATTTTATTGTCTCTCATTATTCCCCGACCTCCTGTTCAACAGTGCTGCAGGTATTTTCAGACTTTGAACAACACACGATTTTCTGTTCCACATTGGGTGATAGAGGATTGCTATAGGTGCTCATTACTTTTACATACAATCTCTATCTCTTAAAAAGCTATGTGTTATAACACACTGGTTCCCAACCAGTGGTACTTGTAAAAGAAAAGTAGAAATTACGATTTTAAATAACTGTATTCACACAGTTGCAATTTAGAGTTCATGAAAACAAGTTAGCTAGTGGGCAGTAAAATCTGAACAGTTAGCTAAAAGGATAATGGGTAAACAGCTGAAATGGCCAATACCAATGAATAAATTGTTGAAATGTGTAAAATAAAAAGGATATATTGCTGAAATACTGAACCAAAACCTGTTAATAAATGGTTGAAATAGTTAACTAAAAGTGATAGATGAATGGTTGAAATATCCATCTGTTGCCACCTCAAGTGCTGAAAGTACAATTTCAAACTTGACCAGACTGACATAAACATTGACAGTTAAATTGTGTGAATAAGTTATTACAACAAAATACGATTTTATATTACCAACAGAGTAACATCCAGTTTAAAATCAGTTCTGATGAACACATTTGGAATATGATGCAGATGTGCTGTCAGACAAAAAGTTTGGGAACCGCTGTTGTAGAGGAAACAATTGAAAATGTCTCTCTGATGATGTAGAATGTGTTTTAATTAGTCCGGGTTGCTATCCCAAAATCTCTTGTTATTGCCCTGTTGAAATCAGTGGAGTTGTTGTGGAGAGATTAGCATGTACCTCATCATTGTTTCTTCACTGGATAATAAATTGTGCCCCACAGTTAAGGTCGTTAGTGTCCCACTGGACAATGAGACAGCTGCAAAATGAAATAAATCATAGACTGAAATAAAAAAATTTTTTTTCCAAATACCCTCAAACGATTTCTTCTACTTGACTACTTCAAGCTCATTGTCAATAATTTGAAACTCATCTGTGAACCCCACTGAGTGCGTCCTTAAAGTTAATGTCGCTTGTGTTGTGGCGACACACATTTTTGAAACGGAGGAAATGTCTAATTTCTGAATATGACTGCTCTGTTGAACACAGGTCCGCAGGTAGTCTGGTTTGCTAAAAAAAGTATTCATTGGTTGTTTTTTCAACAGCTGCAAGGCTCAGTTTCTAAATCTTTCTCTCCCTCGTCTCATTTCTGTTTTCCATTCTGTTGTCCTGAGGAACTTTTTTTTTTTTTTTTTTCAAATAAGAACGCTGCTCCTTGTCTTTCCCTTTGTCATTTTGTCACCTCATGTGGCAGAGGCTCAGCTGTTTTCCCCCCCCAGCCCTGCTCCCCAGTCACACAGACATAGCAACACAGCCGGTCTAATTGGTAATAACCCTTCAGCTGTCATAACCGTGGATCACCGCTGCTTTTTGGAGAGCAGTGGAGAATACCTGCTTCCTGTTTTATCACTGATATGAGTTAGCATATGGTTCTGTATTTTCGTTTCCAGGATTGCTGGGAAGCCATGTGTGTTTTACAATTCACCATGTTTTTGATTGTATTGCTTATTTTATTCATGGGTTTTCTCTCTCGCTCAATTATTAACTTAAATATATGGTACTTAAATATGGTACTTTCTCTTTAAACATGCACCACAGATACAGTTCAGATCTCTTGTCCATTATTGCTCATTTTTCAGTCTCTCAGTGAAAACCCTGGGTCTGCCCCTCACTGTTTATGACTTACTGTTTGTGGAGCATTAAAAGGTCTAACTGGACAAATAACTTGCAAAAAGGCAAACAAATGGGGCAAAGAAGTTGTTCCCGTGATTTCTAAAGGCAAGTTTTCACAACACAGCCGAACTTATAATTCTCTTTAAACAATGTCTTGAAAACACAAACATTTCTCAGCAAATTATGGCCACAACATATTAAAAAACACCCACTGGGTCTTATTAATGTGTGAGAAAAGGCGTCTTCATCTATATGTTTGCTTGTGTGAGACATACAGTGTGCTCTGATTTAAGAAACAAAAATTTCATAATAAGTTTGTTCTCTTGACGCTGTTAGCGTTGACCTTTAGCCTAGATTTTTCGGTTCTTGTTTTTTGGACTACAAAGTCCACAGGAAGTATTTTATGACTATTAGCAGTCTTGCAAGATGAAGGTTGGAAAAAGCTTTCGCCTGATGGAAGACCATCTTTATGTGAAAACCAAGAATATTCTTCTATTGGTACTGGCGGTGGGACAATGCAGTTAAATTCCTTTGTGCATGAATAATACTTTTTGCTCCTTTTGGGACATTGTAATAAAGCCTGCTTTATTTTATCATTCTTTCACGTCTCAACCAGTCCTGAGCTAAATGGAATTGGAACGGAGCGCAGTGTTTGGGAGTTGGTGTTCTCCCATTTCTGATGACCGATGGCAGGAGAGAGATGAAAGGCCATGCCTCTGCTTCTTTTTCCTCCCCACCTCCTCTTCTCTTTCCTCCCTCCCTCCTCACCTAAGCTGCAGTGCATCTTTTAACAGTCATGAAAGAATGCAGAGGGGTCTGCCAGTCCTGTTCATACGCACAACACACAGATGCACAGGCACGCAGACACATATTCCACCTCTCCTTCTTTTCAAATTTTCCAGTCTTCTACTTTTACACATTCTCCCTTTTCTTTCCACCTTGTTTCTAGGGTACAATGTATTTCACGGGGGCAGAAAACAACCCACACGGATTTGGCTGAGTGGACACGCTAAGAGCTTCGAGCTTTTGGGAATCTGAATTCTTTTATGCTACTTTATGGTATTCGTGGTGATGATGGCTGGCTAAATGGGCTGAGGAACTTCACTGTGTGCAGCAAGGATACACATCATTTGTCAAGCAAGCTGTCTTCAATTATCCATCAAACACAATGCTAACCATTAACATGAACTTCAATGAAAAGCTTATTTGTACACCAGCTGGATATCACACATTCAGGGCAACTCATAAACAGTAATTTGGTTGTTATTCGGTCATCTTGTTACCAGACACGGAGCTGGTGCAACTGCTGTTGATTCCTTTTTTTCTTTTTTTCTTTTTTTCTTTTTCATGATTCCTCCCCTGCAGTTACAAAGAGAACATTTTAACTTAAAAATCTGTTCTTTTTGTTTGTGTTGCTCAGTTTGTGGTCTCATTTGTCCTAATAGTTGCATTTATGTTGTTTTTTTTCACCCTGTGCCGATTACACCTCTGCGCCTCACGCCTCCTCTTGTGCTGTCGGCTCACATTCGGAGTAGCTCTAATTGAGTTTTTGGACAGCCGGCCCGGTCTCAAACGCTCCACGAGAGATAAAAGAAATTTTGCATTACAACATCAAAGGGGCGCCTCCGCACTCTCACCCCATTCCACTTCCACACTCACCAAACATGATGAGATCAAATGAACATCTAAGGTCAGTGTAGCTCTGAAGGGTTAATGATGTGGAGAACGTGCTGTGGATTTTTAATTCACACTCTGGGCAGATAACCACCCTCAACCCAGTTGAGTCTCATCCTTCCACTGATGACTCATGCTCTTTGCACTTGGTGAACAACCTGCTTATTTAAAGCAATTTATATGAATACATTTGAGTGTAATTTGACATGGCTTGGCTTAGATCTGTCATTATACGCTATGTCTGCTTCACCAGGATCAATAGGCTGTTAATGGTGGCAGACGTGGGGTAGATGGCACTTCTAAAATCGGCGATGTCATGAAGTATCCTGTAGTACAGAGACTTACTTGAAATAGGAGGTAATTCAGTGAAGTGGCAAATTCCAGAAATCAGTTCACCAAGGTTCAAATCCTGTTTTGTTGTCTTTAATATTTCTTTTATACATTAGCTCTCTTAATGTAATACCCTATTTGTAGAGGAGTATATAATAAGAGTTATGCCTGTGAGAGAGCAAATGATCCAACTACATTATACTCTAACATACTCAGCCTCGACATTTCGACTTCACTGCTTTGGAAGTGGAGTGGGGATATTTTGAGTATGCTGCTCTACCCTCACAGAGTATATAGACATTTATAAATGAAGCTCTCATATCCGGACCTACAAGATTGATTGTAATTCACTGACCTCGACAGAGTGAAGTCAGCCAGACAAACACCGGGCAGTGTGTGTGGCTGTGTGTGTGTGTGTGTGTGTGTGTGTGTGTGTGTGTGTGTGTGTGTGTGTGTTTGCCCACCCCACTTCAACATAAGAGATTCATTAATGTGGCCATGAGTCATTTGCTCAGATGACAAAAGGTTTTTTATCTGAGTGGCCATTCTGTGTAGACGTTGTCTCAACATAGCAGGTATTCCAGGGCCTTTCCAGAGCCGTTTTATTGCTCTCACAATCAGCTATTATTTCAATGTTGGCATTACTGTCACCACAGGGTTGTCAAAGCTGTAACCATCATATGGAACTCTGCTAAAAGACCTGGAAGCAAAGGCCAGAGACAATTCAAAGTAACCTGTGGAGTCTTCTTGTATCATTTAGGCCTTGTGTGAATCCTTGACCATTTCCCTTGCAAAGCTGATTTTTTCATAAGTTTAAATCCTGCATATTTTTACATACATGCTTGCTAGGTTGTTGTGGACTTAAGGCAACACTTCAATCACTGGAAGGGCGTGAAACTTGCGTGTGAGCATGTTTGTCCTTGTGCACATGCATGGTGCAAACAAAACAGGGATCCCAGTTGTTAAGTTTTTCCCCATAGCGCTACTAGTGGTCAGAAACTGCACAGTGGTGTAATTTGACTCAAACCTACTGCAAAAGCAAAATCCTTAATGTTTTGACCAAAATTCAGCCAAAATTCATTTATAAAGCCAAACTGAAAGATTTATCATAATGATGAACAAGCTTCTGACAACATTACCAACTTTAATTTAGTTGTTGTCTAGAGTTAGCATATATTAAAAGATCTGTCAGTTTGAGAGTGCGTACGTCCTTTTGAATGGTGGTGGTAGGGTGACCTTTGTGTTTATATTTGGATCACAGATTGTGCTTTTGAAAAGCTTGGCAACTGTCTAGCACTCAGGCAGTGTTTTTGTGAGGTCACAGAGACCTGTTATGCCATCAGTGCTGATATGAAAACAAAGACAGAATGAATCTTGAATCTGTCTTGAAATCAGCTGTGATGAGTAGAAATATTGTCTCCGTGCTGAACTCTGTGGAGCCATGGTTTTTAACAAATGTGAGCGGGCGCTTTGGGCAAATTTTCAAGGCCTCTCTGTGTCTTTCTCATGTCTTGTTTCTTGGAATGATTGCATAAGAATACACAGAAAATAAAAATGTAACAGATCACTTTAAATTTTTTTTTTTTTTACTTCTTGAAACAGATGCAATAAAATCGAGTTTTTTGTGAGTGTGTGACAGAGATCAGAATGTCACTGTTCAAAGCTGTACTTTCTGCTCTGTCTAGTACACCTAGACAAATATAGATCTCAGTTTAAAGTTCTTTGCTTTAAAAGAGGAAAATTGCTCTGTGTTTCTTCCAATCGTATAAAAAGTCATGTCCTGTAGTTTATTTTATCTGTCTTTTTTGTCACATTGTCGCGTGGGCTCTGTCTGCCTCATTTTCATCCTCACCTCTCATCTCTTTCCTTCCTTTACAGCCTCATGGGCTTTATAGTGGCTGCTTCTCTTCCATCTGTTTCCCAATCAATTTGGTCTCATTTCCTGCCAATTGGTCCACCTCCATGAGCTAAGGCTCATTTAACAGGAAGCCTCGCATGTTGAGATCATCAGCTGTAGTTATGGTGATCAGTCTGTGAACCTCTCGGCCTCACAGGAGCTTGCCTGGAGTTTGGCCATTTGTTTAGAAGTTTTGGATATAGCCCTTTACAAGATCTCTGGGGGAGGGTGTGTGTGTGTGTGTGTGTGTGTGAGTGTGTGTGTGTGTGTGTGTGTGAGTGAGTGAGCGTGTGGCACTGTTTTAGCAGATGGCTCACAAATGTACTAATTTTAACAATGTGAAAGTTTAATGAAGAAAACATTGTCCCTGTGGTCAGACTGCTGTCAAACTCTATGTGGTTTATTGATCTAGGAACCTGGCTTCTGTTAGTGTGAAAACACACACTACACAATTACACAATTTGTTTGATACACAAGCATAAAAGTAATTCACAGCATGACCAACAACTGACTGTAATCTGCATACGGAGCACTGTCATTTTATTTTAATTGCGTTCAAGTCTTTGCAAAAAGCAAACCATCCTCCCACATCGGCAAATATGACTCGTCATTACTTTATTGCTACTTTCTTAAACAATGTGTTTTACCATCATCATGGATTTGGCGCCAACATGGCGCCTATCTTATCTCTTCAAACAGTAATGTCTCACCCATACGGTATTTATAATGGCCCATATTTTTTCTTTCCGTTCTGTGAGAGCTGCTGTCCTTTACAGAGCCCTAGTCTTGAATTCATGTGGCTCTCTACAAGTAATGCTGGACAGCAGGCCCACAAATCCAAACTGAAATGTGTCCTCTCCGACATAGCAGAAAGATATCTTTTAGTTTTTTCTCATAGATAATTTTAACGGAAGCTTTAGCTCGCAGGGTGATGTCTTGAGTGCTGATCAGGGGAAGGCAGAGTACACCTGCTGGTCAGCGAGGTGCATTTGGCCTGGCAGTCCACATAGTCTGGTTAAGGTCTTTCTCGGGTTAAGCTGTTTCAGGCCTCTTTGATAGCCTGCAATTGAGCTCCCCGGCTGACATGCATAAACCAATTAAAAGAATATCCCTGTCCACCTTTGTGGCTGCAAAGGTCCTTGAGCAGAAATCACTGAGCAGTAGGTGTGACTGCAGTGTGCCTCCTTTGCTTTACAGTAGCTCGACCTTTTTTACCGCAGCATATCATTACAGTACACATTTAAAAAAAAAAAAAGCATCAGAGAAGTCCTCTGCTAGATGTGGTGGAACATGACATCTAAACTCAACACTGACGCCCTTTCTATTATTTTTCAAAGAAATGTATGCGTGAGAATATTCCGATCCAGGAGAATCTTAATGTGGCTTAATCACACGATATCCACACAATACATAGCTGCAGAGTGTCTCTGCTGCACATGAAGTTGCCGCTCTTATCAGTGGTAGCAGATGGAGAGCGTCCTAGTGAGAGGCTCAGTCGGGCTCCATGTATGTCAGAAATAAGAGGATGACCTTGGCTAAATCTCAACTGTAGTTCAACCATAAGAAACACTCGCTTTTCTGGCCTTTTTTGTCTTTTTGCCTCTCTCTGTCTCTCTCTCTCTCTCTCTCTCTCACACACACACACACCCACACACACACACACACACACACAACTGCCTTGCTCCTACACATTCCTGTATGCAGTGTTACAGCTGGAGACAATATACACTCCTCCACAGTATCACTTCATCAAAAAAAAAAAAAAAAGCCATTTGTAAGACACTCACTGAGGCGCGGAGGCTCTTGCATAGCCTCTAAAAGCAGGTGATTAGACACTCAGTCATTTGCAGCATTTACCACAGCGGGATGAAGTATTTGCTGCAAAGTGAAGATGTTGTTTCATATTTAATATCAGAAGGAGGCTCAGTAAACATTCTTCTTCCTTTGCCTAAACATTCAATGAAGTTGTAGCCTCGTTTTTATCATGCCCCAACAGGATTCACAGCTCTTAAATCAACCTGACACTGGGTATTTTACTTGTAAATCTCAAAACACATTAATCAAGGGCAGTTTTTTAAGGGTCTGTGTGGTTGTTCTCGCTGTTCTGCACTCACAGGGAAGGATAAACAGTCAGTGAAAGGTGATATCAATGTATTTCTGGCCAATAAACTTGAAGAGCTTTGCTAGTAGATTTACATTGGACCGTAGCAAGGTGAGATAAGGCGCTCCATTTAGGAAGAAGAGAGACGTGGGACTGTGAGCGAAAGTGCCGTGAGATTTGCAGTGGTTTAGGTTCATCTGAACAAGCCGACCTATCATGTTTTTGCTGTGGCCGTGTGCGGCAATTGTCAGTCCCCTCTGTTGGCCCGAGGCGGCTGTAGAATCCTATGTGCCTCCTTTTAATACACCGTTTACTGTTGCTTAATGCATGCGGAGGTTCATATCTCCTCCAGGAGCCGGTTGCAGTTCAAATACAGCCTAGTGTATAACAGAGGTGTTTGGAGATTTACACATCACAAAGATAAAACAGGTTGCAACACACAACTTAGTTCTTACATAGAGACTAGCTGTTACTAAATAGTTATTGCCAGGTGTAGGAATTATGTAGCTAACTGAAGCGACCATCAAAAAACGAATGTGCACTTGCTAACGTGATTAATTTAGACTTTCTTCTCATATTCCTCACAGTTGCGTTGTGAAAATGAACAGTTCAAGACTTTCTGCTGCAGAGTAATTCACTGTGAGACTGAGAACTAAAGCTTATATAATTACTTGACCTTTTATCTTTTACTTTAGAGGAGTGGCCTTCACATGTAGGCTACTGTATGACACATTTCTGTTTCAGATTGATAATGAGCCATTGTACGTTCACATTCTCTATCTGGATAATTACCATTTCATATTATTGTGGGAAAAGCCCCCTCAATCATGGGATATTTCATGCAAATTGAGACTCAGATCAAGTCTTGTTACAGATTTAAAGTGGAAACTTGAAAATGGTAATTGTCTCATTCAGTCCTCTTTATAACTTACTTAAGAGAGCCCCTCCAGACTCCGTTAAAATGTGGGGCAGATAGGCCAAGTGAGGTTGTATATTAGGATGAAGCAGTCCATCTTGTTAGGATGCCTCTTATGTAATGTTAGAAAACAGTTTTTGATTTTTATTTAAACTTGTTTGATTTTACTTGAATCGTCATGCAGCCAGTTAGAATGTCAGTGTTGCAAAAAAAAAAAGAAAAGAAAAAAAGAAGATGTCATCGCATTTGCAAAGAGAATCATCCTCAGCCAGAAATGTCATGCAACTTCCCATTAGAAGAGAAAAGCTTCTTCGATTGACCTTTGAGGTGTAATTTGTAAATGCAACATGAAAAGCAGAGTGGTGGGCTCATTTGTTTCACAGCACTGGATTGGATCATGAATTGTTTGAATATTAGTATCGAGCCCCTACCTTGACCGCGCTCCACTCTGTTGCCCTTTTTCATTTACCCATCCAGGCCAGCTTTGACTTCCGTTTTTAATAAATATGTTTTTCAGTCTGGGAACTGCTCCAGTACTTCTGATTATTTTTAATGACAAGGTCTTTTTTTTTTAGTACATTCATATTTGTCTCTTAAGACTTGAAGACTTGTTTTAATGAGCTCTCATAAGGTCTGCTTCCTTAGCCCCTGGCCAGATACAGCTATGTGCAGCAGGCAACTCTACTAGACCAAGACTATATAAGGCATGAACACTTCCCTAGACATGAAGACATGCCATTCTTCCCTTTGACAGATATTATCCAGTGGGGAATGGTAGCTACAGTACTCCAGTAGACCCTTGATTAAAACATATTGCATAAATAAAGCATAAAGAAAGATGTTAACACTGCTGCAGATGTTGAGATAGATTATTGAGCAGTATGAACTACAAGATGTACAAATTAGCTGTCGACCCAAGACCTTTGGCTCTTCTTTGAGAGGCAAAGAGCAGTTATTTCAGCTCATATTATTTTGACATAGTGTTATGGGCCTTCCCACCTGTTAAAGCTTGCCATTCATTTCCGATGCTAAAAAAAGTCAGTGTGCTATAGGTGTTCCACTTCCTAATTTGGACACATCCTCTTTAACTCATTCTCTCCTTTCCTCTCCTTCTCCATCTGCCCCCTTGCTCCTCGTCTGCCTGCCAGACGCCATGATCCGACGGGAGGAGGATAATCGCGCACCCCCAGTAGACAGCATGGACACCGAAAGGCACTCCGCTGAAAGGTGACCTCCAGACACTTCACCTCCCCAAAACGTTTGGTGAGTTAAGAGTCAGTGAATCCCTTGTACTCACAAATGACACCATCTCCTCTCCCCCCGTCAACGTTTGGCAGGATCTGCAGCTCCAAGCCATCATGTCAGACATTTTAAATGAGACCCTCTAAAACAGAACACATTATCCAAAGTCTTTTTCTCTGCTTTAATCTCTGCTCCCTCAGAGGAAAAAAAAAGTTCAGTGTCGAATTTCTTTCTTTCCTTCCTAAAGCATTGATTTACCAAAGCATATGCTGGTATTTTATCTGCCTTCAATAGGATCAATAAGCCTTTGCACACATGAGTGCTTGTGAGCGAGCATGTGTGTGAAAAAGGTACGGTGATTGGTATTGATCAGTCATTAAAGATTGAATCTTTGTCTCCGTGCATGTTTGTGTTTCGTGACAAAACGTCTTAACTGAAGCCACTCTGATATTCACACTGAGGAAATGATCACATGGCTGTGCTTAGGCCAGATATACTGTATGACCTCATTCACTAATGCTTTCATATTTTCTCTTTTAAAGAAGCCAAAGTCAGCCAATCCTATTAAAAGGACTCAATGCTTCCTAGAGTCACTTCCCCATCTGTGGCACTCGGCCTCAAACACATTCATTCCTCCTGAAGACTTCATCTTTACAAAAATGCTCACGAATATAAAATTTCATTTTTGAAACCGTAATTTCCTAAATTTGCTGGATACTTTAACTTTTGAACTTGCGAGGCAGCTGGATTTCCCTCCAGGCTCCAAGCTATTAGCTTGTGACCAAACCACAGTGGTACCAATGGACCAATAAGTGTCCTATGAGGGAGGGACTACTGACAGATACAGGTGGGTCTTCGGTGTGACAACAGTAAGAAGTTACTCTTCGATGAAAACAATGGCAGCTCCTAAAGAGGTTAGCGTAGGTGATGCTTTTGTTATGTAGATATGCCGCAATCATATCAGGACTGGAGAGTATTTCTCCATTGAAAGAAAAGCAGAGAACAGCACTGAAGGCTTCTGTCGATGGAACATGTTTTCCACTCTAAATTACCAGCTGGCTCCACTCGGTAGTGAAAAAAATCGGGAAGGATGCAGAATCTGATTGGCTGAAGTTAGCCCGTGATAGATGATGACAGACAGATGGTTCATCCAATCACCTGCCAAGTATTTTTTGAACGCGCCTGCCCTTTTCCAAACAGTTTCCAATGAGGCCTTCCCAGATGGTTCTGTGTAACAAACCATCTTGTAGTAAACTTCAGTCTAATTGGTGTATTTGAGGGGGACTACTTTCAGCTGCGGAATAATACATTCTTGGTGTTCTAGTGAGTATTTCTGGCAGCAGGATGGATTATGTATGACTGACTACAATGCCCTTGTTTAATCGTAATTAGGGAATATGTCACTCAGTTTCTAGTTGTGGCTCATTGATGTGTTCTTCATAGTTTTTGGGCAACACTAAACTATATCAATGAATCAAAATATAAAAAATCATCACTGTTTTTTTTAAATTTATTCTCTGAAAGAGAGTAAATCATCTTTGAAATCTCTGTAAACCACTAAATTGTAATTGCCCATGTGAAGATGTTGGTGAATCATGTTTGATCTTAATTTGGATGCACATTCCAGGCGGTTTGTTATTAGCATAAGCGAAGGCCCATATAGGGCAGCAGTCCTCAGTGGCGAGTGCAAACCATCTGTAAGTTATTACCTGTGGAAACTAAATATCAGCACACACAAGAGCGAACAAATAAACAAACATGATGATAATAACCTGAAACTACAGCCACAATACCAAAACAGCAAGAGTACTACCACTGCTTCTACTAATAATGATAAATGTGATGTGCAATAATGTCTAATGTGATTAGAGACCCAGAGAAACAATGCACTGCATGTCTGTGGTTTAATTGAAACAAGTGGTTTGATTCTAAATAATAACCCTAAAAAATAAAGCTGAAGACAAAGTATTAGCGCTGCAGGAGGGACAGGCAGTTCCTTAGCATGTGAAATGGATATGTGTGTTAGCTACAGAATTGGAAAGGCTACAATTTTGGTTTTACAGGCTGAATTGCCACTTGTGACCTAGCAGCAGTTATACAGGGATACTATGATTCACTCTCTACTGTATCAAAAATGGTAACCTTGCGGCACATGTAGATGACTGGTTTCATCTGGCGTGAAAATAGTCACTCCAGTAGAATATTTTATGTTTTGATAGTGTATGTTATGCTTTATTTAACAACCATGGCCTTAAACCTGCCACTGTTGGTTTACAAGTAGTCCTGACCACACATAAAAAGCTTTTGCATTCACATTTTCCAAATGAAAACACATGCCAAGACGTATGAAGCTAACCTTGTTTCAAAGTAATAAAATTCATCCCCTGAGCACAACCGACGCAGGGCTGATTTTGTGTGAAAGGACTATCTACACAGTGCATCATGCTGCAAAACTTGTTCTGGGATAAAACATTACCTTCAGAGCTCCTGAAAACTTAGTATCGAATGAAGTCGCCTATGGCTAGAGCGCCTCTTTATGGAAATCAGGTGTTGCACTGAAGTGAATGAAGTGATGATTGATAACAGACTTGCATTCATTTGAGAGTAGCGAACCACAGGCTATAATCGATGCAATCTCTGTAAGTGAAAGTAACACAAAAAAACATTCAAATCAGGCAAACATAAAAATAATAATAATAATTTTCATTAACTGGCCAAAGGCGAGGCTCATTTGTCATGGAGAAAGTGGTGCATATGTACAGTGTCAGTGTTGCTACTCCATATAGAGTTCAGGGGGTTTACATTTTGTCACCCGGCGTATCGCTGAGCGTGGGTACAACAGCAGGAGTGGTTAAAAGCACTCGAGCATTGGATAGAATTCAGTCAGCGTGCATTTAATTTGGGTTTGTAGTAACAGGAGGGACTGACATGGTTATACAAGAGAAATGGATGAGAGATTTGGGCATGAGTGTACGAAGCCACAGATAAACCATTTCTGTCATCTCATTTCTTAGAATATGATTACCTGTCTAAAGTAATGTGTTTGCCCCACGTTTTATCTACGTCATCTATGGCTGCATTGTTAGATTTTACTGGATATTCAGGATGTTGGTGGCAGATTGTAATCATTGATTTAAGGTTTGAAATGTGTTGTTGTTTATCTGAAACCCACAATTGAAGAGGTCACTGGAGAAATCTTTTCAACGTAGGTGCATATTGATAATTCAGAAACTATAGGACATTTTCTCCAGTCCAATTTGTTACTCAATGAAGAAGTTTGTGTTTAGAAATTACAATAATTACATACCAATTTTCTTGTCATTGAAAACTTTAGCAGAAGTTAGTGTACAATCGAACTGCACACCTGAGCCATAGAAGCTACTTAAATCCTACACGGTTGCAAAATGCATCTTTCAGTCCAGAAAACTCTCATGCAGAAACTTAAGCGATCTCATGTGTGCTGAGCTCTGAAATTCTACAACAGCAGATTGTCTTGCACTTTACCAGCACTCTTTGTCCTCAAGTTGTGCACGAGTGAAGGAACTCTTACTTATTTCCATAGGATTTACATGTTATTTAATCATAGCTGCATAACTACATACAGAATGCATTTACTCCACTTTTGAAAGCCACAGGCTATAATATTCTCTCAGCTTCTGTTGTAGTCTGTTTGTTGCTGGTTATCCTAGCCATGTCTGTCATAGTCGAGCTGAGGGAGTGTTTGTGAGAACAAAAGGTGAGTTACAGTGAAGGAAAGCAGTCCAGTGGGACTTCATTAGGCAGCGGTACAGTACTTCAAACTTTATAAAAACCTATCTGGTATTCAGCAGCAGTTCTCCGGGGCTCGTACTTGTAATTACAGAATAATCTTTTGCTAAGTTAGGAAATCTCCCATCTAACAAGTCCATTACTGCACACGGATGCACACAGCACACACATACACTCACATACTTAAACTAAGCATACTCTGCTCAAGTCCTGTCCACACAGTGTTCTGATGAAACTGTAGCGGGATTATAGATCTCTAAAACACAGTGCAGTGTTTGTTTTCAGCCTCCTTCACGACTATTCAGCTGTGCCAAATGTGGATCATAAGTGTGTGAGCAGTTGTCAACGATGTGTGTGTTCTAGGAGCGCACTAATCATGTTTTTTCACCCAAATCCAGATCCAAGTCATTTGATATTTAGTACCAGTTCCAATATGATGTTTTTATAGTTACATAACACAGCAGCACACTGAACACTAAATTAGGTAAAAAAATAAAAAAAAGACAGTAGAACACTTAAGACAGAATGATTTTATTCTACACTTTATTTCAACATTAACTCTGACTCAACACTTCTTCAAAACACCTGAATTTGAATCCTATAGTACCTATAGTTTCTGAATCGCTTTGGTTTGAATAACGTATTTAAATGTTGAGCATTTGGATCTGTTGGGACAGGAAGGCGTGGACAGGAAATAGACCGCCTCTCTCTCCCTGTGTTCAAATACAGTTTTTACCAATTACAGCACTTGCTGCTTATGCAGAACGTTGCTGAAATAGATGCAAATTGACTCGTTTTCTTAACCTCTACTCTCCTCGTTGTCAGCGTGTGTGTATCTTCATTAAAACAGTTGGCTGCTGTTCATTTCTTTCACTGCAACTCTGTCGTTCTCTTCTTCTCTTCCTTTAATATAACTGTATTTTTGCAATAGTTACAGTGTTTTAATGCAGCAAAATTAAAAAACCCTTGACAGCTGCACACAATGGGTTACAATGAATAAAGGATGTGGTTTGGATCAGTGGTTAGCGATTATTTAAAAAGATTCCTTCCTTGGACTATTTGATGATGTTGCCGATCGCCACGGGACGTTTAGTTTTTTTGAAGAGGAAATTGCTCACTTGTTGTATTGCGTTAACTGCATATAATACAGCTTGGACATCACTAAGATTTCCAGCAGTTGTGAAACTGAACACATTTATAGCATAGATTATTGCGATTGTGATTAGATCTCCAGGGTTTGGAATACCTGGAAAGTCTTTCTATATAGTACACCTACAGATGTGGATTGACTGCAATGTTTGGGACATAGTACAACGTGTATGAAGTCGAATAACATACTTCAGAAAACATGCATCTTGTGTATATATGTATATCATTTGTAGCCAGAAATGTGTGTTCTGTCTTTTCCGGGCCAATCTTTTCTGTGTAGAGCTCTTTATGTGTGTGTCCTATGTGTTAGTTGCTTATGGGGACAGCCATAGCGACGTGAACCCTCTGGGGACAGATTGATGAAGTCATGGGTGTAAAGTAAAAGGAAAGTACCAGAGCTTGCCACACTGCAGATGCACAGCTGTCGTTTCTGTTGACTTTTTTATTCTCGAGTCAGAGCCTGGAGGTGCTGTCATGTCAAGACTGAATGCCGTGTCATTCTCATTGAATTGGCTATAGATACTCTGCATGGTAAAGATCTGGAATACATTGTGATAAAATGTTGTGATTTTATACTGGCACCGCATTAATAGGAAGTAGAACGAGTGTGCTGTTATTATCTCGGTATAAAAACACAAGTGATAGATCAAGTGATTTGTACTGTTTAGCAGTTTATAACCGAAACTTTGAGAGTTAGTATTGTACTGCTTTTATGTAACTGGGGTTTTTAATATTTACTAATAACAGTTGGATATTATTTGTGTTGCTGTTCCCCAGTATTCTCTTTTCTCTCCCTCACTCCACTGCAGTTTGGGTTTGATGATGGCACATAATATGTTGCACAAAATGAGTCTAAATTGGTTTCCCACCATATTGCACAACCCTTTAGCCAACTCTCTTTCCTGCACTTTACCAGCTCATCCACCGACTGCTTTGTCCAAAGGCAGCTTTTGCTCAAATTGCTGCCTCTTTCTGTCAATATGTTTCCTCCACAGCAATCTGTCTTTTCTGTGATCGAGTTCTCCTGCGGCAGAAATCTTGCCCTTTGCTCAGTGTTAATCTTCTAGAACTTTGGTGCACCTGTCCTATAACCTTTCAGGTGCTTCTTTTAAATGTCATTATCCCCCGGTTGTCACTGTAAGCTCTATACTCATACCCTTGCCTTTGTGGACTCTCTGGACTTGATATAAGCAATTGAAAGTTTAAAAACCCAATATTATTCCATGGGACTCCGAGCCATTTCTAACTTAGATATTTCTTAATCTCTTATACTACCTTTGACTGCATTAGCCAAAGAAACATACCCACTCTTATCACCACGCCTTTATCTTAGGAATCATGAGTTGCAGTATATAAACTTTGTGCCCTCAGTGCCCTTTAACTTCTGCCTTATCTTCTGGAAATGATCTTTCTCTCATTTACAGCTGCATCACAACACCTTCTTAAGCCTTTTGCTGAACCCTAATGATGCTGGAGTGGCTTCTGCTTGCCAGGTCTTTGCTGTGAATATGTTTTCAGCTTCCATCTGCGGGTCAAGTGTTGTTCAGTTTGTGTATGGGAACATTTTAGTGCATAGAAGTGAGGCACAGCTGCCCTAACAGCCTTTTCCACTGCCACCACCCACTTTTATGTTGTCTTTACTTAATTCCCCTACTCATATCGTGCCAACACTGGAAGCTAAATTGGAAATTATGTACTTCAACCTCAGAAAACCTGTTGTGAAGGTTGCCTAAACAGGAGCCACAAAACCTTTCATACTTTTGATTTTTTTTCCTGACTTCCTCTCTGTTTTTTTTGCCTTTCCTTTCCTCCACAAAATTCCCTGGTTTTATTATCTTTCCTGCTTCAGCTGCGAGAACACACAGTCCCACACCTGCTGGAGACAGTGTCCAGATGTATCTTTCCAGCTTTGCTCCCGTGGCATAAATATGTTTTTTTTTTATGTGGTGGCTTTCAATTCATGTGGCTCTTCAGTCAACCGGTAGACATTTTATTCTTCAGTCATGGTATGCAATATAGTCTAACCTCTGTACGTGTTTGCAATATTTAACACAACCTATACACCACCACCTCTCTCTAGACACGCAAGGAATTTTAATGGAGACACTGTACACATTGACTCTTTGTTGGCTATTGTGGCTTTGGCTATTAACTCGTTATTACAAGTTTTATTCATAACATTGAATATTTCTTTACTGCCTACATAACTTGGAAACTAAAAGCTTTCAAACCAAAATACACGCCATTTAGAATCTGAATCAATGTTTATTATCTAGGTTCCTTATATAACGACATGATTTAATTTGAGTGTAAACCCATTTCACAAGCTTTATAGTCTTACTGGACCTCACACACTCTGTAAAGTACAAGCAGGACAGATGTAAAGTTGGTCACAGCCCCGAAAAAAAACACAGAAGAAAATTATTTTAAAGAACACTTAATTCAATTTTATTAGCACGGAATGACTCCATCCCACTAACAGTGTTGTTTGAGCACTAAACGTTATTGACTGGGACAAGGCCGCTCAAGTTGGTGTCACACACTGTTAGGCTGCAGCTTATTTTTATGGGAGAAAAAGAAATATGTTGCCTTTTGATGTTAGGGCTTTAATTCTGTTTCTTTACTTAAAAAAGTGTTGACACTTTTTTTTTTTGTAGCCTGGTCTTGAGTTTAATTTGCCAATAGTCAGTCTGCTTCTTTGCTCAGTGTCATCGGTGTGTTACACCTGTGCAGTGTGCAGGTCTCTGATGTGACATTAGTGTGATAGTTGTTATTTTACCTGTCAATGCATGTGTGATCTAGAATGACATCGTCAGTGTCTCAGTGGTTGATCAATAAAACCACTTGTTGGTTCAGATGAAATATCTCAACATTTGAATAAAATTTTGCTCAGGCGTTCATGGTCTTCAGAGAGTGAAGCTTGATGACTTTGATGACCCTTAGACTTTTCCTCTTGTGGCACCCTTACATCACATTACGTATTTGGTGAAATGTCTTGATAACTATTTTAATGGGTTGCCATAGACTTTGGTTCAGACATTCATGTTCCCCTCGGGATGACTCATGATCCCCAAAGTTTTCATGACCTGCAAAACTAATGGCAGTTGTGCTTTAAAAACCTTACTTGCTCATCATCAGCATATTAGTACTGTCGTTAAAAGACGAAAAATGTCATAGAAATGCTAAACCAAACTGTGTAAGCCATGGATCTGCCAATGAACAGGCCAGGAACTCATATGTTATGTTTTTGAGTTAGTAGTTCCATTATAATCCACATATCTTCATCAGCTCAGTATCAAAAGACAAGACGACTTTCAAAAGGAAAATAAACATGTTCCTGGCAGGCGCATTCCTCATTTTTCCAAATATGAATTTCTTCCACAACTCTCAAATTACTTAAATCCATGAGTAACCCTTGAGACACAACTTTGAAAAGGAGCCAAACGCACTTTCTTCCTTTTGTCTTTTCACTTTCTGTCATACCAGTTTAGTTATTTGGTTTACACAACCCCTTAAGAATTTTTCCTTTTCAAAGTGAGTGATAGAAATCTTGGCATGCGTCATAATGGCTTGTTGATGAATAGGTAAACCGTCTCTGCTGAACACTGTATCTTAGGTCGGTATTGTTATGATGGTGAATTATTACAGCCTCCATGTTCGCTAAGCTACAGATGGACGGTAAAAGATTGAGACTTCTGAGCAGAGCATCTTGAGTGCCAATTTTTCGCTGGACAATTCTGACAAACAGGCGTACTCTCCGGTGTTTTATTCACCACCGTTTCAAAGTGCAAACCAAACCAAACACAGGGGATGTCATCTCTTTGACATATAAGTCTGAGAATCAAAGCCAGTAAAGCAGCTTCATTATTAGAGCTGTTGACTCATCTTTTGTAGTCATTGCTGTATTCCTCTCTGCTGTATTTTTTTGCTTATTCTTCACTGGGCAATTCTAATTGAGCTGAGGTCTGAAACAGAATGTATATTTTCCTTATCTCAAAACGAAGTTCTCTGCTCATTTGTTTTCTGTCAAACTGTACCTTCCTAACTCCTCTCCCTGGTTGTTCATTCTCTGTCTCACACCAGCGCCCTCCCCACTCTTCTCGCTTTTTTTTTTTTTTCACATGCTCCTTTCATTTCTCTTCCACCGGGCCATCAATTATAGGCAGAGTGTTACTGAGAAGCTCGTCCTGGTGTGATGCATTGTGTGCGATATAACTCACAGATATGGCCTCTGTGGGATAAAGACTGCTTATAGGACGAGGGGACATCTGTCCCGTGGACCCCCTTCTGCTCCCGTGCTGCTCTGAACTGAACTGAACAGAACCATGTGTTGAACACCCACAGTGGGAGAAGGGATTGGCAAACTGGAAGTATTTCCAACCGCCCGGCTTGAGTGATGTGAAAATAAAAACTGTTAATTCCCCCTTTTCCCTTAACAAGACAGAAAATAAGAAGACTTTTATAGCTTGTGATAAATGTATTTTATCACATTTAAAGTTCTTTGTATTTTTACACAAAGGAAGGATCCAGTTTCTCATGTGCTTTTCTTTTTATCTCCCATTCATCTACTCACCTTCTGATGCTAACTGTTTCATTCGTTTCCAACTTCCAACCTCTCTTTCATTTCTAGGGCTCAACGTGTCCGAAGATCTGAATTGATGATTCTGGCTTTAATTAGTATAGCCTGTTTTAGTGATATCAGCAATTCTTTACAGGCTATGCTAATCTGTGCCAGAATCAGCAATGCAATTGGGACGGATGCATTTCTCCATGACGTACGTTAAAGCCGTTTATTGCACTGTTGTCATTCCCCAATTTTCTCTTTTTATCTATTGCTGGTTTTAAGTCAGTGCTTTTGAAATATAATAAGAGCAACAAAAATAGTTCCTGACGATGGATGGGAGCTGATAGCTGAAGTTCTTCTCACAGACAGGATATAATTTGTAATTACTAGGATGAAAAACACCAGTGTACAGTAGGTCTATATGTCTTACGTGCTGCAATCAAGTGGCCTTTTCTGGGCCGTCCGCTGGGCAACAACTCGATGAGAGAAAATGTCAAAGATGATGTCAGTATCTCATTCCCTCCATTGTTTTTTCGTTTCACCTTTGTTGTTGGATAAGGCGGATCATTGGTGTGAAAAAGTAAGGACAACACTAGCTCCAGTAGCTGCTGCCTCACTCTGTTGGTGTGTTTTCCATTAACCTAGTGCGGTAGAGGCCCCTAACCTTTAGACACTTAATTTAACAGGATGCCAGTACTTTAAAAAAAAAAAAAAAAAAGTCATTATCTCTGCAGAAGCTTGTTTGAACCCCACAATGATAAATGTGTGTCTTGTTCGCAAATGCACATATGGAGAATATGTCCCCTCTGGAAGAAGCTTCATAAGGCTTCATACTATTAGTTTCATGTTTTATATATTTATTTATTTATTTAAGGAGGATTTGGAACAATCTGTTTGAAGTTATAGTCCTTTTCCATTGTATCATACACAGTTTTTGATTCTAGTTATGGTTTTCCCTTATTCTGCTGTTAAATGAAATTAAATGTATTCACCTCTTTGCTCGATATGGTAGTTTATATCGTCAGTGGCAAAGTCAGCCCTTCCCGCAGTGGATTCAAGTGGCATACACGTGCATAAGAGATTCACATTACATGGCATTTGCTTGCATGCACATATGTCATCCGTTAGAGTGAAACAGCCTGTTGCAGCCATGTTGTGGAGGAAACAGGCTGGTATAGCTGCAGTACTCTGATTTACAAAGAAGAAATCAAATTGTCATCATGACATGAAATGTGAATATTTGAATTTTGTAAGACATTAAAGATTGAACTCTTTAAGAACTTGCCGGTTTTTAAGCAGGGAAGTTTTTATTTTATTTATTACCAAACAAAATTCACCTACACATGGATTTTTTTCATACCCACCGTTACCAACTGATAAATGCGTTAACTGTGGGGAAAATCTTCCCTTTGTGTGACTTTGTTGCTACAGGGGTAATGCACAGTGCGCATCCACCAATACTGACATACAGGTAAGCTTCCTGTAAACCAGGACTCTGAGGGACTGGCATTCTGCTGTGGCCTTTGATTGGCAGGGGAGCAAATGGCACCAGCATCTGGAGGCACTTGGATCAGACCCTGATAAAAAATGCCGACACACACAGACACAGAGACGGGTGGATAAACACATGTGAACACACGCAATTATGCACACACGCACCAAGTGCAACTGGCCTGACACTAACCCTGTGGGCGCCTTTTGCTTTGCCTTGTCTCCGAGCCGGAATATCAATCCACCTGTGTAGGCTTCACTTTGAAGCAGCTGAGAGAGGAAATGTGCTCCCATTAACATAATCACCCCAAGAGTTTTCCTCATGTACAACCCTTTAAAGCTTAATGTTTTAAGTAATTTGCCATTAGTCATTATTTAGCCTTCATGAGGGACATGATTAAGTCTTGCTGTTTCTCTCTCACACACAATTTGCAACATGCTAGAGACTCACGGTGATTGATTTTGGTATTTGGTGTATTAGTCTGCAGCCCACTGTGTCATGTTATCTACATCTGTGTTGATGAATCACCTGTCTTTATGGCTAACAGCAATTAACTCGCATGTTTAAGATTCCATCCATCTTGTCCAGCTGTGTTTAAATCCCTAATGTGGTCGTTTAAATCAGACCCACAGAGCGTTCGACTTTACAGAAAGCCAATGATTGCATTACTCCCCACCCTTACATAAACTTAGGCCCAATAAAGTTAATGCTCTCAATTATCTATTCCTCAGTGGGGCTTTTATCCCTGTCTGTCTTTTGTCTCCTCAATTGTCTCATCAATGGAAATAATGTTCAAATTTCTCTCTGTAATTATATTAATGAAACTTTGGAAAAACGTAAGTAATTGGTGCACGTTTTTCTCATCGCTCACATATGTCTCAATATCAAGTACAACTGTAGTTTTTTTCTGTTTATACTACATAAAAAAATGGTAACCCATGTGGTGTATTTATAGATGTACCTCTGTAATAATTTAATAGCTTGCATATTTATGACAGTGGTGACATTTTAGCCTTAAAACTTTCCTCCGCAGTCTGTCACCTGTAATCCATCGGTCAGTGGTGGACCCTGTTTAACCTTGCTGATAAAATCCAGGCTGAATCCTACCCATCAGCAGAGAGAGAGAGAGAGAGAGAGAGTAAAGTGCAGGGCCTCCTGAGGTCACTTTTTCACAGTGTTATACTCCAGAGCACCAGGCCCCTCCATTTAGCAACGTAATTTGACTCATTACCTCCCTCCTCTCCAAATTGTATGCATGGAGTGTTATGCCTGAGCAGCTATAGGCTCTTAAGCTACCTTACTTTATGAGGTACCCACTGTATGTGTGTGTGGGAGCGTGAGCGATCGCAAATGCTGAGTAAATCTCCTTCTTTCTCCAAACATTGATCGAGTGCTGGGAGGGAATATTTCTTTATTTTGATTCATAGCCTGGAACAAAAAATAAACAAACTCTCTAGTTTTATTTTCACTTTTCATTTGGACTAAATCAAGATAAGAGCATATGATAAGAAATTGGAATCCCAGTAATTTGCCAGTGCATTTAGGGAAATATAAACTTATTGGTAATGGAGGGGCTGGGTTCTGCAGTATGCAACATAGAGTTATAATAGAGTTTGTTGACAAAGAATCTGGCAGTGACTGATTTTAACGATATATTGCTCTATTGCTGCAGTTGAGTGACATGACAAAATATAATGTTTATTTGCCGCCAAAGATTAGTAGTCCATTTTTGGCAAAGTTCCAAATACATGAGCAGGGCTTATAAATCAGAATGTTGATTTATTTATTTGATCATTGGATCAATGTGATGATGTACCTCTTTGGGCAGGTATTAGCTAAAAACAGACATTCTTGTGTGGTATTTTATTCATTAACCATTTAATCAACAGCAGAGCCAAAAGGATTTGTTGTTCAGTCGGTAGGTCGATTGGCCAAAAAAGTCAATTTGCTATTATTTTGCTAACTGATTAAAGACATTATTCAAACATAACTGCCAAACACTCCCTGCCTTTATTTGTCTTACATGATAGTAAACGGAATATCTTTGGGTTTTAGACTGTTGGTCAGAAACAGACAATTTGAAGACGGCCCCTTGGGCTACAGAAAATTTAAATGCGTATTTTTCACTGCGACATTCTGACATTTTACAGACCAAACAATTTATTGAGTTATCAAGAAAATAGTCAGCAGATTACTTGATTATGAATCAACAGAGTCTGTTGATTAATCGTAATTATTTTGATATATATTGATATCGATATATGTACAATTCTATACAACTTGATAGAAGATTTTAACCATATCACCTCCCTCTTGTGGAAACTAATCACATCTTTCATCTTCATTTATGTTGCACAGTATTTGATTTAATACATTCACTGCTCTTCTCTTGGCAGGTTATGCCTCACTCATCACTCTGCCTTTGTTCTTGACCTTAACCAGAGCATATGACAATGACAGAAGGATGGATATGAGGACGGAGACACTTGGGTCACCTAGATTTTTGACCAGATTCAGACAATGTGACTGTGATAGAGCTTGACTTCAAATGTATAGTTTCTTGTTCATTTCTCGGAAACATTCAAGCTCGGCTGCCCCTTGTCCATCAGCTAAGCTAACTGCCAGTGTGATTTGTGCGGTGGAATAATGCTCACAGCCATTTCCTCAGTGAATTATTGGAGCCAAGAATACCACCCTGTCCTGCAGTTAATGACAGTCCATTGATTCAGCCCATTCCCTTTTGGCAGGGAAAAAAAGCTCTCTCGAGGATTGTTCCTCCCTGGAGATGCTTTTGTTAGTCATAGATTTCTTTAGTTTAATGCACTTAGTTAAAATTTTTCTCTGGGGACATAACAGACACAGCTTCACCAAAATATTACCCCTTAACAGACCCTAAATCAAGAGTCCACTCAACATTTGATTTGCAGGCGACTTCTGTCTGGTTTATTTGCGAAAGGTAATGTTGTGTTAAAGTGGCTTTTTATGCCCAGTCAGACGTGTCTGCTTTTCAACGTTTCACTTCATCCAGTGAGACTGAGGTCAGTTCGAGCTGGCTGACATCTAAATATTCATGATGATGTTAAAATACTGTTGGGATTGGATACAAATTAATTTTTAACCAGCAGAGTTCAGCTCATTTAGAAGTGCTCATATATGATTTGATTTCAAGGCCAATATTTAAATAGTAGTGTGTATTATTTCTCTTCCCAGAAAGTCTGAAACCAGTCTCTGACATTTCATAATATTTCTCCCCATTGTTACTTTGAGGAACGATGCAGGTTAAGAAAAAAAAGTCATTATCCTCTACCAGTTTTTGCTTGTGATATGTTTTCCTGCCCCTGACTGTCTTCTCTCTCCCTCTTGCCTGTACACAACACACTGTTCACCCTATTTAGACAGAAATATCCTTACAGATGCACCTGCAATCTGCATTTGCAAATTCACATGGCTGGCAGATGGCACAGAAAACCTTCCATCACCATTATAAGGCAAGGGGCTGTGTTATTGGTCAGCATCCAGTACTGGATACAGAATCCTGCAGTGTGAGGCAGAGGCGAGGGCTATTGAGAGGAAAGTAAAAGGTCTCATATGTACTGAGAGTGATGAAGGAGAGAGGTTGGAGAGGGTTTTGAGCAGCATGCAGTTCAGCTATAAAATGACTAACTTTCCAAAATTATGGCATGGAGCATAAAAGATTTACCTTGAATGAAGCTTCAGATTTCATCACCTGTGTGACCTTGATTCTGGGTCGAGGTGCGCTCACTGGGAGGGGCTTTGACTCCAGTGGTCTCAAGATGCTTTAATATGTAAAGAAAAAAAAAGATGTAGCATAAAGCTGTGTTTATACAAATTACATATTTTACCACCCTGGTGTTTCTTTGCCTTTCATAACATTTTACAGTAGTATATTAGTATTATACTATAGAAATATTGACTTCATATTCATATATATATATATATATATATATATATTTATATATTTAGTACTTTTTAAATTTTTTACTACGTGTCTAGCTTTCTATACAAAACATATAACCAGAATATCATATATTGTTATTGTTATTATTGTAAAATACAGTGTACATGTAATTGTGCACTATCATTAAATAATGATATATGATAATATATCATTGATGGGGGCAATTCGGCTGTATGATAGATACTTTTTTGATACTACACAGAACAAATAAACAATTTCAAAAAACGAATGGTGGAAAGTTCTTGTTGAACTAAATTTCATCAAAAGTTTTGACTGATCCAGCAGCCGCAACACACTCATGACCTTCTTTCTCCGATGGAAATGAAAGACTGAAACTTGGCCCCAACACTGTTGCAGAAGTTCCCATGAATGTGTTGCTCTTGCAAGTTGCTTTGCTTTCACCTACGTCTGGAGACTGTCCTGCTCTTATATCATCCCTCCACCAATAATGCATCAGAGTGTGTAGTAACACAATTTGTTCCAACACTGCCTTTGTACAGACAGAGGGGTTGTAAATAATCACCAAAAGTTGAGGCACCTGTAGGAATTGGTTGCCTTAACTTTCAAGGCTTCACTTGCTTCTATTGGCAGTTTACTGCTTACCTTAGTATGATTTAAAGTTATTCACTGGAGTTAAACTGCTCACATTTCAATAAAAACTGGAAAAATATGGGTCTCTGGACTGGTACTGTATTTATACCTGAGAACTATCAAATAAATATTTCAGAGAATTTAGAAACCTTGAATCTATTCTGTGCAACATCCAGGAGGGATGAAAATCTGAGTTGCAGTACAGTCGACCGATGACTCACTTTTCACAGCTGACAAACTTGCCGGGCATCTGCTCATCTACTGAGCTTCCCTGGTGTCTCGCCTCTTTAGGAAATGAATGCCTCCTTGATCGTGTTGTGCTCTGCATAAACAGAATGTCAGAGTTTGCCTCAGTATCTGATGACCTCTTGCACATTTATCTGCAGTGAATGATAAGAAGTGTGTTGCAGGAATAAGTGAAATGACTTTCCTTCTAGCTCTTGCAAAAAGGAATTGGTTATGGCTCAGGAGCAAGACAAATTTGCTTTATAAAGGTATGTTCACCTTATAGAACAGCAAAAGACATTCACTGGCACAATGCAATCAATCCAACTTACTATCAATGAAACAACCCGTACAACTAACTGGCTAAAGGATTTCTGTCTTGATTTCCTGTCTCACCCAGTTTCCAGGTTGCATTGGTTTGCGTGTGCATTCACCTTTCACTGCAATGTCGAATGCAGCGCTGTGTGCACTTGTTTGGACCCGATAAGACTGAAAATCTCTTTTTCGTCGAGACCGGCAGCAATGAGCGGGTTCTCGCTGTTTCTAGCCGCCACACCTGCATCTGATGGAGACAAAAGAGCTTTGATCCGATGTGAATTCTGATAGCCACCTCTCTGTGTGTAACCACTGACAGAGAAACGCCCTGGTGACACGGTGTTAATGGCTTCACTTAGACAACATAATGCAGAAGCCAATACTTCAGAGCACCAACTGAACCATTCTCTTGACTTTGTCCTTGTGAAGCTGGAGCAGCAAGTGAACGTCAATGACGGACATCATTTCAGTAGTTAATGGTAATGCAGATTTGTATCCAGCTGCTCTAATTGAACCCGTGGCATGAAGTTGCGGAAATGAGTCACTGCTACTCAAAGTATTTCCCCACAGCACTTTTGAATTCATCAAATGAAATGCCTTTCTCTCATCAACCTCATGATCTAGGCATGTAGTTGGTACGACAGACCGTATTAAAACTGTCACAGACATATTTGGACAAGAACAAAGAAAGTGGTGAAAACCTGTGGGATTTCAGCAGTTTCTGTAAGGAAGGCGGCAATTTAACAGGCAAAGACAGAATGAGGATGTGGAAAAGCAGGGGGCAGATCAAGACAAGACCGAAGTTGAGCGATAGAGATTGATGATGGTAAAAGAAAAAAAGTGAAGAAGGGAGGATAGCTAAAGGAAAAGGCGGTGTAGGTTCATCAGAAGAGAGATAAGAGCAAGGAAAGGAGCACACAGAACAGCGGGAAGAGCTGCAGCTGTTCCCCTCTCAAAGCGGCATATAGTATGCAAGTATGCATAGATAATAAAATCTATAGCCATCTGTCTTAGAGCTATAGTCTGTCTGTGGCAAAGGCTCTGTCACATGGCGGGTAAATGACACAGAAAATGGAATCATATTAAGCGACTGCACATTCACTAGAATTGATTGGAGTTGGGGGGGAAGGATTGAACAGTCACAGCTCAACATTGCTGCAGTGTGAGATGCCTGACAGGTCTGTTTTGCCACTGACATAGTAATGTGTACCAGTTTGATTGTGTGGGCCCCTCCCTCCTCTGATCCGGAGGTCATATCCTCGACATCACACATAATCTGCAAAGCTGTGTGTGACCCGAGACGCAGAGCGTGACATTTTACATAATGCTGCCAGAATTCAAATGAGATTCAAATGACCGCCAATGTGACCTATCGGCTTGTTGTTCACGCTGTTGGTTTAGCTTGTTTCGCGGATTGTTGCAAATTACACAACCTTAAATTAGTATTTTCCACAGTGATTACAGCCATAATTTAGTTTGTTTTTGTTTGTTATTTTTCCAATCTCATAAGATTCCAGCGCAAGCCAGCCACAGTTTTACCCATGTTTGGGTGGCCAATACTTGGCTTAACTCAGACATGACTACGCCAAGATATGTTTCATAACGAACTGAGGTTTGCTCCAAGCAGTAACCGCCGCTGCAGTTTCCACAGATTGTCATCAGTCACATAGCAAGGTCTCTGCGTGTGCTAACACAATCACAGCACCGGGACAGCGGTGTAACCGACACCTGACCTAGTAGTCAAGAATAGAACGTCATTTGTTTGTTTGAAAACTTAATACAGGTCACATGTGCTGTGTAATATCACCAAATTCAATATCCATGTGGGAAAGTGGAGGGGAAGGCCATAAAATATGTCCTTACTCACACGGGCCGGAAATCTGACTTCCAAATGGCTCCATGGATAATTTAAAGTTCACAGCAATAAATGTCTCACATGGCAGTATTTCATTAGGCGAAGCGCTCGGGTTATAAAATGCTTACTTGATTCTGTTGTCTCACCTCCCACAGTTAGAACGCTATTTCATCCCTCACATGAAACGTTATCTCAGGCTGTCCTCAACACCTTAAATGCATGTTCACCTCACACTGATTTCATAATGAATCAGCGAAAAGGAGCACAGCAACACAGCAACCGGCAGCTGAGAAACTGACTGGCTGTGGCTGCAATTGTCAGCCTTGCGAGCAAAGCATGAAAGAGACATAGTATAAACTGTACAGCGATATTAGGTGGTGTTTCTTTTCAGCACAGTAGCTGCACGCAGCCTCCTGATTCTCTGCAGCTCTCCCTGTGATGACTGATGTGTCCTCAGATGAAGAGCCTACATTCCTTAATGGATTTCCACTAGTGCCTTGGAATGGCCTCAGTCTGAATTTAAAGTGACACCATGTTGTGAAGCCTGGCTCACTTTTAGGGAAGCCCTCCCTTCTCCTTGAGTGACCGGGATTGCTGAAACCTGGCACAGAGTGTCGTTGGTGTTCAGCACTGAGCCGTCGCTCAGTTTGTCCAACCCTTGAAGACAGCTAAAAAAGTTCCCTGTCGCTGAAGTGTCTGTAGGTAGATGGATGTAACTCTGAGCTGTCCCTGATTCTGTCTCCTTATTGAACAGATGTCTGTGACTTGAAGAGGATGCTGTTAAATTTATTGGCATCTGCCTCCTCCTCTGTGGAGGCTACTGTTGGACGGCTTCATGCCTGTCATTTTTCATTTATACCCTCTCTTCTGCCTCTCGCAGTGTATTTTCATAGCACACCCAAATGCTGTTTGCGTTATGCATGTATTTTGAGCAGCAAATGACAACTGATGAAGTGATTTAGACAGATTATTAAGTTTATCACTTACAAGCTGCACTTGTCGTGTTGAATTAGTGCCATTGCTTAATTTTAAAAGTCTGACAGCTGTCACTGCTTTAATTGGTACTCTCAGTCACAATTGTCAGGATTTGTAATAAGTTGATTATTATTTTGAAGGATGATTTCCAAATTATCTGTAATGTCAAGCAAATTCTCACCGTGCATTTTGATGTGGACCACTTGTCACTCACCTGAGGTGGCAGGGGCTTTGCAGACGGCTAATAACTGAATACATTCCTCGCTAATGAGCCCACGAAAGACAGCGTAGCACTGAGAATCATCCCCTGTTGCGCAATTAGGCATAAAATCTGAAAATAATATGCTATTGTTCTGATAAATAATTTTCCACTGTATATTTATGTGTAAATGTGTGCCAGCATTTCTCACTTGCTATCTGAATGACTCCATGGGTCTCTGTATTTTTCGCAGTTCAGTCTCTCTTGAATATGTTACCATATTGGACATTAACACCTGAAGAAAATCCGTGTCGAGCTTTTGTTTTTGTTAGCCCTGTTACCTCAAAGACATCACCCCTATGTACCAGTTTTAATTTCCTCTTCTAACGATGACATTTTTTGCCAAAGTCACGTTGACTAACTCTGAATGACAGCTTTAAAATGAGTTTCAGACGATAACAGAAAGTAGGAGTTGAAGGCAAGAATCTGCTGCTGGATGAAGTGAGTCTCACAGTTCTTATTATTCAGGTTCTCTCTGAATCATTATTTTGATCGAAGAAGAGAAGAGTGTTTCTTTCATTAGACAGTGAAGGCAGGGACTTTTCATTGTGATGCATCTTAGTTGCAGTCCTGTTAGATCTCAAGAAGTTTTTAAAGGGAGCTGCTGATGTTTGGAAAGGCCGTCTACAGTCTGCTGCACACGAGCGCTAAGATAATGATACTTGATGAAAAAAAATTACCACATAAAGTTGTTGCTACTGAAAGTTTAAAGACTTTTTAGTTTGAAGTATGGAGAAAGTTTGCTAAGCCAGCTGCTACACCCGTCAAGCTGGTCACACCGCACATATGAGCTTAAGCTGAGCTGAAAGACTGAAACTAAAGCTATGTCTCAGCATCCTCACCACTTGATCCGTGTAATAGACACGGAAGAAACAGAACTGTTGTTGTATTGCAGTGCAGAGCTACTTAGGCATTTCCTGGTAAAGAAAAATGTTATTTTGTCCTAACACAACCCTATTTGGCTGCTTTACTTAGATACTTAAATAATCAACGAGGAGGTTAGTTGTCTTTATTCTGCAAAAGAAAAGGAATTTTGGAAAAGGACTAACTTGTATGAATGTGACACTATCTTGGATAAACAACTTTGGCTGGAGATGCTGGAGTGCAAATGTCCCCAAATCCAATACATAGCAGGACAGAGATGCTAACTTTAGCCTACAGTAGGGAAATAAACGCAGTGGATGTGCTAAAGTGAACATTTGTGTAACATTTTCTGACAAAACCTGTGAAGCCAAAAAATGTAGTTATGTATATATGTTGTTCATTTTATTTTTGGTGAAGACAAAAAATAACCCTCTATGCAGACTCTAAATACTGTAGCCCCATGCACACAGCCTCACCATGTGGCGAAATCCAAACCTTGACAGACCCACAGTGCGTAGTTACAACTGCTAATTGTGGTCTTTTTTTAATTTCTATTTTAATGATTCATGCCCCTGAATTTAATAAAAACATGCTTCCTGGTGATCCTGCAATAATTGAAAAGCAAAGCTGCTGATACAACTCCTGCATTTTGTTGAATACAGCTGAATGTGAGTCTAAGATGTAAAGAAAGAGAGAAAAAAAAAACAACAACAACAACAACGTCGCCACATTCCAAACAGCAATTATTTCCAGCTTTAACTTCCCGTGTCTGAATCTCAGTGTGGTCGTACGTTTCTATCATTCTGCACTGAGGAGGACAGGGCGGTGTAGCCAGGTGGAACCGACTGTAATTAGACCATAGAGAGAAATGATGGACACGCAAAGCAGTCACACACAATTTACCCCAGAAGAGAAGCTACATTCCCGGCCTTTTCCGCCCTAACACCCCCATCCTGCACTGCAGCCTCCCACAACTCCACCAGCTCAGTCAGATCATAACAAGTTTTTATGTGCTTATATTTTCCCTCTTACCTTGACCTGCCTTTTCTTGCTGCTCACACCCTGATGTCATGCCTTGTTACCTACTCGTGTTTCTCCTGGCATCGTCTTTTGTATTCTTGGCTCTCCTCAGCTGCTGCAACCTGTTTGCACTTTTCCGCTTTTCCATTTGTCTTCCTGCTTTCTCTCAACATTCATTTAAATAGATTGCGTTCCCCCTTGGTTTTGCCTATTATGTATCTATGCCACACACTGCGTACTCCAACATATTTGCAGTGATTTATTTCACTCATGGTACTATCATTGTCGTCACCCTGAGCAACATAGTTTTAAATCACCTTTTTCTCTAAAGATTATTTTTCATGATAATGGGTAGTTTCATATTGGCAAAATGCCTCTTGGCTTAGTCCGTGGCGCTGTATTGTCTCCTTCCAAACTGTGCGTTTTCACATTTTAACAGCTTGGCTATCCATCACACATGCTGCGTTTGTCTGTCTCCAGGGTAGAGGTGATTTATTATCCCACTGGAAATTACTGTGCTGATGCTGCTGTTGTTTTGTTAAAAAGAAAATATCCTAACTAAAGAAACCGAGACTAAACTGTATTTTTTTTTCTTCTTTGTAGTCCGTGCAAATTTAGGCAGTTATTTAATAACTACTTAACCGAGATCTGTTTCTTAAATGAATGAAAGCGAGCAAACCAAAGGCAGTTTGCCTAATTTCTTCTCTGTCCTGGTTTCACTCTCCAGTCATCCCCATGTAGTTTGCTAAAACCTTATTATGAATTGCATCCAAATTGCATCATCTTGAAGGCATCATCAAATTAGTTTTTACCAAAGTATCCTTTAATTCCACTTGTACACTTCCATTTCCACATTCGGTATTAGCATAACATTTATTTGCAGATGAATATTGAAGAGGACAGAACTCGCTGCTTTCACTCAGTAATGTGCCAGCAGACATCCACCTCAATTAAGGGATAGCTAAAGTTTTGCAGGAGTTTTTGTTAAATAGCCCCAAGTAGCTGGGCAATAAAAGTAACTATACTAACAGGGGAAAATAAATTATAGGTGAAGTTAGAACCGAATGTTTCTTGTCCATCGCCTGCAAGTAGAAAACTCACCATCAGAAGCATGAAGCCATCACATTATTGTATTTTCAAAGAGGGGGAAAAAGTCAATAGAGTCAACTGTAATGTGTGAGTATTGATGGGCTTTTCTCCACCAGTGAAGGTTAATGATATATGCACACATTTAACGACAAACCTATCACTCTCAAACTGTAAACATTTAATAAGTGTCACCCTCTAAAAATGTGTTTACACCGTGTGCACTCTCTGTGTAAATCTTCTGTTGAACTAAAGCTGAGGTTCAGTTTGCTACATTCTCGGAAAAACACTGAAGACTTGACACAGTGTCCTCCTCAATGACAGCTGCAGCTTTGACTCAGACGGTCCAAACTGTCTCTTCTCTGAAAGAAACAAGTCATTGATGCAGTGAAAGACACATTTAGAGGGGAGGTTTTGCTTGTTGTAATAAGATCTGTCGTTGGTAGGTGGGTCAGTCTACCACCTTAGTCCTTGCTGAAACTGTCTCTTATACACATCTATGGATGGATTTCCGTGAGATTTGGTAAATACATTCATGCCCCCCTCAGTATGAATTATAATACCTTTGGTGATCCCCTGACTTTTCCTCTAGAGTCACCAGGAGGTTGTCATTAGTGGTTTTGAGTGAAATGTTTTGAAAACTATGGATGGATTTCCGTGAGATTTGGTAAATACATTCATGCCCCCCTCAGTATGAATTGTGTTACCTTTGAGGATCCTCTGATTTCCCACTAGAGCTATCATGTGTCTATGTTTTTATTGTCCTTACCTAATTGTACTTCCGTTGTTTCTGGGGGCGTATTAGCAAGCTGTCCCCAAAGCACCTGTGAGCAGCCTCTGTACGTGTCTTATTTAAAATTCTTGTGACATCAGTGATTTGCAAAAGGTTATGTAGTGATTGGTAAATTGTTTCTGATAAGCAAAGCAACATCAAAGAAACTGATTTACGGATGGAACTTGCTCTTTCTGCATGAGTCGGAATAGATCGTATTGGGGCAATACGTATCAGTTAATTAACTTGATAAACACTGGTTACCGAACTACACCCGGCAAGCTGGTTTAAACTCAAATCGTGTGTGGCAAGCTGGGACATGTCTGTGTGTGTTGGAGTGAGATAAATGCAGAAAGCAGAGAAACAAAGACACAGAGACCGGATTTGCCAGATCTTGGCTGGTGTTATTCAATTTGGCGTGTGATATTAATACATACATGATATATGTGGTATTAGTGGTATTACTGAGCAGTTATGTTGTAGAAACATACTGTTCTGTAATGAATTAACTATCCAAAAGTGAAAAAAAATTGCACCTATTGCGTATGAAATCCATATCAAACATTTCCTCGACTGATTGATTACATGTGTCCTTAAAAACACAATTTTCCTGGCAAAAAGATACACGCTTCTGAGTTTATTATGTCATATACAGCATGGATGACATTTTAAGCAAACAAATGCATTATTGAAATCCTCAGGAGTAACAGGAAACTGTCACCCACCTTCTTTTCTTTGGAAGAATTGAGAGAGTAACATGAGAAGAAGACATGTCATTCAGGTTCTTCCACCACAGATAAGTGTACAAAAGATGTCTGAGATTGGGTTTAGAGATAAAAAATCTTTTTACTGCAGCATCCAGGAGAGAGCTGCCGGGGTCCATTGACTTCTCCGTCATCCGCTAGTGGGTGATGAAGAGGGGTGAGGTCAATCACAAGGTGCTCCATCAGCCGTGACAAAATCCTGTACAAGAAAACCCAGCGACATGGATTGATTAGACAGATTAAACAAGGTGACGATGATGATGAGAGTGACTGAACACTAAACAAACATGGGAACTGTGGTCCACTGAGCATTTGTATTACTTTGCTTTTCTCATTTAACTCTCTGGTTGGGTCAGTGGAAGTTAATTAATTTCCCCTCACATGATTTTATCACTGCTACACAGGCACCTTTTAGCTGGCTGCGTTTTGCAGATTGTAATTTTTGAACTTGAAATAACTTCCAGCGTCATTAATCGAGACAGCAATACATTGTGTTCTAAAAGGAGCATCTATAGTAGAAATATTAAGGTTTTAGAGGGTAAATGCCAAAGCTTCTGGTGGAAGAGTGTGCCCTTTATGGCCAATAAATGCACTAAAATAAATCAGACTCTTGCTGAACTAAGAATGGCTGCTTACTGCCTACTAAGCTGTATCGAGACTGTTTTGAGGCTAAAGCCACAACCATAATAGTGACCTTCTGTGTGCTTAATGTTTACAAGGATAAAGTCCCATCATTCATCCCCAAGACAGGAATTATTATTTATAGCAACCAAATAGACAGGGAGACTGACACTTGGACACTGAGTTTGTCCTTCGGACTGTAAAAAGCACCAAATAAATACTCCAACATCCTTGAAAACGATAAATACTGCAAAGGTTGAGCAACGTGCATAACTCTGTGCAGAAACAGCATTTAAGATCAGTCTTTGCTGACTGTGTCCTAACTCGTGACTCAAAGCAAACACTGTGCAGACGGCCTGTGATAATAGAGGAGGCGAAGGAGAGCTGTACGGGAAATGCTTTAAAAATGTAATTGGGGATGTGATATGCAGCATGAGATGGGCTGATACAGGCCACAGCTGAAGCACAGACCCAATCGAAGGAATCCACAATAGTCAGTCGCATTTTAATCAATGAAATCTCATCCAGCGTTGTCCCCTCATCCATCTAAGCCTCCTTTGAGAGCAGCGATATCACTGCACAGATCCTTCAAGTGACAGCAACAAAGACTCGGAGTCAGAGGAGCACAGAGAGACAGGAAGAGGGTGATGGGGGGATAAGCTACAAAAGGATGAAATGAACAATTTACAATGAACTTTGCCATCAAATCGAACTCGGTAGGACAACTGTAAGATAATGAGATACAGAATAAAATGTTATAACCGGTCTGGATATATTTATTGTGGATCCCAGGTTGAAGCTCAGACAACACCTGCCGTTTTGAACAAATTTAGCAACTGTAATGTTAGATATGACTAATTTTGGCAGACACCTCTGGAGGTTAACATCAGCTTAGTAATTACATTTTTCATTTCTAAAGGAATACTACTGATACATGCTGTACATAGAAACTTAAATCAGTGATGAACCTCACACAGACCTGTTAGAATACCCACAGTACAGAATTTCTGTGCTCATTAACCAACAGATAATTGTAATTTGTTTGGGCTTGTTCATAGTCATTATTAATGCCCTTGTCACAATTACTTGGAAACAAATTCCTATTATATTTAAAATTTTTTAATAATCCATTTTCTGCACTTTTTACACTAATTTTCCTGCAACTGGCGGAGTAACCGCCGCAGACTCCCATGATGGTGTATGAGATGATTGGCCCCTGGGCATAGATGCCTAAGAGATCCGCCCTCCTACCTAGCAGCCCGCCTCCCCAGAGTTAGCAGGCCCATATTGCATGGTGTCAGAGCAGAGCCTTAAAGTCCTCCTGAGGGGACAAACACTCCCTGTGGAGCTGTCATAATGGTCTCTTTGTTGTGCTGTCTTTTAAAGTGAATGCGAAGGCTGTTTTTTCGAGGGCTATATTTTTCAAGGGAAGAGCTCGTTGACTCCTCAACAAAACAAAGAAAATGAAGTCCCTTCCAACAGAGGCTCTGTAATATATCCATGCTGACTCCTCAGATAAAATAGATCTTCTCATTAAATTTAAGGGGCATTGCTGCTTAAATTTGCATAATGAGGGAACTGATTTTGTTAATATTAATATAACTCAGGTTAGCAATTAATAAATTAAATATAATAAATACCACACAGCATTTCAGGGACAAGTATGTTTTCAGAGCAATATTAGTTAATTAATCAATTAAATAATTGAATCATTAGCACAGTTGCTTATTTTTAATATATCATAATGATGATGTTGGGTGATTAGGCAGCAGAAATGCCTCATGTTAAGTAATTTAGATGTAATTTTTCAGTATACATTTGTATTTAGCTTTAGCCTGCAAACATAAGCAACAGTACGCACACAAGTCTGTGTTGAGAGCACTGAAAAAAGTTTTATCCACCAGAAGAGAAAATAAGATTAATAACATGAAGTAGGAATATTCACTACTTCTATTTGCTTGAAAACACCTCATCAGACTCCACTGGCAGGGAAACAGAATCATTTCTGGCAAACACACAGAAACAGAAACATAAGCAGCTAATCTTAATTGGAGCTAACCGGCATCAGGTTAAGTCGAGTTTTGCAAAACACAAATGATAGATGCGAGTTCACTCATGAATTTCTCTAATTTCATCTCTCCAGTGAGCCTGTAGTGAGGTTTACAAGTACACATGGCCGACATGGCAAGACAAGACCACCTAAAGGCTACAGTAGCTCTGTTGGTTGACCTCTAATTACATGACATCCTGTGAGTCTGCTGGGGTCCATCAACTTCCGCATCAGCTGTAATGTATGTTGCCCACGGGTTCATTTAGTTTCTGTTTGATGGATGAGCCTTCTTCCTCTGGGGACCAAAGTTTTTATTTATTTATTTATTTTATTGTTGTGGAAATAATGCAAGAACAGCCAAGTATGTGTAATATGTCTGAATACTCCAGTAAAGTCCTCACACTTTGCATGGATTCTGTATGCGGCAAAATACAGACAGTAAAAGACTTAATGTAATGACTTCATGTAATATGCATCAAGAGAGCAGCGATGCTTCTCCCCAGAGGAGAAAATGTGGTAGTAAAAACATCAACTCGTGTCAAAAGCCGACACTGTAACATCAATAGATTCTCACAGTGTGTCACATTTAAACCTGACTTTTATGATCCGCTTGCATATGAATAGTATATATATAAACTGGTTCATGATTCATATAGAAATGATTTTAAGTTTAAACTAGGAGGTTTTTGTTATTCTGTTTACTGCAGCCAGTAACATGAAAAACAATTATCACCCAGTAATTTCTTACAAATTCAGGAGCATTTTAAACAAAAATATTTGTGAAGAAAGTCTGTTAACTATAATAGTCTGTGAGTCACGTCCTTGACAGTCAGTGGGGGCTGTGTGCAGAGGTGACAGCTTCCAAGTAAAACAGAGAAACACCACCTGCAGTGTATCATGGTGGTTAATTATCTCTGGGTTTCTCATATTGTAGAAAGTGCTCGCCTGTCAGCTTGTAAGCATTTATTATTATGTATGTATTTTAAAAGCATCGGGAAATGCAAAAAGGAGTTCAGTCAGGAAAAAGCTTCCGTAACTGCTTTCTGCTTTTGTGGCTGTTTCTCAGCGAGTTTGCAGTGAGTTGGTTCTCGTCAGCACGATCAGCACCATCTGCATAATTCTCCAAGTAAGGTCAGCGCGTTTTTTTTGGGAGAAGAAGAAATTGCCTACTGTGACGATAATTGCATATTTCAGATGTTACATGTAAAAACTCCTGACAGAGAGAAAGAACAGGACATGTATATTTAGTCTAATAATGATAATATGCATGTTCAAGAGAAGGAGAGAAGTGAGAAAGTGTAAATAACAGCATTAATGTCATTTCACACCAGCCTACGTTTCCCTTGTTGTCCACCAAGGCAACCTGTCACCATTCCCCTCCTTGTTCCACACACAACCTGCTCAGCTGCCTTTATGTCAGACGACTGCATTAAGAAAGTGGTTGAGATGTTTCAGATATCAGGGAAGCAGAATGTGGATTTTGCTGAACAAATATTCTCCTCTTACCCACCTAAAAATGCTACGGGCTTCACCACAGCCTCTTGCATTTTTCAAATCCTGCAGTTTTGCTGGTGTCAGGTCTCTGTGGACACATTTCCACCCACAGGGATTTGATAAATCAAAACTTAAAAGCCAAAAACTTTAGCCTCAGAAGCAGAGTGATCACACATGTCAGAAAAAAGAGACATACCTATGATGAACCTTTTGCCTCTGTTGGTCTAAAGTTTGATGTATGACCTCAAACTTGCCTGGTTGATATAGATTATCGCAGCAAACATTAAATCCAGTTAAGAATAACTGTAATGTTTGTCTATAGGCACATAAACCAGAGGAGTGTAAACTTACACTTACTTCTCATGGCATGGTTGAAGGGCGTTTGTATATCAGCGTAAGCACAGTTGTCCTTCTCAATTTATGCCAATATCTTCAATTTGATGGGAACAAATATCCTGCATCCTTCAGCGTCTGTTAACAGTGTACGCACGTGGAATAATAAGTTTGGGCTGATCAGCCAGCAGCTACTGTTTGAGAACCTCCTGGGATCATACGTACTGTATGCCTACAGGTGGCAAATCAGAGCATTTAATTTGAATGTGAATCCAGGGAGCAACACCAACAAGTAGACCGCATTTCTAAAATATCCTCATTCTGTCCACCCCCAGGGAGAGAGAGACAGAGAGAGAGAGAGAGGGGCTTCTTAAAAAGCATTCATTAAACGTCCACAGCACTGACAGTCACAGGGAGCCTAGTGTGGTATTTTTGGTAAGTGTACATTAACAGGCTCTAAATTTAATATGACACTGGAAAATGTTCATTTCACGACATCAGAGGCATAATATCAGCATAACTCACCACACGGACGTCCAGCTGATACATCCATTTTCCTTTATGCTTAATGCCGGGAAAGAGCAATTAGATCTGGTTCACATTAAAATTTTAATTTTAATGGTAACACTAGAAAAATAGCTTCTCATTAGTAGGAAGTCATGCCAACATATTCCTCTATGAACCCTCCTCTCCAAAATAACAAAAACCAGCTTGCTTGCGCTTTTATTAAAGAGAGCTATCATTCTGTACAGACAGGAAACTTTGTTTACTCTCGCAACCAAAGTTTCTGTGAACCACCAAAGAGAAAAGTTTCTCAGTCGGTGTAAGAAGAGGTAAAAGCGGAGACAATACAACACAGAATAAATGATAAGGCTAGGTGAAAACATCCTTACTCTATAAAAGACATTTTTTTAAAAGCAGAGATGTAGAAGATGACCTCGACTCTCAGTTTTCTTTTCCTGGCTGCAGCAGGACGGTGAAGGCCTGGTATCTTTTAGGTTAAATAATGGATCTAGGAGCAGATTTCCTGCTCAAGCATGTAGGAGGTCATGAGGTCAGTGATTTAACTTGAAACCAGGCCTCATTGAGGTTGACGAAACTTACTGTAAAATCCGAAAATTAATTCTAAAATATGAAAGGGAAGCTGTTGCAGTTAAGCCAGTGTTATTTTGTGCGGTCCTGCCTTTGGGGCTGATGGAGCTCGTGCTCAGGAGACAGGAGAATAAAGAGCTGCAGTAATCCAAGCGTGATGAAGTAAAGGCATGGATCACTTTTTCCAGATCCGGAGAGGAAAGTGTGAGATGTGTTTTAGCTGGAAAAAAAAAAAAAAGAGCATTTGTTATGCAATGAGTTCATGTGATTGGGAAACGTGATTCTCATTGTATTGTTTGTTTGAGTTGTGCCATGTTTACAGAGAGGGTTTGCTCTCCCTACTCATGAGACATGAAAGTCAGAGTATCAATGTGTCACATAGACAAACAAGATAGCGGGCCAATGCCTATCTATTAATATGACAGGTCCCGGACGTGGATTCGCCCTGAAATTCCTGGTTCAAACTCCTCCGTGCCCTGAAAGCCATGCAATGAAGAGCACTGTGTTTGCTAACACCTAAATCTTTTATTGATCTTGGTGCACAGCAATTTAGTCACCTAACAACAGAGTGAAACAAAGCAATATAATGCTTATTGAGTTGTTTGGAAATGGAGTTTCAAGTTGCTACAGGAGCTGGAAAAGTGTGAATTGCACATAATCCTCCTTAGAAAAGCTTTTTTTTCCCCCCTCCTCCTCTGAGCTGCATTTCTTCTGCTAAATCCAGACCAATTGTCCAAAAATGGCACTTTCTACAATGCTTTGTGTGAAACAGATGAAAATATTTGACATCAGGGGCTTAGGTGGGATTTGTGTTTGCACATGAGGGGAGTGCAGCACTTTAATGTGACTTTGAGTTGCTAAGTGAACGATTCTGGCCGTTTTGGGACTCGGAAGAACAATAGATCAAATGAGTTAATGAAGCATTGTGTTAGTTCAGGCAGGACGTGTACTGTAAGTCATGTGCACCCAGCAGATGATCATCAGCTGATCCGATAAACATCAATCACGTTCAGTGATTCAAACAGCTCCTCACTCATCCCTCCACTTCACATCTTTCAGGCCTTATAGGTAATAGGAAACACGTTTTATTTAATAATTACTTAATAATTACACCCGACTACGTGGAGAAAAGTGATTTTTCCCTCTGCACAAATTAGAAATTTATCAGGAATACTGTGCTCGCCTTTACAGAATTATTAATAACATAGTTGAAGAAGTTGTTCCTGGGCACCTATGAGGAGTATGGAAGATTTAAAATGCCAATATAATGCACTGACATCACTTTCTGAGAAATTAGTCCAAAGATTCACACTGGTGTCTGACCTTTTGATTCTGACACCAGATTAATGATAGCCCTATGTACAGTGGACTCATTTGGCTTTCCGTGCGTCATCAAGTTGATCTTTAACACAGGCATTTGTTCAATATTTACGGAGCTCACTGACCTGCATTTTTCAATAAGATAACCCTTCCCAATCACAGTCGCGTCCTGGTCCTTTCTTATTAAATAATAATACACCGCTGGAGTGTTAAGCAGCCATCATTTTCTAAATGAATCAGAAAAGGTTCAAACGTTGAAGAGAAACATTGAAAGTAGAATACAGTAGGGGCTGCTGGATATACAGTGGAAGCTTCATCGGGTACCTTGTTCATGGATGACAACCGAGGGCGGCTTTAATTCCCACAAAGTATAGGTTAAGGTCACCCAGGGCAAAAATAGAAAGAGAGATAAATGGAATTATATCAGTCAAATCCAGGCCACTGGGGGATTTTCCTCCCTGCTATATCTTAGCTTCTGCGTCCCTCAGACTAACTGCTTCTCACCATGTCCTCCTGTCTGTCTGCTTCTGTCCCCCTAAACACTTACCATTGAACTGCAGGAGATAAAACCATAAGCCCGTGGGACGAAATTCTGTACAGGGGGGGATGAGATAAAGGGAGGAATTGTATTCCACTGGGGCTTTTTCGATTGGTATGATGATACATTAAAGTTTTAAGGCTACAATATGGCTGCCACCTCTGGATCATAGTCCTGAGGAATGACTGAGACACTTAGGTGGTTATGGTGTTTATCTTCATCCACCTATCTCAACACTGAGCAATATACTCCCTCTCAGCACTGTTTAAATAAGTTTAAGGGCCTCAGAGCCTCCTCGTTTGGTGTTGACATCTGAAAAGAGCCTCTGGGGTGTGAAAAATGGTCCAGTTGATTAAGAGAGACGTAGTTCAAAGCAGCAAGAGCACGAAACTTCATTCCTGGTTTTGCAGGAGGCAAGAAAAGATACATTATTATTTTCTGGCAACAGATACAAGTGCTTGAACATGGGGGGAAATACGTTTTTTGGGGTTTTTTTTTGCAATAGGCTAATTCAATGGAAATTTAAAACCTTCCCCATTCTGTGCTGAAAATCAACATAGTTACTGATGTTTTGCTGCATTTAGCTCCTATTATTCGGAGAGTCCCTGAGTGAAGTATCAATAAACAAAGTGATTTACGCAGCCAGCGCTCCGGCACGAAGTGTTTAGAATTACACTGCAGGTGTAATGTGATTATGACGAATGAAAGTTCTCGAATTGCGACTTTATTTTTGACAAATAGCAGGGGATTACTGATATTATTACTGGTATTTGTTATGATATTACATGCTGTGCCTGCGTTACCCTTCATGCTGTAAGATGTATTATGCAAGTCTTAAGAAGAGAGGGTTTTTAAAACAAAACACTTAAACAGATGACACCTGAAGAGACATATCAATAACAGGTGAATATTCATAGAGTCATTATAGCCAAGATGTAATTTGGTCGCATGATTCCTTTATAACCTGAGAATGATTTTTATGGCTCAACCACCCACATAATATTCAGGGAGCCTGTTGTGGTCTGTGTTGTCTCTTGCTGTGAGTGCTCCCACTCATATTAGCCGTGTTGTAAGTGTAATAGGAGTCAAAGAGAGTCTTTTTCCACTCAGCATGGCTCCGTACAGTATCACAGGCTTATGAGGATCTCATCACTCTCCATCCTCATAATGTTCCTGTCAGTGTGCCGGATGGGAACTATTACATGCCACAGATCATCATTCACTAGATGCAGGGGCCCCCATAAATGCTGGCAGTTTTATTATGCAAGATATTAGTCCATTTGTGTATAAGCTCAGTGGTTTGCCTCGTTATGCTAATTTCTGAATGTGTCTCATGTGCTTTGTCGTTAGTTGGGAGTAGACAAGAGGCTCTTGTCAAAAGGATTACACTTCTCTGCTATTCAGATCTATTTTACAATATGTCAGTTTCTGATCTCCGGCTTCTTGTCAGATCAGACCCATTGTTATGCTGCCCATGTAAAGCCCTCGGCTATGAATGGACTCCTTTTCATGTCTCCCTCCTGTGCTGGATGTTTTCTGACAGACCAATAACAACAGGCCTCGGCAGCAAAAGCCAATTGTCAGCGTAGCTGATCCATCACTCGTCTGTCGCCATTAGCATTCAAGGTTCATTAGCCAGTAAGCACCCAATATAAAATATAATTGTAGGCTATAAACTTTGTTGTGTCACTCGCCCACTGGCAACCATTGAACATGTTTCAGAGTAAGGGCTCTTGAGGTGCCTCTGTTCTCAATATGTGGACTCCAGGTTTGTCATATATAATTTGACCAAGACCTTTCTAAACCTTTTTGATACTGGTGAATCAGTTTCTTTTGTTTCTCTTCGTTTTCCTCTAACATGTAACATCTTTATTGCTTATGGACTGCAAATGAAAATAAACCTTTTGGCAAAATCTGGCACATTTCTATCACATTGTGTGTATTTGTTTGTATTTCCCTGATAGATAAATAGAGTAAGAAAGGCTTAGGATTGCACTTTCCCTCCATTAACACTCTCACTTTTGCTTACTCTCTTACGCTACATTGAAAATGAAAGTGAAGCGAATTTTTTTTGCCCTGGTGAGCTTTTTGCACAGTCTGTGTTTATCCAGCTCAAACAGCAAATGTATCTACTGTACTTGTGTGACAGCTCAGACTCTGACTGTTGTCAACTCACCAAAAACGCCAGTTTCTTTCTTTTTTCTGTATCTTCATTAATTGGGATAAGTGCACATTTTTCGTTCCATTTGAAACATTGTCAACTAGAGAAAATGTACTTCTGTTTGTTCTCACTCACATCTTTGAACTGAATTTGTATGGAAATCCCACTATTTCTAAAAATGTGCTTTGCCTTTCATATACACATTTAAATCTTCATCTCTCATGATTTTTTTTAACCAAGTTCCAGAAAAACCCCCAAACTCTGAGCCAGCCATAACTTCTCTACAAAGTATGTCCATGTAATCACTACCCAGTCCAATTCTGTTTGGAACTCAATGAATTAAATGTAACGCAGTTATATTGAAAGGTCAGAGGATCATCAATTAATAATACAAGAGAGGTAAACACAAATAAAGTAATCCAGCGGACTAAATAGTTTGATAAGATGCTGTGTTGGCAAAGCTATTAAATATTAATAAAAACAAAGTGAGACCAGCTTTGTGATTACACAACAACCTTCTCCAATGAAATACACAGATTTATGATACTATGCACTGCCTGGGATCCCTCAGACTGCAGGAATGGAAGAAATGGCATTCTGTTCATCTGCACAGTTAAGCTGTGTGTACGCATGCATGTGCGAAACAACCATATGATCAAGCCCACCCACGATGCCTTTATGTTTGAGAGGTTAATTTTTAGTTTTCTTCTTTTCGGTTCCTGTCTCTCCAGATCTACATATCAGGGTCTGGTTCATCTGGTGCTGGTTGAAAGAGAGTGGGATTATGATGCTGAGAGAGACAGATGACACTACTGTGACCTCCAGTGATTAGCCAGTGATTAGGGAATCAAATTCAGAAGCTATCTTTGGCTCCAGTGCCACGTACAGACACGTCACCTGGGTTGAATTTATTGGATGAAATAGGATACACCCTCTGCTAAGTTCTTTTGGGGGAGGGGAGGGGACAGCCGGAGAGACAGCAACGTTTAAATGAATGAGACAGAGTGCTTGTGTGTGTGTGTGTGTGTGTGTGTGTGTGTGTGTGTGTGTGTGTGTGTGTGTGTGTGTGTGTGTGTTTCCACGCCCCTGCAAGTGTTCATGTTTGTAATACAGTTAAGGCTTTGTTAACTGTCTATGGAGCCCTTTCTACATCCGCCAAGAGAAGTGTTTGGACTGTATTATAACCAGTCCTGTCAGCACCACCTCTCTTTGTGCCGCTATGGTACTTGGATCGCTCTCAAGACTTTCCTGTAATCACCTTGTTGACTCACTGCCCCGTCGAGTGTTTGAGCTTTGGCAACTGATGATGATGTGTGTGTGTGTGTGTGTGTGTGTGTGTGTGTGTGTGTGTGTGTGTGTGTGTGTGTGTGTGTGTTTGCATGCCTGTAAGTGTGTTAGTGAAAGGACGACAAGAGTCCGTGACAAAGTCAAGGTTTTTTACGGGTGTACTTCATCAGCGTTACGTCATGCATGTGGCGTAGAAGCACACGGCACTAGTAGTAGACATTGTCCCGATCGTTTGAGAAATCTGTTTTGTTCCTCCTCTCTCACGTAAACACATAACCTCTCACTGCTGGATAACTTCCACTCCCCGAGCAGGAGGTGTGACTACTTATGTCTCCTCGCACATTCCTAGCTTCCCCCCTACAATATCCTTTCACTCTTCTGTACCCTCTGCACAACCCCGCATCTCTGCCTCCAGCATCTAAAGACCCCTCTCTTCCTGCTAAAGCATGTTTACATAGGAGTGAGTGTGTGTTTTTTCTCCCTCTCTGTCTCTTTCGAGTGCCTGTTCAATAGGCAGATGGTTGCACTTCCTTTTAAGGATTGATTGCAATAGCCTATCACCTACATGTGTATAGCATCTGTGTAGGGTTGTGTCGAAGTCCAGGCATGAGGAGCTCAGCAAAGGGTCAGGCCTGGAATTAGCCTCACACGAAATGACATTTTTTTTTTTTTTTTCAGCGTTTGGATCGTGGGAATTGTCAGGAACTAGCTGTCACTGTGGCGATTTTAATGCAAAAGTCCTTTTGTTTTTTTTTTCATGTTCCAGTCTGACGTCCACCATAAAACTAATTTCAGTGACAGTAACTTTGCTTTTGTTTTAAAAAGCACACAAGGTATGCACTGGCCCTCATCCAGGTTTAGATTTACTGTGAGAATGAAAGAAAGGTTAACTTGAGCTTTCTCTCATCCTCAAGTGGCTGCAGACTTTTGGTTTGACATATTCCTGAGCCATTCTTCCACTGTCTCTATTTTGCCTTTCTACTTTTCTTCCTGTCTCCTGCTTTCACATACACACATACTACACAGGCATGTCTAAGTGGCTTAAGAGTGCCATGTCTAAAGAGTTCCAGCAGCTTGTTACTGAGGCTGTCAAAAAGCACGGAGACCCACCACCGAGGTGAGGATGTGTGTGAAATCCCATGAGCCTCTAGCAGTGGTCAGACGCATAACAACATCCTGCTTCTCTTTCCACGTGTGGGGTTTTCTCCTCACATCGAGCTACTCTAACACAACAGCTGAATCCTGTAAGAATAAGAATTACTTCCATATGTATACAAGTGTCTACAATTCGGTTAATACATTTTTGGGGAAAATTTGAGGCCCACTTCTTTTTAAACAGCAAATTTCCAACTTCCAATTTAAATGAAAAAATGTGCTGTTTGTAATTTACCTCCGGAATGACACATAGAAGCATTTTCTGATCTGGCTCCCCTGTCAGCAGGATGTCAGTGCCTTCTAAGACTCTGACTGATCTGACACAGGTTCAGTGTGTGTGTGTGTTAAAGTTACTGCATCGTTAACAGGGAACGATCATGCTCATGATTAAAAGAAAACAATGACACCGATGTTGATTCTGGAAGAAGATGGGAAACAAACAGTGGTTTCCTATATCAAAGTCCAACATCTTGTCGACCCATCCGGTGGTCACCGGAGGGCTCTGCCACTTTGACATAGCATATGTGCTTTTTCTGGGTGTTCACTGAATCAAATAATGCTGTTGGCTTCGTGGGAGGACAGTCTGTTTCCAAGATATGAACATATCGGAATAATTATTCAGTTATTTATGATTATCTTTGGGGAAGTGAAAAGCAGTTGGTCAAGGTTTAGGAGAGATCATGGTTAAATATTAAAAAAAACAAACAGACACAACTGAAATATGAGACAGGACATGAACCCTGGTCTCCTGTGTTGAAGTCAAAGACTTTGTACAACCATCCATCCACCTCAGCCTCCTCTCTTTGCCTCTGCTGCAGTGTGAGAATGTTAAACTACTTCCTGTATTGGAACTAAATGTTCCTGTGAATGTAAATCATGATTTCAAATTAACTGCGTATGAACGTTGGAGACAGAGTTGCAAAATATGCAGCCTGCCACATTTTCAGATTTATAAGAACAAAATGTAACTGACAAAAAGCAAAAGACACAAACCTTTGGAAGAGACATGCGCATCTTAGCTTACACATATTGCACCTTGTAAATAGTTGCGCTGTCCCTCTACCTGCTCTCGATACAACAGAGATCTTTCCAAGTACCAGGGGTTTGGCTGGGTCCCAGGCACAGCCATCCTTGGCTCCCCGCATAACCTCTCACACTGATTATTATTTCACTTCCTCACATTGTTATTTTATCAGACTAAGCTCCCGTCAAACTGCCGTCTGTTTATGGGACCGTGGTGCCAGTGTGAGCAGGACTCAAGACACTCTGCAGCAGTAATCGGGATTGCAGCAAAAAAAAAAAAAAAAAAAAAAAAAAAAAAAAAAAAAGACACCTCAATAAAAGCAGATCTCCTGGCTGCCCACAGTCATAAAGGAGAATAAACAAGGTTAGGGCAGAATAATTATGCTGAGCTGCTTCCTGGTATTAAGGGACTGACGGGACTTCGTCTATTGTACAGACACTAGACTTGTTTTTCTGGCTCTCCAGGCAGAAGAATTTACACTGGACACATTTACACTTTCCATCTGAAGAGCAGGATTTACATTTGATGACTCAAGTATTGATATTTGTGCTAATGTACACACATGCCTTAAACAATCCTAGAGGTATCGGATGACAACATGGATGGATTTTTGCTGGAAGATTTCTTCTCTCCTTTACAGTGAATAAATGTGAACACACATCTATTCTGAGGACAATATCAAGAAGTGTGAAAATGTATTTTAGATAACAACAATTCTTCTTTCCCTGAGCTCAAGTGTGAACATATATAACACATGAATAAATAACAAGACCCAATAGTGCTCTGTTCAACTGGAGCTTGATCTACTCTGGCACCTGGCCTCAGATATGCTTTTTTTTTTGTCAGAGTCTTTGTTTGTGTGTTTTTTAGCTACACTAGTAGCTTTGTTACAGTGATAGCAATGTTGGTCTGTCAGTCCACTACTTTGGTCCAGACTGAAATTTCTGTTTCTATTTACCTATTGGATGGATTGCCACAAAATTCTGTGCAAACATTCATGTCCCCCTGAGGAAGAATCCTAATGACTTCGATGATCGATGACTTTTCATCGAGCGCCACCAGCAGGTCAAAGATTTACTTATCCAATGAAATATCTCCACGTCTAATAGACCTTTTTTTCTAGTGCTACCACGAGGTTCACATTTGTAGTTTTGAGTGAAATGTCTAAACACCTATTGAAAGGATTGCTATAAAATTTTGATCCACACATTCACATTCCCTTAGGTATGACCTGTTGTATCTTGTCAACCCAATTTAAAAACCTCCTCTCCTTTAACCTCAGCAACCTTTAACTAATTCAGGACCAACTGTCATCAGAAAACTGTGATTGTCTCGGAATTGCTGATGCGGTAGAAATGTGAAATCAGTGTAGCAATGTGCTGGCATCAGTCATTCATTTCCTATGAATGCTGGGAGACCAGAAATACCAGAGCGCAGAGCACTGGCTGGTGCAGTCACTTGCTGACAGGGGTCATTTGCATTCAGTTTTATGCAGATTACGAGCGACATAGTGTAGTTACTTTGTTTTCAATATATTATGAAAAACCATAGCAAATTACATTATTATATGTTAAATAAATATTTGTATAATATGTATAATTTCAATCATTATTATATGATGATCTAGTTATTATGTATAGATTCAATTTTCAACAATTTAATGCAACAAAATTCCTCACAAAATCCAAACAATTCAAAATAACACCCACTTGTGACTTCAGACACAGTGGCCAGAAGAGAAAGCTATTCAGAGACTTGACTCTACACACATTAGCTTAAAACATTCACCTTAAATGTTAATCACCATGGAGAGGGTCCTGTCATCTAGTGCAATAACTCATCACAGTTTTTCTGGCTCTTTATTTCACCTTATCTCCTCAACACATCTTCTGATGTTTGCTGCTTGGGTGCAGAGAGCCTCTCATGCACTGTTTGTGATAAGGGATGAAATGTTGGCTGCTTGTGGGGGAGACATTTCTTGTCAGTTGGACTTGAAGATGGAGGCTTACGGAGGTGTCGCTCATAAATTACAGAGACATATGTGAAGTTGAGTTAGTGTCCTTATTTGACTCTTGGCTCCTGAGAAAAGGCACAAATATAGTGTCTGACACTTCATTAGTAAATAATGCAAATGCCTAATATTAATAACACATGGACTGTAATAAACACCAGCCCACATTTGAACGGATGTGGTTTACAGGCAGCTATAGGGATCAACACGTCTGAAATACAAGCACGATATCAGCAGATGGAGATGTTCCCTAAATGTCTAAATGCCATGTTAGTTTTGGCAACAAAACAAATGAGTCTAGAAAAATATTTTTCTGCATATTTTTTCCAGTATTATCAGACATATGATGTGTATAATCAAGCAGACAGGGTCATATTAATTTGCTTTCGAGTAATTATAATTTATGATATAAAAAAAATGTTTCAAGTAATATAGTGAAAAGGGATCTATGGATATTAAATATTTTGATTACCTTTAGATAATAAAGTTGCATAAATCTTTATTTTAATATTGGCATGAATTTACATAAATAAAAAAGCACAAACCAAAGAAGTGGGTTATGTTCATCATATCAATAAATTAATGAAATCAAATTAGTATAGCTGTAAGATTTCAGTCACAGATAATTTTGCCGTACGCTCTTAAACAGCACTTACTGTTACCGTGGTAACAGTAAGTGCTGTTTAAGAGTGCACGTCCCAGAATTCTTGGGGCAGCAAACACTTCTTGAGCTGCTATTGTGTCAGAAATGCAACAGAAGAGCAGCTGGTGTATCTGTTTTAATAAAGAAGCCTGTAAACTATCAGCCTTTTATCATCATGCCATGAGTAACGACAGACTTGCACATGGCATTGTGGTAATGTAAGGCGAGATTGTGCTTGTTGAGGTGTGGAGCATGGCTGCTCCTTTTTGTTCCATTACTCCCTGCAACATTTAGAACTGATCCACTGTCAGAAAGGCTGAAAATCATCATGTCTTGTTTTGCAGATGCAGTTTAGCCAAACAATTGCAGTCAGCACTTACCTCAGAAACAAATCGATTGATTTTCCTGTTACTGCTTCATAATGAATGTCACCCCATATTTCCCTAGTTCAGTGCATCACCAGTAGGAAATGTTTGTTTTGCATTAGCCATAACTTCATAGCATTGTACAGCTGCAGGAGAGTGAACAACCGTGAGGCTCATATCAGCAATGCCGGATTACATACATACTGTGCATTTCACTACTCTATTGTGAAGTAATTGCTAAATGTAATTACACTGAATGGCTATGACAGGAAAAGCAGACCAGAAACAGTTTCAAATGAACAAATGGTTTTTAATCTCATGAAAATCTGAAGGATTATAAATTAAAACAGTTTAATTCCTTCAGTGAAGTTGGCTTGTAATCTAATAGATAGCAATGTTTGTTTCTTCCCTGAACTCCTGTCAAAGATTGAATTGGTGGCGGAAATGCTTAAAGAGGATTGGTTTTAAAATAAGCAGAGTAGCTTCTAACCATCTGTAACAGTTGGCAGGTGGGGCTGCAGCAGCTGGCTCTGCCTCCTCCTCCACAGCTTCTCCTCTAACTGCTTTTGAAGTTTATGGGTCATGGTCGCCCTCCACCATGAGACACCGCCCTTATTTCGATGGCATCAGTCTCGTTACCATTGTGCCTTTCAGCGACGCTCCAGCAGCGATTACGTGTCCAGCAAATCACATTTTACTTTGTCATATTTCTCACTGAGACAGACAATATTGGTTGACGTACTTTGTGAGCTAAACCGTGATCTACAGGTTTCGCAACCTTTGCTTGGAGGAGGTGCTGTACAGCACAGGCTTCACAGAATAACGCATACTTAAGATTTGCCTGTCTGAAAATCTGTGAACTTTTGGAGATGGACTCCAGCAAGTCCCTGCCAACTCCTGCCAAGTAGTCACTAAATGCTTGTTCTTGTCAGCAATGAGTACCTGACAGATGGCCTTGTGCTATTTCACAACCCCTGCCACCATCTTCTGGCAGAAAGCCCATCATCACCAGCTTGTGATAGATTTAACTCATCCTCTGCAACTACAAAGTCTCTTTCTTTTATGAAGGATAGAGCCGGCACTACTTCACTACCTCTTTACACCCTCTCTCTGATGTAACTGTTAGAAAAAATAACGAAATGGGTCACTATGATTTAAAATATAATTAGGTTTATGTAGCTATTATATCCATCTTTCATATCGTTATATATAGGTACAATTATACAACAAAACAAAAAGATCATCCATTATCATGTTAACAGCCTATAGACAGGCAGGTGGTGGGGAAAGAGCAACAGACTCCAGTTGCTCCTCTAGTATCATCTCATGCTCTGTGTACAGCTGGACGATGTATAGTATATGAAAAAAAAAAAAGCTCTCAACAACTTTTTGCGCAAAGGTTAAGGACTTAAATAAGCTTCCTGAAGTGCTCATTCTGTGCTGAATAACAGCATATCTATGCAGAAGTTAGACCGTTGCTTATTGGGCTACCAGAAATCAGAGCCCGTTTTGTGATGCGTATCAAACACCACATGTTTTGTCTCCACTGCCTAGAATCCTGATGTAGTTGAAAGCCATTCATAGTTATACATTTTATTATTGGGTTATTTTAATTTTGCCTTTACTCCACGATTACCATGCAAAGACATTCTGAAGTGTCCCAATATTAGTGGATTCACCACGGACACATCACATGATTTTAGTATGCTGAGGGGGATATATCGATTCAAATATTGATATCCATTTGTAGTGTTACCCATATTCTCCTCCTTTATACATCTCCCCTGGTGGTCACTGAGAGTGTCTGTGTGCTTGTGTCTCGAATAAGGGAGAGCCTATACTTAAGGTCAAATTGTATAAGGTTTATAGCTCCCAAGTTATTAGCTGTTGTGGCGTCACCTACTTTTACTAATTTAAAGTTGGTAAATGCATCAATCCGGAAATGGTTTTACCTTCACTTAAGTCTATTTTTAGCAAATGCGGCTGCAGTTGTAGGTTAGGTCATCTGTCAGTCGTAGTATTTGCAAGTGTAAGATAAAACTTCTGGGTCAGTGTTGGTCTATTACCGGTTTTGCTTACCAGCAAAGCTGCATCAGTAGATGGGAATCAATAACTGCAGCAGCAGTCGGTGTTGTGGCCTGATCACATTTCACCCTGAAACAAGCAGCCTCACTACCTTTTATCACTCAGTACAACCTGGATTGGGCATGGCATGTATTTGAATGTTATCCCTTGTGCAATGCATCATTCAGCTTTGAGGGGTAGCAGAGGCTTTACTGACACAATATAGTGGATTGTTTTCTAAATAACACATCCCTATGAGATCAAATAGAAGGCATCGTTTCTTTTAATGCATGGTCAGTGTATCACTGTGTAAAGTCCTGACTCTCTCCTACGCTTGCCGTCTGTCCTCTCGCCAAAGGCAGCAATCTGCATATTGCGTGACAATGCAGCACTGCCCAGCCAGTAACAGCAATGACAGACTCACCGCTTGCATCTGCTGGGTCGACTAAATATGTATGCATGCAGTCTGTAGTTGTGCTCTCTCGGAATTGCAAGTGCCCCACAACTCTAGTATTTGTCAGTCCCATCTAGCTCTCCAGTTGTTGATTTGTTTTTCTCAGTCTGTACGGCCAGGGTGTTTTTTTGTTTTGAGTTTGGTTTGGTAGTAACCTTGTTGTGTTCAAGACAGGTATGCTTAAGATGTTTCTAGAATAATGCCTTATTATAGTAAACCTCTAAAACCCCTGTCTGTCTCCAGATGTCTCTCTACACTTGGCACTTGGCACTAGCACAGAGGTGCTCATTACAAAAGGTGCTACATGAGCAATGGTAGACCAAATTGTGAAGTTTTAGACAGGACCACACAAAAAAACAGACACTGCTGATTAATCCTCCTTTACTGTTTACCTATGTAACAACTGGGAAAAATTCAAATTTGTCGAACAGATTCCCTCTAACTGAAGGTATGTTGTGGCGCTCAAGGAGTTTCCAAAGTGACCAAGATTCAAATTATAGCAGCTTTAACCTTTATTAAAAAGTGCTTGTCAACATGACTCATGCTTGCTGGATATCATCTGTCTGTATCACTGCTCTGCTAGATTAGTTGCTGAAAATAGAAACCTGAAATGGCCGTGTATTAGTCATCCAATCATTTAGATGGATCCTTGGACCCAACTTGGATTGCGCTGTCCAAACCTGCTGGGACAAATGCTTCAAAATGTCAGGGAACACGTTGTGTTGCAACACAGTAAACGACTATCGATCTCTCTTTCTCTCTCTCTCTCTCTCTCTGTGTACCTGAAACCATCACACCTACGTGCCTGGGAGTCAAACTTAAGATATAGGGCTTAACGTGGGCTCGGGGAGATAGACACTATAATAGCTTCAACTGGTTGTCAAAGGTCTAGCAAGCCCACCCATGTTGTCATCCGCCACATGCAGTTTTTATCTGAAAAGGCTTGATCAGTTCAATTTTAGGGAAAAACAAACAACACAAAACCACTCTCCCTCTGTTGTGCAGCCAGTTTCTGCTCCCAGGGGACGACAGATATAAATTCATGGTAGTTAGCCACTGCAATCTGAGGCAACAGTAAGGCTTAATTGTTCCATGTCTAAATATTTTTCCCATGGTCTAGTCAATGTTGTGCATGACAATGGAGCATGAATAAATGGTATAAATATACAGACACATAAGGTACTTATTGTTTATTTTTGCATACAAAACTACACAATGCAATCAGTGTAACTGAAATAATTGTCATTGTCATGTCAGTGTATTGTATCTTCTAAATCCTTGCATGTGAGGGAATCCTGACCCTCCTGTGCCTACACTGAACTCTCATGTGACTCTCAAAATGAGACAAGAGCAGGTACGGGGAATCTGACATTTGGCCATTTCCCATAGGATCAGGGACTCTGTTTCCCTGACAGGATATGAATCACTTCACTATATTTATTTGCCTGATTTTCCTTTTTAAAAAACTTTATTGTTCATTTTTTCTAATTTTATTTTTCTTGTGTTTACAGTTAGTCAAGGTAGAAGATTATAGACCGATTTCCCCACTGTTTAGGCCTTATCTTCTCACAGACACATTTTGCCCTCGTAAGCCAATTAAAAGATGTTTAACACTCATTAGTAACACATTGCTGTCTGACATGTTCAGAAGAATTTGCTTTGTGAAAAGTTAAAAGTAGACTTTGTTTTCTTAAGAGGCTTTTAAGTCTGCTGTCTTACGTTGCAGTTCTTTACATTTGCTTGTGCAGGCTTTGCCATTTTATAGTCAATTTGGACTTGTTGGATTTTTTTCTTTTGTATTCATCTGGTTTTGATTTTCATATACATGTGTATATGTGATGATGTATACGACGCATTTATGTGACTGCTCATGCTCGTGTAAGATAAACAGCATATGCATGAAATGAGCATACTAGCCATGTCCGCAGTGGGGGATAGCAGGGAGCCTCCTGATGATAGTAGCGTCGGTGTGTGCTCAGTGTCACAAACGGCTGTTAGTCGCTGTTGGCTACTCGGGTTCTTTAACAGCTCCGTGGGAGGTCTGAGATTCTGTCAAGGCACAGGTGCAGCACTCAGCTTCAAATACCTTTCCCTGTGGGATGAAATAGTGTGTGTGCGATTGTGACTTTATACAGTATGGGACTGCTGTGGCTGTGCTTACATGTGTTTGTCAGCACATGTATTTGGCAGGATATTTGTGTAAATGGTGTGTCCTGGTGTGTGTGTGGCAGTTAGGGTGGGTAAAAGGAGGGGTTAGATGTTCTTACTTGTCCCCCATCGTAAGAGATTGTTTGTTCCCGTAACACAGGATGGCTCTGGTTGGATGGTTTTAAATGAACTATTGTCATAAACGAAGAAGACAGTGTTAACGGCTTCCATAATAAAAAAAAGGATAATGTGCTGCACTCTGTACAATCACCCACAGCTGATTTATCTGAATCCCAAAACAAAAGTCTATTATATTGATTGCTGCAGTTCTCAAATCACATTTTATCATATTTGAAAGTGTTACTAAACACTAACTTAAGAGAGATACATATTTGTCAAAAGAAATTAGTGCATCCTAATGAACACACATTTATTGTTTATTGTATGCAAATATAATGAATTAAGCTATACCCATATTTATACAAATATATCGCACACTTTTTTTTAACAGAAAACTTCCTCATTTTCCTATATTTGTGGCTAAGCATCTCTTTTTTGCTTGCAAAACACAAACATACATATACATGCACACATCTGAATGCACCACATTATACCACAATAATAATGAATTATCTCAGAGCAAAATTGAATGGGACAGGCAAAATGGCAGTTCCTCATTTTATTATCCAAAAATCCATAATTACTTTGACAAAAACAGCAGGATCTTCTGTTTATTGTTTGTGTTTCCATTGTGGAGTGATCCCCAATCAAACAACAAACAGCACCCCCCACTCTCCAGGATCACGTCTCCATTAGCTCTTGCAGTGCTATTTGATATTTTCTCTCTATTACACCATTCAGTTTTGTTTCTGCATAGATTTCTTTGTCCAAAATGTGTCTTGAACCTTCTCTTTCTTCTTACGAAACACCAGAATGAAACACCATGAAACACAATTCTGGGGACTAATTAGGTAGCACCATGAATTTGCATGATCAAACTGACACCAAAAACCACTGTATTCAGATAGTAAAAAGAAATGCCAGAATACCTCCCAAGGTTTTCTCAATTGATTTATCTCCTTTAACCTCCGTTCCTTCTGCATACTGCAAGCCCACACTTGTTTTCTACATGATGTTATACCCTCCCAATGTCATTAGTTTTTTCTTTCAGCCTTTGGATTTGTGTATGAACAAGTACTGCACCTGCTGTTCTCTGGCTGCTGTCTGTCATGTTCATATTTATTTAGATAAATCAGTCAACAAAGTTTAAGCACCAGAACTACAAAACATATTGCCAGAAAACTCTTTTGACTGTGTATGTGTTTGACTGACAGACTGATAGACAGACTGACACCAGAGCCACATTTTGAATAAACTCCCCGCCTGATCTGACGGGGGGAAACCACCTCCATCCAAGGCCGGGTGATATGCAAGGTGCAATTCCAACACAGTCATCTTTACAGACTAGGAAAACATGTTGGGGAAATACAATACCTGTGTGCAAGTGAAATGTCTTTGCAATTTGCTGGGTGTCATAAGTAACAGGTGTTGATTGCAATCCTTCTCTCTCACTGAAAGTGTTGCCTGTTGAGCCTTGTTGATTCAGATGTCAACTTGTAATTTTGATGTATGGCTTGCAGTTTATTTACAGTGTGCAAACAGATCGTATACAAATGAAGTTATGAGTGATTGTTTAACAGGAGAGATAAATTAGACACAAACATCTTTTCAGTCTTTTCAGACACCCAGCTTGGAAGGATAGGTTTCTAGCCTCACCTACTGGATATGATTAGGAATGTCAGCTACTCATGTGTTCCTTATCCATTTCATTCTCTGTCACTCTATCCTTCTCCCCCTTTCTACTTCTCTTTTTGTGCCAAGCCCCTTTTCCCTCCCTCTCTCTGTACCTTCCTACCTCCCTTTTTCTCTCTTTCTGTCTCTCTCTTCAGAATATGCCAGGACATAACAATGAGCTCCAACAGCACAGACCCTGGTCTCTTCCTGGCTGCCAACACCTCACCACCAGTGGCAGGAGCCTTCCCACAATCCAATGCTCTACACCAAGGAGGAGCTGGAGGAGCCCACTGGTTGGTTTTTCATGTGAATACCTTGGATGATAACTCTTCCACCAGCAAACTCTTAAACTTCACCTCAGAATCCCAAAATGGGAACAGAACTACAGTCACCGATCCCATGGGTGGCCACCCTGCGTGGCAGGTTGTCCTCATTGTCTTGCTGACAGGAATGCTGTCACTGGTCACCGTCATTGGAAACATCCTTGTAGTGGTATCCTTCAAGGTTAATCGCCAGCTAAAGACAGTCAATAACTACTTCCTGCTAAGCTTGGCTGTGGCTGACCTCATCATAGGGGTCATCTCCATGAACCTCTACACAGCTTATCTTGTGATGGGCTATTGGGCCATGGGCAACTGGGCCTGCGACCTATGGCTGGCTATAGACTATGTGGCAAGCAACGCCTCAGTTATGAACCTGCTGGTCATCAGTTTTGACCGCTACTTTTCAATCACCAGGCCTTTGACCTACCGAGCCAAACGGACCACAAAGCGAGCTGGGATCATGATAGGCCTTGCCTGGTTTGTTTCTCTTGTTCTGTGGGCCCCAGCCATCTTACTATGGCAGTATTTTGAGGGTAAAAGGACAGTACCCTCAGGTCAATGCTACATTCAGTTCCTCACAGAGCCCACTATAACCTTCTGCACAGCCATGGCGGCTTTCTATCTGCCTGTTACAATAATGAGTGTTCTCTATTGGCGCATATACAAGGAGACCCAGAACCGTTCAAAAGAGTTAGCTGGGTTGCAGGGTTCGGGGGGTCATGGTGGCATAGGAGGAAGAGGTGGGAATGATGAGGGTGAGAGAACCCGTTTTGTCCATCAGACAGGAAGTGCTAGAAGTTGCAGCAGCTACGAGCTGACCAGGTTGTCCAAGAGGAAGAGCACATGTCGGGAGCTGGTTGGCCGCTTCCACTGCTGGCCTGGGGTTCGTTCTTGGAGACCTGGTAGTACACGGCAGGGGGAGGGTGATCCAGATCAGAGCAGCAGCGACAGCTGGAACAACAACGATGCTGCGGTCTCGTTGGACCACTCTGGGTCTTCAGAGGATGAGGACTGCGGGGGAGGAGAGATGATTTCCCAGAATCATGCTATTTTCTCCATTGTTCTCAGCCTGCCTGGTATAAAGGCTGCTGTCAACTCCCAACTCACCTCATGTGAGGATCTGGATGCAGCCACAGAGGAGGATCCCCTCAGGGGAGCGGAGTATAACCGAGACAGTCTTTCAACAGTCACCACCAACACCACCACTGCTACGACTCCAGATGGAGCAAACAGTTCAGAAAATAGCTACCACCAACACTTCTGCTCACGCAAGATTCAGTCAATGCCTATCATCCAGGCTACATCTAACCAAGGCTCTCTGGATGGTCCCTCAACAACCGCTACCACTGCCACTGCCAGTACTACCACCACAGCCAACAAATCTCCCTCTGTCCCAATGTCCTTCAAAGAGGCAGCTATGGCGAAGCGTTTTGCAGCCCGAGCTCGGACTCAGATCACCAAGAGGAAGCGCATGTCCTTGGTGAAGGAGAAGAAGGCAGCTCAAACTCTCAGTGCCATCCTCTTTGCTTTCATCATCACATGGACACCTTACAATATCATGGTGCTGATCAATGCCTTCTGTAAAGTTTGCATCCCGGAGACCCTGTGGGCAGTAGGGTACTGGCTGTGCTATGTCAACAGCACGGTTAACCCCATGTGCTACGCCTTGTGCAACAAGACTTTCCGCACAACCTTTAAGATGATACTGTTGTGTCGGTGGGACCAGAAAAAAAGGAGGAAGCAGCAGTTTCAGCAGAGGCAGTCAGTGGTCTTCCACAGGAGGATTCCCAGGGAGTCTACGTAAAGGACAGGAAGTTTGGATGGTTGATAACAGAGAATCAAAAGATTTAACATAGGAGAAGGAAAAGGAAGAAGCATCCATTTAGTTGTTTCCGTGGAGTTTCTTTACTTAGAGATCCTTAATGCGTTTCTCTGCTGGGATGACAAACACAGCAATCCTGTGCGATGGTCTTCGAGTGTGTGTTTGTGTTGGAGCATCCATTTAGCAAAGCTGTATGTATGCGTGAAGGACTGTAGAAGATGAGGTCCAGAGATGAAACATTTCCCTCTGTCCTTGAAGAACCATTTCACGCTAGTACAGCTGAGAGAAGATGAGTGGAAATAATAGAAAAGGGCTTTAAAATGCATTGCAGGAGAATTATTGAAGTGCAATTGACACAAGGGGAAAGGATATCTTTGTCACAGGGTTGGGTGATTCACCTTTCTTATCATTTCTCTCTGTGGGTAGCTAGATCTGTAACATGCAGAGTGGTTTTGCATTTCAGACAAAACTATGTATCTGTAATACATCACTGAAAGCCAAAACAAAAACTATTTTGTGTTCACAGGCTTCTACTTGTGCTGATTTGACCTGTCATCCTCTTGACTGGCATGTGTTTTTATCAGAACTCCTGTACATTGCCTTTCTACGTGGATATAGCTTTCCTGTGTCTGATGGAGTATAAAAAGTTCTTAAATTGTGTCCTTACTTTTCGTCAACAGAGATTTGTTATTTTTGTGATATTCATCTTTGGTTTTCTAGATATTCCTGAAATTTTGAGCCAGTCTGAAAATGATTCTTCTGATGAACTGAGTTGTGAATATTCTGTGTGGCACCACAGTCAGTGAACTGCTGTTGTGTTCAATGTGATTGTTGTGGTTTTTATGGTGGAGACAATAAGTACATTGGTTGTGTTTTATGTACTTGCGGTTTTCTGTCAAGAGTATTGATTATACAATGATAATATTCTGTTTGTGTACATTTGGATATTTCTAATACACAATGATTGGCGGCACACACACACAATGATGTCCATTTATAAAGATATGTGTTTTGATTTTACACTACCTTTTAAATTTCTACTAAATGACACAACTAAGGGACTCTTTGTTAAAGGCCACCTATCTTTGATATAGTAGAGCAATGGTGGCCTCTAGTGGCTTGAGAAAGGCCTGTTGTCCAGGAACTGTTAGTCCAACCTTTACAGTGCAATTCTGCCAATATGAAAACAAAAATGAGAATTTTTTAATCATGATTATGCATCCTTTAAGCTGTTTGGCCTCATGAATTAGCATATAGTTCATAAATTTGATTTAAATATCGTATTGGCATGTAAAAAAAGAATGACCACAGTCATTGAAAGTATAATATTAAACTTTCTGTCATCATCTTTTTTCTTTTTTTTTTCATATGATTTATGGGTGAACTATTTCCTCTTTAAAATTACAAAGCAATTGATTTGTAAATAGAATTGATACCTGTCTTGGTCTATAGTAAATCAGGTTTTCTACATAGAAAGTGGGCAAACACCACATACCAACAAAAGTCAACATAAAGACGCCAGCTAAGACAAGAATTTATTTTTATTTTTATTTGTAATGCACATTATGTTATTCTTATCTTAAGTAGATGTTTTTACATTGTTGCTGCACCCAAATCTTTCAGTATGAATATTGTGAAAAAGGTATTGGAGATAAACTGTATCATGACGACTGGCATACTGAGGATTGAATAGATTGGATTATGTTGGATGCAGTGGTCATGCATAATGGTATGACTTATGTGCTGTTTGCAAAATGAGATGTTAAAAAAATATCCCATGCCTGTCAACAGTGGGTATTTTGTCTGCTTTCAACACAGTGTGCTCCGGTGTCATAATAGCCTACACTCTTCATCAAAATATGAGATTTTTGTACTTAAATATTGGGAATGTAAACTACCAAAATGGTGAACACAAACATTTTGTTACATTTCAAGTATGCCAATCATACTCATATTTTAAGTCAATAAACAAACAAAAAACTTTTTGACAGAAACTATTTGTTTTTTTTTTTTGTGTCACAAATCATGTCATGAATGTTTTCATTTATTTTTGCCTTAATAGGGTTAATAAAACCCAGAGTATTGCAAATTATTACAAATTCACATCTGAGAACAGTCTTGTACTACAGCAGCTGAGCAGCCAACAAGACCAGTTCAAGGCACTTATCTGGAGTTTTTGGCATCAGTCCTACAAAGTCAGTACTGTTGTGAGCCATTAGTTATTATTTGTGTCAGCTGTAAATATGTGAGGGGGATAATTACATACTTGTTTTCACTGTCACAGTTCATTAAGTGTAAGTTATTTTAATGTTGGTGCTAGCCACAAACCTCAACACCAATTGTGCAATATTCGGTCTGTAATGACGTATTTGAATATGCTCACTCTTGTGATAATGGCCTATATTGTTTCTGGGAGACTTGTTTTGAAGAAATATGCTGCAATATTGTTACATGCTCCTTGTAAGAGGCTCCAAATTTGAATCTTCTCTCCAAACCATTCATATTGAGGTCTAGACTTTGTAGTTGCCATTCTATAAATTCAAGTCCACCAGCAGTGTATGACTTTGTTATCTTAGCAGGGTGCTGTGTCATTATAGAGCATTTCCTGCCATTCAAACATAGGGGTGTATTCATTTATATTTATGAGTATCCATGATGCCTTCTCTCAAAACCAAATCAACAACTCCAAACTCTTTTATCATACATTGTTCAGTGATTCTCCACCGTGCTTCACTGATAGTTGTGGACACGGGTTTGAGAGTCTTTGAGATTTAGACTTGTTCATCAAACCTGTTCAGATTTGGGGAAAGATATTTGCTGTCCGCAATGGTGATAGTTTCAGATCCCTGCCACCTCGAGCACAATTATCACAACTCCCTTTTTTGCGTGTGAATGTTGCTCTAATCTTCCAGATGTAAAAATGAATAGCTTCTTTTTCTAATGTTTTTCTTTAACTTCAACATTTTGTATGTAATTGAATTATCTTATAGTTTAACTAATCTGATTAGAACCTGTAGAGATGAAAGTCACAGACGTGTGCTGATGCAGCTGCAATTAATTAGTTGATTGGCGGGAGGGACTTAAAAGTGGCACCAGGGTGCACCCCAACCAGAAGTAGAAAATACTGATCCACTCGATACTACAGGTGGAGGTGGAAGCTTTTGTCTAGTTTTCTGTTACATATGACCCTCATCGTTGTCTGACACTGCAATAAAATTAGTACCGAGGGACTGATTTTAACCAGAAACTGAATAAACACAAGTGTGGTCTTTGACTTTTGCACAGTTGTGTATGTTCCCATGATGTGGCCTGATGAAGTTAGTGAGGGGAGTGTCAGACAGTGCTAATGGGAGATGGCCAAGGAGACAAGACATGTGATGAGGAAAATACCAACTTCATGTGACCCATGGCTAAGGAGCGGCTCATAGACGAAGACAAACACCCATTTGTGTTGTTTTCTCCATTCAGTGCTGAGGAGAATCCAACAGTCAGGCAAGTAGACTCATTTATATATTAATTTTAAGACAAAATCAAAAAGTTTTTAAGTGTTTTTTTTCCTCTCTGTTTCATATATTGTTTAATTTGACCACAAATTTTGTAAATTTAACTCATGCTGCTAAATGATTACATAACGTGATGGTTTTACAAAGAAGAGACCACAACCTGTTCTGAAGTACTCAAGAAGAAAAGAAAACTTTTATCAGTTATTAAGTATTTGGACAAATACAAACTTGAATGGGCTAGCTGGTTATTTCTGGTAAATGTTCTTCTTATTTAATTAGGATTCTTATTTCAAGAATGCATGTCATTTATTTATTTAGTTGTGTGTAATGTGTTAAAAACCACTGAATTCGCATTATCATTTCAAACCACTTACACTAAGTAAGAAAGGACTGGCAATGTTTAGAATTATTGATGACAGCTTGACTTTGACTGTACCACACCCATGGACGTTAATCAGTTCTCATACACGCCTTGATGCAGACACATATACACAATTAAATAAGCATCCACTAGTAGCTCTAAGAGATGATTGGAAATTAAATGTAATGTAATGTAATAATATTTTCTGTCTATAGTAATATTGTCTGTATTTTGAAGTGTAGATGTAATATTTTTATACAATATCATTTTTCATTAATATTTTCTATATGATTATATTGCGGCTGAAAATCTACTATTTTCATTGTGGATAAGTCTGACAATTATGTTCTCTGCTAATCAATGATTGGTTGGATCTATAAATTAGATCAGATAGAAAATAATGAAAAATGACCATCACATGATCCCAGGGCTCATCAGCTGTACAAAACACAAGGATGTTCAGTTCACTATCGTAGAAGAGGAAGAAAAACTCCAAACATTCACATTTGAGAAAGTTGAAACCATTAAATTTATTATCGTTTATTATCAAAATTGTTTCTGATAAATCTTCTGTATATCAGTTGCTTTTTCATTTTATGCAGATGGATTGATTAATCAACTAATCGTTTCAGCTGTACATTTTGTATCTGTTACAGTGGTAATTTCACTTTGATTCTCGATCTAGATTTTCCTGAATTGTTCTAGATCTGTGTCTGAGAAATCAAAACATTTATAGAGGTAATGGACACGCAAATTCTACAAAAACTGAGAACAAATTTCCTTTCCTGTGCTATTGTGAAGCTCAGCTTAAATATAAAGTGAGTCAGTGTTTAAATTGTTCCTTTCTCTTTACTTCAGCCTCTCATCTCTCCTCTGGATGAAGCCACAGTGGTCAGGATGCAGACTATTAAGACAGTGGAGACCCAAGTGCCCTTTCTGAAAGAGAGTTTCTTTACCACCACTTTCAAAGGAAGGAGGAAGAGCAGCGTTACCAACATCCTCCGTAAACAACAGCAATCACTCATTAATCAACAACAGCAACAACAGTGCATTTTAGAGCATCACCAGCAGCATCCCAAGCAATATCTTTCCCCTTCAGTTGAAAACGGACAAGGGCAGTGCCCTCCGGAGCATCTGCAGCTTGCCCGCTCGACCAGCAGCCCGTTATGCAAGACAGCCGAGCATGCGGGAGCAGATGGGGATAAAGAGGAGGGGCAAAAAGAGAGGAAGGATCAGAGAGCAAGAGAGGCTGTGCAGGGGAGGGGGGGTGAGCGAGCAGTGAGTGGTAGTGAGCCCGCGACTGTCAGTGCCAGTCTCCTCCTCCTTTCATCATCAGCATCAGCATCAGCGCCACCGGGGGAGGCAGCATCATCATCATCACAGCTGCCTTCAACCGTGGTGAGTAGGCAGCAGGGATTAGGCAGCTCTGAAAGCGCTGTATCCAACAGAGGACCAGCATCAGTAGCAGCCCAGGAGGAAACCCAGCATGTCCAGCCTCGACCCCAGCAGTATGGCCTGTTAGCCAAGGGTGTCCGCCTGCTAAGGAACATGGGGAACCAGGAGACAAAGCAGAAGAAAGGAGGAGGAAGTGGTGGAGGAGCATCAGGGGATGTCTCCGGTGATGGTGATGCTGAAGTGGACAAGAAATCTAAGAAGTCCCACAGCAAGATAAGTAAAGGAGGAGGAGAACAGAGTGGTAAGAAGAAGTCAAAGTCAGAGTCGAAGGGCTCTGTGTTTTCAAGCATGAAAATCAGGAAGAGTATATCCAAGGCGAAAGGGTTGTCCAAGGATGACATGTTGGAAGATGGAAAGGCAGCACACTCTGGTAAAGCAGGGCTCAGTCCCGGTGCCGAGGCGAGCCTGTCGGCTGATGAGATGGGGATGCTATCAGATGTCGAGGGGGATCTAAGCTGTTTGCCCACAGAGAGTCACCAGTCTATAGCAGACGAGATTGGCCGGAAAACGAGCTCAGGGTCAGATGCTGACCTCTACAGTTTTCACTCAGCTGCAGCTGAAAATGAAGACCTGCTCTCTGACATCCAGCAGGCCATAAGAGACCAGTGTGTGGCCAGTGACAGGGTGCTGGAAATGGTAACTGGCCGCCTACCTGAAGACTCGACCTGTGACGGGAAAAAGGCCCTTGAGAAGGTAATGTCTCACCAGCTGTTAAATCTTGATAGGGAAGTTGGTAGTGCAAGTGTAGCTCAAGAAATAATTGCTGAGTGTGAGGAATTAAAGAACGAAAGCTGTGATATACCCGTATCACGAAATTCATCTGGTCCGGGGTCTCTGAGTGAGAGCGGTCCACCATCTTCAGCCCCAGACACAGAGAGAAGCAGTGGCAGCCTTTTCCCAAAGACTAATAGCACGTATAGCTTCCCTGACACTACAGCCACCACCACCTCGTATGAGAGTGCTGAGGAGCCCCAGGAAGACCTGGAGAGTCCGGTTTTTCACCCACAGCAGTCTCAAGGTAATCAAGCTGCACTGAGTAAAAACATATGCGTGCCAAGTGTTCGCTTGGATCCTGTGGTGGCTGGGGCAGGGCCAATGGGGGCTCACAAAAGTGTGAGCAGCATGGACCTGTCTATGGAGAGGGAGGAGGAAGAGGTAACTGGCAGATGGGACTTCCTGTCCCTGAAAAGGAGGAAGAGTAGTATGTCTATCAGCCAACTGAACACAGACAGCCCTCTTGCTCCTCAACCTAGACGGACGTCCTCCAGCTCCTCCTCTACTGTCAAACTCTACCCACCAGTCCACCCTTCCTATGTTAAGACCACCACCAGGCAGCTCACCTCTCCAATCGGTTCTCCCATTACCAGCCCCCACATACCCAGGAAAACAGATGCCCCCGTTGCTCCAGTGGAATCCAGTGGGGCCCAGGGATTTAGGAGGCGCAAGCAGAGGTCCTGCTCCCTCGCTGGGCCCCTCAGTGTGTCTGCAGACTGGTCCCCAGAGCTGGATGAGCGAAGAGAAAGGGCCAAATTCCCAGAGCAGGAGACAACAGAGAAGAGTCACATAAGTGGGAATTACTGGACACTGGGCTCCAGGAGAGCACATTATGGACGGCAGACCTCCATTACCACAGCACCCTACCTGGATGTCTTCTCTGGTGAGTCACGTATGAAACAGGTAACTGAACTGTTGGCACACATAAAGCTCAGTCAGGACAGGTATAAAGGACTGTTTTTTGGTGTGGGCTTGCTCACAGATAAGTACCTGATTATGTAAAATCAGCCCATTATTCATTAGCAATATAACCCACCATCTTGGCCATCATTGCACTGATTATGGATGGCATTGTGGCATGAGATGTGTGATATCATCTTTCTTAACTACAGACATGGCTAATTAGTTTAATAAAGACCACAGTGATTATTAACAGCTCTCTGTCTGGAAGGATTTAGGGCACCGGGGGGGGGGGGGGGGGGGGGGTCTGTCTCAGAGGAAGTAATGAATGGACAGGCAGAGAAGAAAGGATTAAGAATAAAATAGTACTCCAGGCAAGGACATCTGGCAGGTTTATGTCACAGCCCTACAATCTTGAACAAAACTATTCATTTATATACTGTTAGATAAAGCCCATATTATACTTTAGTATTTGCATGAATTTAGACATAGATCAGACATAAAGAATAAGACTGGTGAATTTATATCATTTTCTTACTGTCAACAAATCCTTTAAAAAGCCCAAAACCAGCAATATGTTAGTCCCTCTCTCGATTCCTTCCGACTTCCAAACCTATTTTTGACATTCAGCTCCAAGCCTATTTGTTAATGTAGACTCATTTACCTAAACCAAAAGGGAACTGTAGTTTTCAGCAAATGTTACTCAAACATAAATAAATAATGCATTTGTTGGGGAATATTTTCAGCCGCTACAGATTAGATATGCAGGAAAATAAGGGTAAACAACAGTGCCCATGTTGATAGTAATGAAGGAACATGTCACCCAGTGTAATGGTTTCATTCATTAATGTGTTTTTTCCTAGTGTTTCAACAACAATGGAGGTCTGTGGCACAGAGGAGTAACCTACGTCAGGCTTTAGTTCATTCCAGTCATAGTGGGACCAATAGTTTTGGTCTTTTCATGGGATTTGTTGACAGTTGGAGAAATATAGACTATCGCCAGACTTGCCCTTTAACGTAGCAGTCTATTGTCCTTCATTTTATTGACTCCTCCACTCTCACAAAAGCAACCTTTTCCTGACCTAGCGGTGTATCGGGGGAGAATAAAAATCCTTCCCTTAGAATATTTGAGATAGTTCATTATTTATTCCTATTGTTGCTGGGAATCCCCAGTGGGCCGGATGTGACTCACATTAGTTTTGCTCTGAGCCCCATCCTCATTTGACATTATGCAATGGTATTGTGAAATGATTATGGTAATTGCCTAGTGATTTAAATCCTAATGACTTACAAATTATCACATTATACAATTTATCGCAGCGGGAGTACTAAAGTTAGGATTTAAAAGTACAATAGCTCATGAAAACCATGACGAAACCGTGGGTGTTCTTTATTGAGAAGTGTTTTCAGAACAAATGCCTCCTTCTAATAAAACAATGCCACTCTGTCCTCCTTTCTGTTGTGGTGCTGTTCAAGAGCTCAGCTGCTCTCCACTGTCTGCGCCTGTGCTCATAAATCAGAGGACCGAATGACAACACTGCCACCCACCCACGGCGATGCCATCCTCTGATTCCACTGGCCCAGACAAAACACACACACACACACACACAAACACACACAGTGCACACTTGTGGATGCTAAACCCAACTGACAGTTTATGTGCATGACAAAAATAAATCATGATATGAGAGCCACAGACATTTTGGTGCCTTTACTGTATCCACACAATAGAGATGGACTGTATCTTGAATCCACATTAATATGAATTGTAGGATATGAACTGTTCTGTTTTTATTCACAGATTCTGGCTATTACACCAGTCCATCGCACACTTATTCAGCACTTCATGTGATACCAGTTAATTCGGCAGATTTTCCATGTCACATATGGCCCTTAGGAACAACTGGGAAGAGGAAAGGGGGAAATAGGGTTGAACAATATAAAAAAAATAACAACACATTCCCTGAGACTGATCACACAGATTCTGGATCTAAATTCTTGAACCTGAACTGATTTGACTCTGGATTTGATTTCTGTCGCACAATTTCCGAAACATTACAGCATTAGCCTTCAGACTGTTTGTCCTGAAAGTCCTCAAATGAATGTGTGCAGGACAATGAGTCATGGGACTTTGTTAATTCATTTGGTGCTATCCCCTGAATCACATGGTTTAAAAAATATTAAGTTAGTCTAACAACATTACAAACTCACCGCACAGTGTTTCAGGGTTGGTCTTTCTGAAGTAATAGAGCTGTGTTTATTTTTCAGGCTCCATATCCTCTGTAGATGTCAATAGCTTTTCCAACCCCTAGTGATTACGTCTACTCCTGCCATCATCAAGAAACAGGATTCTCCCTTATCTGGGATCCAGAACTGCTCCGGGACTTTGAGATTAAGATAAATTTCATTAATATTCCTCACAGCCTAAGCTCGCTTTTCTTCCTTACTCTGGTTTCCCCCACTTTATTATATTCGAATGCAGAATTAACAAGCCCTACAACTACAAGGTTAAGCCATGTGTGTTTTATCTTTTACAGCCAAAACTCATTTTTTAATCATATAAAGTTCATCCATCACTGTTTTTAAAACCAAAATAGTAGTTTAAAAACTGAGTGATATTATTAGATATATTGTGTGGTAACATGCATCTTGAATATAATTTGTCAATTCTTTGTGCTGCACAATTAACAGCATCTTTCTCGTCACCCACATGTAAATGGTGTGAATAGAGTTTGCAAATGAAGGTGTTTAATTATCACATATGAAACTGAGACATCTCTATTTAACTCTTTGTTAAGCTATCTAAAAATAAGTAGTATAAAAGATATTAATTACAGTCCAGAATCAGGATTAACATATCTGAGCATCCTTCTCCACATAGAAAAAGGAGCTTTGTGTTCTCCAGGCTAGTTTCATTCTTGCATTGCATCTCTCTTCTGTTCTCAGGTCGCACTCTGTTGGACAGGCTGTGTATGCATCATGGAGATGGGTCCACAGAAGAAGAGGCAAAGGAATTGTGTCATCGAATGTTGGTCCAGGGTGTGTTGCAACCATTCAGTGAGGGCTCCGCAGAGCTCCATGGTGACAGCAATGCCTCAGGAGTCTTTAATGTAAGACCTTTCTCATCACTGTCTGTCATCACACTTGTTTTACAAAAATGACACAAGCTTTCTTGCTTCAGCTCGGCTCAAAGCTGAATAGACTTCTCTGTTTTTGAACACTGTACAGTCAAATTAAAGAGGAATTATAGGATCAGTCAACATTGATTTTTTTTTTTTTTACCTTAACTTTACCTCAACTGTAGATTACCAAGTTGTAATGTATGATTTATATTTCTCACTTTACCTTTTTATAACAATTCATTGCGTGAAGATAGTAGAACATTGGCTGTTACACAAAGGAGAACATGTGCTTATCAGATGAAATACTCAAAGAATGCAGTAGTGATTACCTTATATGCATTATACAGAGTCAGTTCAAAGCTTATCCAATATGTTTCCATATATATATATATATTGCTGTGTTACTGTGATTCATCCCACAGACAATTCATTATCTGAAGAGCAGTGGTGCATGTAGTCAGAGTGACCATGTGAAAGTTGATTTCATGAATCTTTAATTCTTCATTCCAGTAATGCTTTGCTCAGACCTAATCTCGTCTGCATCACATTCCCTTGCACAGTTCTCCACGGCCACTGTCAAAGCCATTTCTGTCAAATCCCCCCTCTAGCTGCATCCATCTAACTGAACTTCATGTTGGTAATACTGCAGGTTTGGGTTAAGGACGTATAACTATGGAAAAATTTAATAGAAATTATTATGTCATTATTGTTATTTTTACCCACTATAGCCATGTGGCTCTACAGATGGCAGTATTGGTCAGTTCACCACTTTGGTCTAGACTGAAATATCTCAACAATTGTTCAATGGTTTGCTATGAAATATTACACAGACTTTTCCTCTACCGCCAGCATGAGGTTGACATTTCTGGTTTTGAATGAAACCCCTTGAATTTTCCTATAATCATCAGGTCAAAATTTAATTTGCCCAATACTTTGATTTATGACCAAATACCTGGAAAACGATATTTTCCCGTCAGCATCATTTGTACTTTGAGGTTTGTGTTAATTAACAAATGTTAGCATGCTAACAAACTAAACTAAGTGGTCATAGTAAACATTTCCTACTATACATTAACACGTTAGCATTGTCATTGTGACCACATTAGCATGCTGATGTTTGCATTCGTCTCAAAGTACTACTGCTAGCTTGGCTGTAGGTCTTGTAATTTTGTATATCAAAGAATGTCATCAAATTAGTGCTGCACAATGCACCTCCCCCACAGAAGAACATTCATGGACATACACATTACATGCTCATATGCATATCTAAATGCAAACAGCTAAACTCACACGGACAAGAGCAGGATTACATGCATGCTCTCAGGCTGTTTTTGTTCCCATAAATACAAATCTCTCATATCCAGTCACATTTTACTCTTCTTGTGTAGCGTGCACTCACGTTAGGGCACAAATGCAGAGTGCTTTCTTTTTATGTAAAACTCTACCAATGGTCCACAGTTGCATGAGTGTGTTAAAGACACATGTGCACATATACAAAAGGACAGCCCGAGACACCCATACATGTTCAGACATTTCCCTCGCATGGCTGGATTAATAGCATTCCCTCTGACACTCGCTTAGTCACACACACACAAATGCACACATACACACATCTGTGCTTGCGTAGACCATCTGCTGACCATGTTATGTAATAACTCCACGTGCCCTGGGCTCAGGCTGCTCTTCCCCAGCAAAAAGCTCCTCACTCTCTCAGCTTGGCCTGGAGTCCTGCATTATTCAACTTGACCAAGAACAACCTTTGCTGTGGCCATTGAAAGTACAGATCTTCTTGTTGTTGCTTTCTGTCTTTCAGCTAATCTCCCTTTTAAAGTAAATCATCAATTTGTCTTTGCTTCTCTGCAACCTTTTCACTTAAACCCCTTTAATATCTCAAACCTTTATACTTTCCATTTTACAGTTAGATTCTGTCTTAAAATGAATCACTTACTGCATCACCTCTGTCATCTCTTTCTCCATCTTCCTTTCCTTTTATATCCACTCGTATTTCCTTTTATATCCACTCATCTCCTGTTTGTCCTCCACTTTGCTACCTAAATATGGCATTGTATCAAATTTCATCACTGTTTTTTGCTGGCGTGAACAAATGTGTGAGGGATTTGTTTCTTGTTCTGCAAACTGCCTGAAATTAAATACTCCACCAGCTTCATTCAGTCCAAAAATGGGATTTAAGGGAGGATGAGTATAAAAGAACCGTATAAATCAAGTGTCATCCCTTTTACACTTGGCAAAACATAGCTGAGTGGATAAATACTAATTAGTGGCATTGGCTCACATCAGTCTGGCATGCTTTTTGTACCTTGTGTGCGTGACTCTTTTCTGGCTGTAGGTCAGGTTACCAGAGTTCAGCTAATGGGTTTTGTCCTGAGAGAAACCCTCAGTGCATGTTGGGAAATGTAGGCTTCAAATCTCTGAAAAAGATTAGCTATTTGTGCTCACACATGATTCACGTGCACATTAAATCTTTACACACATTAAGCAGATTTATGTGATCTAACTGTTCAGTGATTCGCTTTTCAATGTGGCATATTAGCATATAATTTGTATCTGCGTGGCACTAAGCTCTACACGCCACTTTCCATGGAAAAAAAATTACTTTCTTTATTAAAATCTAAAGCACACCAGTATTTAAGAAAATTAAGGAAAGTTCAAAACAGCTTTTCGAATAACTTGGTTATTATAGCTTTGATATATTTCACCTTTGTACTGGGTGGGAACATGCTCACAACTGGGTCCTTTGAATGACCCTCGTAGTATTTGTGGATGTCTGTTGTCATGCCTGGTATGGTCTTTACAGTCATTAAAATAAGTATTGTAACATAACATGAATACAAATGCACTAATTCTCAGTTTATAATTAGTTGTTTGTTTGAAGTGATTAAGATTTTGTACTATTTGAGAAACTTGCTTTACCATACATTAAAATAATTAGACAGTTTTCATGGAATACACAACAACACTGGCTAACAAGCAGTTGTAGCTTAGCATTTTTATTTGCCATTTGGACCGAGTGACACACATACATAAATTAACATGCTGCTGTGATTGTGGAGTACTATCTTTTGTTTGGCACTTAATGAGAAAATTAAAAAACCTGCTGCCAAAGAAGCTCTGTGGTTGCACACTGTGTTGAGGCATCTTGAATGCAGTCTTGCGAACAAATGTCCAAGTGGTCATGAAGTGGACCATTTGAAGAGAGAGGGAGGGGGAGAAGGAATGCAGTAATAATTCTTTCAGTGTGTTTTTGGGCTCAGTTTTTAATCTCTTACTACTGCCCTTCAGTAAATGAGGTCCAACAGCACTTTTATTTATGTCTATTGGCGACATCATGTTTCATGTTTTTGTTGAAGACAAATCTAGACAGGACAGCGAACTCTGAAAACCTGAAATGATCAAAGTCGTAGTCACTAATTATTGTACATTCCAACTTGTGTAAACAATGCTATGAGACTATGAGACAATAAGTAAGAGGCCAAGAATTAGCTTCCACGGTCTGTTTTTTTGGACTGGGTGCTATTGACTATGCAAAAGGGGGGAAAAAAAAAAACTTTTGATTTTACTGCTGCTTATTATCCTCAAGTGTTTCCACATTCGAAATCTTGCACAAAGAGCTACCACTTAACTCATATCCCAGGTGGATGTTATTTATGTACTAGTACTAGTCCTTGGAGGGAGCAAGTAGTTTTAAGCACAAACATCTGACCTTGGACCTGATCTCATTCACAGTACATGCACTTGCTTGTTTTCTGAACTGCATGCAGGAGGAGCAGCTGTACACCTGGACATCTGTAGGCCTGCCAGTGTCCTCCCACCTGTGGGAACTCTACGGGGGGCGAAGCACAGGCAGAGTGCAGAGCTTGATATCCCCTTTGAATCAGTCTTCAGCGAAGAAACCAGGAGCTCTACACTCTCAGGTTGGTTGCATCATCTCTTCGTCTCTAAATATTTAATAGCGTGTTTGCCCTGTCTGCACTCTGTGCTTAACGCTCGCTTTGATTTATGGTAGAGCCTTTTGTTTTACTGCTAACGTCAGCTTTTCTGTTTTTATTTTCGTGAACGTTTGTCTGTACCTCCTACTTTCATTTTTTACTGTAATCATATCAAAAGCAAATTAAAAAATGAAACTTCACAGGTTATTATATAAATACGTCTTTCTACAAGAACCACTTGCTGACTGATGAGTGAATGCCTTCCTTGTATCAGAAGACTGGCATGTATTTATTTAAAGCCTTAAAAAAAAACAATTTCAATTGAATTCACAAATATATAAATGAAACACACAAACAAGACAAAAACTTACTGCATCATTTTAAGCACACACAGCTAAGTAAAGTTCTCTATAGGTAAGGTGGATTCCTAGGCTCTCTTCCCCTCAATAAATTCATATTTTGTTTATTTTACAAACCTTATGTCAAATGTGTGGAATTGTCTGAAGAGATTTGAAACAAATGTAGAAATATGAATTAGATTTGTAAATATAATCCATTTTATCCATACAAGATTATAAGGCATCAAAGGATGTGATTGTTGCTTTTATGCATATTTGATATTATTTTGAAATCTGAAACAACATTACCTGTGTTACCTGCTCATGGAATACAGTGAACCTCAGTCCCATCACTCACAAGTTGCTCTGGATAGGCTGCATCAGCTGCAACTTATTCTTTGTCCACCAGAGGTCAGGCTTGTCTTGAAAGACTTGTTAGATTGTCGCAGTGAACCTCCCTCTTTCCCAGAAGACTTAATAAATTAGGTAGGCCATACTGACTGAACATTCTCCTTAAGATTCAACGATGTGACCACAACTGGGGAATGTGTACTAGCAGACACAGACCCTCCCCATATGAGGCCCAAGGAGACTCACTGTCTCTGGGGTCAAATCTCTCGGGATCCCCTCATCCCTGCTCTAACCAGTCTGGAGCCAGAGGTCTGATGGAGTCTAGACATAATGGACTTTCTTGACCCTTCTTTAGCTCTTAGCTCTCTCGCTAAGCTCTTTCAGTTGTTGGCGTTTCTATTGTTTGTAAAGTAAAATTTATGTGTCCAATATTCAACAGCAAATTTGAATCTGCTTCTCAACATGTAGAGTACAAGTTAGGCTTCATTCCCTGTTTTTAAAGAAGGTTTCATGTAGGAAAGACACAAACAATACAAAGTAGTTGTATGTTTAGTGAAAGTCACCTCTCTTGTTCTCTGACAGACAGAGTCCAGCAGGTTGAAATCAGGTCAGTCTTCCTCAGAGGATGAAAGCGGTCTCATCCCTCAGCTGGAGAGGACCATCGATGACCTGCGGATTAAGATTGCTGTGTTGCAGGGCCAGCAGGCTTCCTTGGCAAAGGGCAGCGGGGATAATATGGGAGCTCTGGGTGCTGCCCACCACAAGGCCTCACAGATAAGAGGGGGAAGATTGGGGAAGATGAGCCAGGAGGTGTCTGTCCAGACCTCGCCTGTGGAGGAGGAGTTTAAGTTTGACGTGCCTTTCAACAGAGGATCAGGCAGCGCGTCGTCCTCTGTTTCTCCCTCCATCCCCAAATCGACAGACAGTTTTGTTTGCACATGCAAACAGAGGCAGCAGAGCAGCACCCAACCAGCTCCTCTGCCCCCACCTCCCCCTCCCCCTCCCGCCTCTGGTGGTATGCCCCCACCTCTGCCACCACCACCACCACCTTTACCAGGAGGTGTCGCTCCTCCTCCACCACCACCTCCGCCGCCCTTACCCGGTCTTGGACCTTGTCCACCACCGCCTCCCCCTCCTCCTCCACCACCAGGTTTTGGACCTCCACCACCTCCTCCCCCGCCTGGTTTCGGACCACCACCCCCACCTCCTCCACCGCCTGGTATGGGCCCACCTCCGCCACCCCCTCCGCCTGGAATGGGCCCCCCACTTCCACCCCCACCCCCAGGCTTTGGGCCTCCACCACCACCAGGCTCCATGCCCTCCATGATGGTCCAGGAAGCTGCCCCCGCCAAGGCTGTGATAGAGCCCCCCAAGCCAATGAAGCCACTCTACTGGACACGCATACAGCTGCATGCTAAGAAGTAAGGATATGCTGTATAAAGTGAAGATAGACATGGATCATTTGCACTAAGGTATGCTCTGAACAGTAGAGAATTGAGAGGAAGCTTGTCCACTTAAGATAAAGATCGGCCACATGCTGTGATGGCAATAGAGCTGCTAACCTTGTGGAAAATGAAAGTGATGCAGTCCAGGCATTGCGGTCAGCACTGAATTGACTTGAACCAGGTTTCTTTCCTTAATAAGGCTTGGAAAATTGTAGTTGAATAAATGTCTAGAAATAGACCACTTGATTTATTTGCAAGTAAGGAACTTGATACTGAATTCTAAATGTAATTTGTTGGCTGACAGATTTGACAAGTGTATAACTTATGGATTTTTACTCTGCTAAAGATGACAAATGAGCGCCCATAAAACATCAGAAGAGACTCTAGAAATGTCAGAAATGCCTGTTGTGGTGAAATAATAACATGAATTACTTTATAAAAGTGGCTCCACTTTTTCAAACAATGCATGGCAGATTAAAGCTTGCCCACTTGCCCACTGTGAATAATTCCTCTTTCCTCCTATCTTTAGACAAAGTGACTCACTTGTGTGGGAGAAAATTGAGGAGCCAACTGTGAACTTTGAAGAATTTGTGGAACTATTCTCCAAAAGTGCTGTTAAGGAGAAGAAAAAGCCAATTTCAGACACAATCAGCAAGTCCAAGGCCAAGCAGGTACTGTACGTTTTATGGTATTTGTGTGTTTGTCTCTACATACAATAAACATACAATATAATGCATCTGTGCGGATTAGTTTATGTATACATTGCCTGTGTGTGTGTGTGTGTGTGTGTGTGTGTGTGTGTGTGTGTGTGTGTGTGTGTGTGTGTGTGTGTGGCTGGGTCACCGTAAAACGACACTCTTCAGGGCTTTTCTCATCTTCACTATTACTCCTCTTGTTCCCTGCTCCTCTCCTTCTCTGCTCACTGTCAGTGTCTGAGTTGCTTTGAGTGACAGGAGGAACTGCTACAGCCAGACAGTTATTATGTGGTGTGAGCTCTGGCTCCCACCCGACTCCCCCGTGACCATCAAGTGGCACTGAGCCAATGTCTCGCGTGCGGTGAGGAAACCTCACGACGGTGATGACTGTCGAGAGAGAGAGCGAGGGGTGAGAAGGAAAAAAGGGAGGGAGGGAGGGAGAAGCCTGCGAGCCGTATTTCATGATGCGGTTCCTCCCATTGTGCTTTCTGTACGACTTAGTTTAATAGTCAGGCTGTTTCCCTCCCTAATGCACTTTATGCCACTCCATCAATCTACAAGTCAAACATTTTGATCTACAATTTAAAGCTGGTCTAGTCAAGATTTATATGTTAATGTACTATTCGCCCAAATTATGTGTCACAAATCACAAATAATGTTGCACTAGGGAAGACTGCTTCACCCCTCTAATTGAGACCCAGTAGAATCACATGACAGATTTTGTTGAGATGAAATGTGGACGTTGGTGGGAAATCTTCTTAGTTTATGGGAAGTGATGGATTGAAACTTGACACCAAAAAAAAATATTGAAAGGCAGCAGTTGAATGAAAGTTTGACTTGCAAAAAAAAGGTTGCACTCCTCTACTCTTAACATAGTAAAAAAACAAAAAAACAAACATAATAATAATTTAGGTCCAATTGAGTTCTTTCTGAAGCCACATTGCATCTTTAAAAATTAAGTTTCCAGTGCTGTATTTACCTTTCCCACATGGTCTATTCCAGGTGTCTGTGGAACAGCTGATGTCCATTGGGCCCATTTTTGCATTTCTATTGTCTCCAGCTTTGATGCTTGTCACTTTAAGGAAACAAGATAAATCTGAAAACAGCTCAGTGGACTCAAATCTAAGATGCAGGAGCCTTACTAAGTATCCAACACCTAGGTGGCTGGCATTTAAATGCCGCCAGACAATATAAGGAATGACTTAGATGCCACTTCCAGCACGACAGGTGTACGGTCCACAGGGTGGCAAACAGCTGAAAACTGTCAAGATAAATAAACACAAACACAAGTCTGTCAGAGAGACAGAATATGGATCAGAAATCATACTTGAGCCTCAGCCTCTGTGTTTACTAGTTTCATCTGCTCACGGGTTCACTTGAGTGTAACACTTTTGCAATGCTCAGTGATGTGATCCTCAAGCTGTGAAGAGTCCTGAGAGTCCTGTATAAGAAAAGCCACAAGCATGAGCTACTTCTGTGTTTTTATGAGGAGCATGCACATAGCAGGAAGCAACTTGATAACTGCAGTAGCTAAGTTAAAGCTCTTTCAAGTGCCTTTCAAATGAATGGAAAATTTGTCTTTTTTGAAAATTGATGCAGTCTATATGTGTATTGCTTTGAGATATGTAACGGGGTGATAGCAGCTTGTGTTCTTTGTAGTTATCACAAGGAGTTGCAAAAGTTTTCAGATCCTACATATAAAGGGTATAAGTCCGAATAGAATTTTTAGTTCATTTTGTGATAAGAATTTTTTTGTAAGTCATTTTTATTTCACAAATCCAGTCATTAATGCCACCTAATCCTATTGTTCTATACACTGTTTCAACCCAAAATTAATCCAATCATTGATTCAATAGGCAAGATACACAGTCAGGAATAAATGATAAATAGATGTTAAAGGGAAATAATAGCACAGTAGAGTAACTGGGTCTGAACACACAGAAATAGTCATGAATGCTGCTCTAACTAACTGAAGCTGAGTACACAGTATACGATAGGTTCTACCACTAACTCACCTTGCAGCTTTGATCCAATAGAGCACAAAAGTCAGCAGCGAAGAAAAAACAGTAGATAAGCTAACTAATTTGCCCTTCACAGGGAAAATCACACTTTCGCACAGGAATCCTTCTTCAAACACACTTCAGAAATAGCAGTCATCAATCATGTTGACACTCCAGGAGCTGTCAGATGATTGCTTCCACACAATATAGACACACAACAGAGCAGAACTACACCTGCAAGCTTAGATGTAGTGCTATTGGTTTGATAGGTGATGACACAGCAGGGAGATGGAGAACGACCAGAGTGTATGTCCTCTCCTTGCTGTGATGTTCTGATTGATAGAACTGTGAATAAGTAAGCTACCACATCATGAAGCAGCTCATGTTGTGGTTGGATTGCTAAATTGTGGGAGACAGGAGACAAATTGAGTTGGGTGTGGGTTTAATTCCCTTGGTCATCACTGCATGAAACTGCTGTGGGTGTTCCCCAACACCACAATGGGCTGAAGATATTGAAGTAAATAACGGCAAAATAAAAACATGCGCAGAACTGTGACTGACCCCAATTTGGAGCCAACCTTTGACATTTCCAGCTTCCATGAGGACCGGCCCCCAAGGCCTCAAGACGATCGATCACATCACCTACCGCTTGCAGCTCTTCCCAACCCCCTGTGTGTTGTGAGTTCGACTGTTTCGGTGATGACAGGGAACAAGCATCTTCTGCAGAACTGCCGCTAGAGAGCAGCTTTGACGTCAGCTGGCAGAGGCCAGTTTAAAGGCCTCTGCAGACAGCAGTGTCAAATGTGAAGAAATACGATCATAATCCAGAAACAAGTGTTTACCCTTGCGGAGCTGTTTTACAGTGTATGCTGCTCTCCGCAGTACACAGTTTATGCCTCCTCAACGCTCAGTTTTCCTGCAAGAAAATAGAATTCTAAAAGAGGTTAAAAGGATAGTCTATATGATTGACAGTCGGGCTACAACTCACAATTATTTTCATTATTGATTAATCTGCTGATTATGTTGTTTGGTAATTTTTCAGCCATTTGGTTAGTAAAATATTAGAAAATAGTGAGTGATGCTCCTGTTGTGCCTGGCCAACAGTTCAAAACCACAAAGAAAGAGAAGAAAGAGGAGCTGCAAAACGTCACATTCAAGAAGCTGACACTACGGATTTGGCATTTGTGGCTAAAAAATTAAGTAAATAGGCTAATTAATTAATCACGAAAGTATTTTCAGCTTGATTTTCTGTCAACAAATCCAGGGGCTTTCAAAGTCTGATACTGCACCCCCCAACCCACATGCAGGGTAGTTTTGTTGTCCTAAAAGGTTACTGTTGAAATTGTTAGTCACGAAAATACTTTCAATAACTGTGGTGGTTCATGAATCCAGCTGTGTTTCATTATAAAATAATAAAATAGTAAAGTGATCCTCTGTAATATCAGGCCACTCTGCTAGGGACTAAACTACTGAACTTAATGTAACTTAAAACTGTTTGTACATTTGGGAGACTCAGGTCAGCTGATAAAAGTTGACTAATGGCCGCCTACTACATAGCTGCCATACACTAGCTATCACAGACTCACTGTGGAATCATATCTCGGACGGCCTGTCCCCTGAAGCTGTGGCTGAGCCAGGAAAACAGAGACAGTTGGGGCCTGGTGATATAACTTCCTGTGTGTTTGAGAGGTCTGTGGTCTGTGTGATCTGGTTTAGATGGAAGCATTCTGTCTGGATCGCAGTAGGCTACGGGTTTCCTGTCCTGTTCCTTCACCATTTCCAGCTACCCAGCACACACTTGTGCTTACTTAGATGAGCACTGGCTCATAATGGCCCCCTTGGATCCAGTTTTGCATGCATAATAACCACAATGGCTTGATATTCAACTCCTGGCTGTTTGACAAGTGGAAGCTATTATTATTCAGCTAACTTTTGTTAATATTGCAGCTTTCAGGGCAGTTTTCTACCTGGAATACAATTGTTTTGACCACATGTTATTGTAAGTTTTGATGGACTTCTTTCCCCTTTAAGAATATATCTGTACTCTGTGATTCCATAAACTAATATGTAAAAAAAAACCTTGCACATTCCTTGTATGTTTAATCAGTCGATCTGCTTAGCAAATAAGCCTGTTGTGTAAATGACCTGTAGGTTTTTAATCACCAGACTGAAAGATGATGGATGTGGAGAATTGGAGAAAAAAGGAAAAAATTATTAATCACCGTAATTCATCTAGACAGCATTATAATTTTCCTAATGTTTGCGGGTGAATAGTATTCAGTTTTCCTCCCACAGAAGGAAACAGACGGAGAGAAGGGATGTTGCTGTCTTTTGTTTCCAGTTGGTTATTAAATGTTTTGTCTGCAAGAGTGCGTCATGGTATATGGAGTATTAACATCTCTAGTCTATCTGACCTCGTATAACCCCACTGCTCATGTGTCTTTGTTATTTCTTAGGTGGTGAAGCTTTTGAGCAACAAGCGTTCACAGGCTGTGGGTATTCTGATGTCCAGCATTCATCTTGATATGAAGGACATCCAGAATGGTAAGTGTTATCATGTAGTCATGTATCTGACTCATATTTTGGGAAGTGACACAGGTGATAGTAAATTGACACAATTGTGCGGACGGTAGGATGTGTCTTCTCTCTGTAGAAAGTGTAGCTGTTCTGCCCTGCTGATTTCGAAAGCATGACTACTGTCATAGTCAATGTGGGGAAACGTTAAATAGATATAATAGATTATATATTTTCGAATAGTTTCTAAAACATACAAATGATAATACTGCTCTGATATTCAATGTACCTGTATTTCACATGAAAAAAAATCTGCTTTGTCACATAAACTCGTTTCATCAAGGGGGGTGGCAGTTTGTCTGTCTACCTCTTACGTCCAGACAGCAATTTCTCAACTACTATTGGACAAATAATAATGAAATTTCATAAAGATTTTCACGGTACCCAGAGGATGAATTATAATCACTTTGCTGATCTATTGACTTTGTGACTTGGGCCACCATGAGGTTGACAGATGCTATTGGATGGATTGCCCCGAAATTTGGTGCACCCGTTCATGCTCATAAACACGCTGATCACTGACATCAAACCCAACTCTGAAAGCACAACATTTTGTGAAACATATTCTGTACACAGAATGTAAGCCACAGTGTTGAGATTTTTTGACCCTGTCTGACATAAAATACAATAATATTGAATACTGGCTGAGGTCATTGCCAAAGGTTAAGCCTCTCTTTAGTAGTTAGCTTTATCACAAGTCATAATGTTGCGAGGCACATGAAATGGGTTTCCTTTGTTACTTTCTTCGCGCCTGTTTTTCTTTGCTCTCATTTTGCATAATCTCTCCCCATCTAACATTCACATCATGTTTCTCAGTTGCTCTCTGTCTTTCACTGATGAGTTGTCACCATCTTGTCTAAACGGCTTTGTTAAAATGAAGTCATTCAGGAGATGTTGATGGGAACAGACTGTCTTCCTGTTTTAGTTACTCTCTGATTGCTCGCCAGTCTTCGCTCATCCATGTGTCTAAACACTCTTCCTCTTTCTTCCATCCTGTTCAACCCTCCTACGGCAGAGCCTTTATTACGGCTTCAAATCTGTTATCTCAATGCGTATGGAAGTTGGGTAGGTTACATCAAAATAAATGTGCACCACAGAAACCATGGCTGGTACATATTGTACACTTGCACAGCAATAAACAGTGACTGTGTGCTGATATTTCATTAGAAGTATCTTCAAAGCATCTTGTGGACTGAATTTTAACTGTTCTATGTTTCAGTCTTTGGTCGCATCCATCTCAGGTCAGAGTGGGAGGCCAAGCGAGGGCCACTCTCATCAGCACTGTCATTCATCTCCTATGTTAGGACAGTTTTAGCCATAGTACATAATTAGCCCTGATTGGAAACTTCAGTATATCATGGAGAGCCAGATCAGAGAAAAGATATCTCTCAGTATATGTGCTAGTTGTTCCTCAGAGCAGTAGGATTCCAACTGCCCTGCACAAGCAAAATAACCCTAGAAAGTGTTTTTTATTTACTTTGTCATGGATTTTAATTTAAGGATTTTTAGACATATATTAGGCAAATGATTATAGCCATAGAAAATTCATTGTTTCACATAATGAAGAAAACTCAAAAGACATATTAGCAATGCTAGTGTTTTCCATTTCCTAAAAAGATCTCATGTTCCCTTGTGCCATCAGAGGTTTACGATGATTAAAGAATCCAAGTACAATTTGTTTACTCAAGAAGATTCATTCATCAGAACGTTATAATTATTGTGAATCATTATATTTCCTCTTGATTCCATGATGAAGAAGTCGACTAGTAAAGCCCTCATCCCTTGGATATATCTCTGACTTGAAAAACAACTTCTGAATCACTGATTCAGATTGTGTCTGTTCTATGACAGCGCGATTGCTCAGTGAGAAGTCAACACATTTTTCTGTTCCTCACAGCTGTTGTTGTTTGTTCTCAAGACTTGGCCGACACTCTGCATGTTTCATAGGACACTTCCGTGCGGTGTCTGCTTCCTGTGAGGGTTTGGAGCGCCAGTCACAGTATTAGATGGTGGTTGCTGGCGCCATGCTGGGGTTGAATGTGGTATAGTCGGGGTAGACCCAGGCAGATGGGTCTGGCTTATGGTCATAAGAGGTCTGTGTCAGAGTGATGATACGGCTTTCTCCAGTGTCTTTTAAAACCCGTCTCCAATCAAACCAGCCAGCCAGACTCTGGTTCAGATAGTAATGAAAACCAAATGGTTACAAGAGAAGAGTGCGAGAAACAGAAAAAGGGAGAGTCGGAGGGAAAGGAAGTTATTTCTGTGGTGGCTTTGGAAGAGGAGACAGTGTGAAGAGTTTAGAGAGTGACAGCAAAGAACTGGGAAAGTAGGAGTGGATTTGCCTTGTGGCTCGAAAGTGAAGAGATTAAAAAGGTTACAGGAATACATACAGAGAGAAAGCAATATCAAAGCTAAAAACATGACACGGAAGTGACTGGATCTGTACAACAGCCACTTCAGGCTTTTTCCCCTTTTTCTAATTTAGTTTTTCTCTTGATCTTTCATATTCTTGTTTCTTGTGTTGGTGAAAAGCTTATATGAAGTCCAATCATATTCAGTGTCAAGGCATAAGATGTGATGCAAAGTGAACATTGTGCACGAGTGTATCTCAACAGCAAATCAGCAGATCAAAACAATGTGAGTAATTTGGACACCCACAGCAGAGTGAAATACATATATAGGTGTCGAGTGCTTCACTGGGTGACTGCGTACAGCAACACCTCAGCCTCAACACCGCAGACCCCCGGGCTCTGTTTGTCTTTAAACATTTACTTTCAAAGGATTAATGCTCGCGGGCGCCAGGTCCTCGCGCCGAGACAAAAAGGCGACACCAGGAATTCAAACACAGGAGTTCAAACACAGATCTTTGTACCTTTGACAGATTTCTAAGACCTCCCTATTTATGTTTTAGTTTGCAGCCCCTTACATGCGATCGTGATGAGAGCTGATGAGTACGTAACTCGCAGCAAACGGCTCATGATGCTTCATGTGGGCCATGGAGGGAGAATTTCTGCCCTTGTTTCATGCCGCTTTCAGCCTTAGCAAAAAACACTCACACTTGAAAAGGTCTTCTGTCACTGTTTGTGATTGTTTTTACAGCCAACGTAAAATGTTGTAATCTAGAGGTTGTGAGAGTGAAGCCCTGTCTGTGCTGGTTTGATTTCTGACTTGTTAACGGTGTTAAAGGTAACCGAGAAATGTCATGACATGCTTTAGCGTTAACATTAACATTAACCATGTCATCCTCTCCTTCCATCCACAGCCGTCCTAAATATGGACAACACCGTGGTTGATCTGGAGACACTGCATGCCCTTTATGAAAATGTGAGTAGAACAACATGCTTTAGCACTACTTGGAATTGGAGCTATGTCTTTATGGTTACAACAGTAATAAACATTTTTTAAATCTTGCAAATTTTTGACTTTGAAGGGGGGATGATGAAGTCTCATGTGGACAGTGGTTTCAGTAAAGTCAATAGACCAGTGAAAAGACAATATCCCAAACTAAATTCATTTCTGGACTTTCCTGCCAATGCTGAATCATATAAATACACAGTGTTGAGCAACAAGCCCAGTACAAAGTAACACCACTGACAGCTCAGGCTGATCTTGACTGCTGCATTCAGTCTTGGAAAACCGTAGATTTTTCTTCTTTCTTTTCCTCTGTGGTTTGCTGTAAAAGTATTATTTTGGAACAGTTTGCTTGTGAGAAATAGAATGATTTATGGTTACACATTTCATGCCATATATGAATAACAGGCAATCATTTTATTAAAGAATGAAACTTAAGAAGACTCAACAAGCTGTGTTATCAACAAAATGGCAGAAAATCATTCATCAGCTGTTTAGTGTTGTTTTATTTGGCGCTTGACTGAGGGTAAACCACAAAACACCAACTGCTATCCATCACAAGCTACCTTTCCAAGATTATCAAAAGCTGAACTTTTGTATACAGTCTAGGTGGGGGAAAATCCACTTTTTAATTAAATTAGAATATCTCATTTAAAGCAAGTCAGTCAGAGATGCCACTTCTCTGTGAACACGTTTCTCTATCTGGAGGTCTTATTCCATGTTCCACTTGAAAGGGTGAACTAAAGGAAGTGTGCATTAGATACCAAAACAAACAGGCGAGCCACAAACCGGACGGGTATGTGTGCTGTTTGACAGCAGAGTCAGTCCTGTATAGGTCTGTCTGCTGGAGCTGGGAGGGGACCAACACTTTTCCATAGTAAACATCTTCTTTTTTTTCACACTGGATGTGATTGATTCCATTTTCATAATTCCCCTGTGCAAAGGAAATGGTAGTTGAGAAACACCAGTGTTTGTGTCACAGAGCTTCTCTTGAAAGGGCTGGTCTGTTTTAAAAAAGAGAAAGAGATACTACACTGAGCTTTGCCAAGTGAAATCACCACATTGTGTCGTATAATATTAGCATAGAAAGAATTACAGAGCTGTCATCACTATTTTCCAATATGTCTCCATTTTGGCTATGAAGGGCTCCCTGTATATAGTAAATACATATTCATCAACTTTCACTGATAGAAAACCTCCCCCGCCCAGTGGAAACGGTTCAGGACCCGTTCGAAGTCAGGTCAGTAAAGAAGGAAACATGAAAACGGGCATGTTTTCCACATTTCAACTGTGATACAGTTTTAAGATGCTGTGAAATTCCTGTGAATTGCTTTTTGGCACAACTACACAGGAGAGGCCTGGACCTTTGGCTGCCAGAGGCATATTAATAATGTTGATCATGGGAATGAGACTGAGGCTTGAGACAAGCTGTAGTTATGAACCAATGTGTCATAACTGAGGATCAAAAGTCTTCTAACCTCTCCACTCACCCCAAGACTTCAAGCCCTCTCCCTCTCCCCCTCTCTCCTTCTCCCTCTTATGGCCTAAGGCTATGTTATTGGGTTGAGGAGCCAAATTGTTTCTCTTTTGTATTGCGAGACTCCATCCTGTCTGTGGGTCTCCAGCCCCCTAAACCACAGTTGGCAGCACAGTCAGCCTGTCTTGAGGAATGCGAGGGGCTTCTAATGGTTACACCCTCACTCACTGTGCTAGGAGCTAGATCACACACTGCTCTCTCTCATTTTCTTTCTTCTCACACACACAAACATGCTCACAAACAAACATGTTGACCCATACAAATGTGCACAAACCGTACTGTATATGTACACGGAGACAGAAACACACACACAGGCGGGGACAGAGTCGCTCAGTCTATGAGCTGCGGATTACAGCCACTCCTGTTCTTTGAACAATAAGCCACTGCCATTAAAGGGGTCACAGTGATAGTGGGACACCACTCCCTCCCCTCTAATATCACAAGCCATAATCTGGGCCCAGACTATAGTTGTCTGAAGTTGAAGTTCAGACTCCTTTCAGCTGAAAGTATCTAAATGTCATGGAGGTCAGTTAGAGTCATAGTCCCTCCTACGAATTTTAACACAACAAATGATCACCTCATACAATTTTTTTTTTTTTTTTTTTAAGTCTAAATATATATTTATATGTTTATTACATGATGCAATTTGTCATTTAGGGGCTATTGTTTGGCAGGTCAGTGTACAAAGAGTCTCATAAATGACATTTCATTGAAAAATGAGTGACATAAATAATGATTAAGCCCCGGCTGGCTCTGTTTAGCCCTGTGCTAGAAACCTGGCTAATGAATACCACTTGGCTACTTCTGGAGTTCTGGCATCACAAATATCATCCTACTTTCCTTTGCATTTGATATTCCACATGGGACTGTATTTCTCATGCTAACAACCGCTGCAACATGCCCTAGCAATTCAAAGATCACACGCTAATGCCTACTTGTCCCCAATTACACCAAACACTGCTGGGCTCTGCTGCTGCCCTTTGAAAAGGATCTGCTTTGTGTTAAATATATTTACACTTGAAAACATCTCGAGAGAAGGCGAAGGAGAGCTTGCCCTCGTCGACAGAAGGCGGCGGTGTGTAGAATACTAATCGGGCCCTCAGTCCGTTTGATGCTGGTGTTTGATGTTTTCCAAGGATCCATGCTGAGGCTAAACCCCAGAGAGAAAGATGGAGAGAAACAGAGGGAGAGACCAGCCTGCTGAGACTCAGACTTAGGGGGTCTATGGGCTCTGGAGGGACTGGGAGAGAGTTTACATTCTCTTCCTGGGGATGGTTTTATTGTTTTGCCCGTCTGCGTGAGACACATTAACATCTATTGTTTTTGCCTCTTGTGAAACGAAGGGGCATTTCTGGCCTGCTTTTTTAAACCACCTTGTATAAAACTGTGGTCCAGAGCCTGACAGCAGGGTAATAGTCAGGAATGTAGTCTGACTGAAAGCAGCTCTTTAGCATTCATGAAACTTATATTGTATAGGCTGGCATACGGTACCAGTTTATGTACAAAACGGCACAATTTGAGAATTCTTTTACACTTGAGCTAACGTTTGTCAACAAAGAAATAAAAGAAAAACAAACCCACCTCATTAGGGGCTCTGGAGCTTTTGATCACATCGCATGATCTTCATCAGCAGATGGAGTTTGCCAGTTTTCGTGGAATCGTAGATGTTCTAGACTTCTAGACTTCTCATCCATGTTGGCTTGAAAGAAAAAGTTCAAGCTTCATTCTTGACCTTGAAAACCGCAATTGAAAAAACAACATTACCTCAAGGTCCATTTAGTAAGTGTTCTGGAGCTGTCGATCGTATCACATGATCTTCACTAGCAAAAAATAAGTTTTATCTAGACTATCTAAGTATTTATTTAATAGCACCCAGTATACAGTATATAAATTTACAAACTTTCTATAATACCAATGCTTGGATCAATTTTGGTCTTAAAATTACAAAACCTTGATTTAAGTAAAATAAATAAATGAATAACATGGCATTGCATGCATTTTTATTAAGTACGTGGGTTTCACATAACTATTACCTACCTATTTCCTGCTAGAATGAATTTGCGTTTTCATCTTACAGAGAGCTCAAGATGATGAGATGGATAGCATTAAGAAACATATTAAATCATCCAAAGACAAGGAGGATGCCAAGCCACTGGACAAGCCTGAACAGTAAGAGCCAAGTGTACCTTCTGAACCAAATTCATTACAAGTCATTAAACAGATGTGTTATAGTGACTGATCCTGTCCCTCCATCAGGTTTCTATTCCAGCTATCCCAAATCCCCAACTTCTCCGAACGGGTGTTCTGCATCCTGTTTCAGTCAACTTTCCATGAATGTATCACCTCAGTCCTCCGCAAAGTAGAAATCCTTCAGAGAGTATGCAAGGTGAGCCACTGACCTCTCTCGTTTAATTTTCTTTACTGTCACTCAGTTTAACTTTCATGTCTTCATCTCATCTGTTTGTGCATGTATTTGTGTGTGCACCAGTCTCTCCAGAGTGGTCAGTGTGTATTGCAGGTGCTTGGCCTGGTGCTGGCTTTCGGCAACTTCATGAACGGAGGCAATCGGTCTCGAGGGCAGGCCGACGGCTTCTCCTTGGACATCCTGCCAAAACTGAAGGACGTTAAGAGCAGTGTGAGTCTGCGTGTTCCAGGAGTAAAAGCAAACATCACTCACACTACAGGAACAGACTCTAAATGAAGTGTTATTCTCAAACAAACGGGAAGTGTATATATGTGTAAAATGAGTAAAATAAAGAGATAAACTCATGTAATTTTTGTGCACCCACACAGCTTTATTCTGCAGTAAAGCATTACACTAGAAAATAGGTGGTGAGTCCAGGAGCTAAAAGGGACCGTCATTGCTGCCAAACATGAAGACCATAGCTGTTCAGATTTAGTGGAGAGGCCATTCTGTTTACTGTTCTTGTTCAATATCGCAACGGGCTCAGTGTACCCTTGGCACAGCCATATAAGGACAGAGTGGTTTGTGTTTTTGTGGTGGTGAACCGAGTAAGGTATCCATAAAGAACATCAAACTTTCCACCAACTCTGAGTTATGACAGCCAGCCCAGCACAGTTGTGTTTTGTTGTATTGCTCCACCAATGTCATGATTTATCCCCAACTTCTAAGACCGCTGTCCTTATTCTTGTTTGCCCCACACAAATTAAAACGTCCTGCTCCAAAATGATTAAATTAATAAATAAAGGGGTTTTGGTTTATTTATTTGGATCTTTTTCTTTCTTTCAGGATAACTCCAAGAGTCTTTTGTCCTACATTGTTGCTTACTATCTAAGGCACTTTGATGAGGTATGTTTTGGTTCCTGTTTATTTGAATCACTTTTCTGTTTTAGTCTGATTTGCTTAGAAATCCTTCCAGAGCTCTCTTTTCATCTCCTCTCTTGCCAGAGGATACCATGGCTTATCCTTTATCAAATTATTTATTTTCCCTTTCCTCGTTTACGGCAGAAACAAATCTCTCTCCTTCTCTGGCTCTCTCTTATAATTCTCTTTCTGTCTTTCACTCTTCATCTCCTTCTCTTGCTCTGCTTTGGTCTGGCTTCATTCAAACCTGCAGCCTGTTCATTGGCACAGCATCCAAAGGAGCACTAGTGTAAATAATTAGGTTCTCCAGATGAGATGAACTCAGTAGAGTGCTGCCTGCCAAAATCAACCTGCATGACATGACTCTAGCACTCATAATGGCCTTGTAGTAACTCTGATGGAGAGAATTGCAGTGTACTTTCTGCACCAAGCTTAATGGTCGTTATCTGCTGTAGTTTCAGCCATATCTTCTCTGGGATGTTTGGACTGCTAATAAGTGCATGTAGGTCTCTGGAGACATTTATTTCAATCTGGCCTGGTGTGTACAGTATATACTAGAGAGGCCCTCTCCCATTTGAGTAAGATTGTCTTTGACGTTGGTGTGTGTTTTTTTTGTTTTTTTTTGTGCATGAATGTATGTTGTGTTTTACCAGGATGCTGGCAGAGAAACGTGTGTCTACCCTCTGCCCGAGCCCCAGGACCTTTTCCAGGCCTCCCAGATGAAGTTTGAGGACTTTCAAAGAGATTTGCGCAAACTGAGGAAAGACCTCAATGGTATGGTCGTCAACTTACATTCCACAGCTTTCCTTCTGTTTGAGCACATCCAAAACCTTTAAACAGCATATTTACAACAAGCATATTAGGTACTAAATTGGCCACGCCATAACCAGCAAATTATGGCAGTGTCATATCGTGTTTAAAATACCATCACATGGCAGTTTATGGAGTAATAAATTATGTATTAATCCATGCACATATCTCCTAGTACAATGGAAAATAATTTCCCAAACCTGACCAGCTATGGTCATGTGTGGATCGTAGAGGCGGGTCAACAGAGAGATAGCATCTGTTTGTCGTACAGACGAGCTAACCAGAAGCAGATGTGACTTGTCAGATGTAGACTCCTGTTGGACCTGGCGTGCCTTTACTGTCCTCATGAAATAGAGATCAAAATATATCGGGGCAAGGTCAGGGAACTTCCACTACCTGCGCACACTGTTAAAGGTTCATCAGCTATTCACTGAACTGGAAGAGGCTCTCCTCGAGCTCTGAATCACCTCACTGACCCTGCAAGCCACAAATGTACAACACACAACAATGAGAATTTCAGAATATCCCTGCATCTCTCTTTTGCATGTTGTGCGTCATCACTTTGCCCTAGGTGTCCTAAGTATGAGTCATGGATGAACTGATGTAGTTAATGGCTGACTCTTTGACTCTTTAATTCATAAATTTTTTCCTTCATTCATTCATCAATCAGTTGTTTAATCAGTTCCCAATACATGTGGTGCATGAATTACATAACTTTCCATGATGCCCTTCCTACTAACCAGCGTTTATGTCATGAATAAATTATTGTTATTATTCACTAAAACTTTTTATCATCGCCACTAACCATCAACTTTGGGGGAAAAAAAAAAAAGATTTTTAGTGGGTTTCACAAGCCAAAGAGTTTGGAGACAGAATTTCCATTTAGCTATGATTACATTTATGTAATCTCGCACTGAAGTCAAAACACTATAAAATGAATCACATGGTGACAGTATTATCGCATGTAGGGACTTAATACATTGCATTTGGTATTTCACATATAACATATTAATTATCTAAAATTTGTAAAAATATAAATGAGGCACAAGAAAGAATGTGCTGTGTTACTGCATATCAAGACCTCAGGATGGAAGTGTGGAAAGTGAATTATGCTTGACAAGCCAAACAGGTTGGTTGGATGAAAAAGAGTCCTAATGAATGAGGCAACTGGGAAATACTCTCTTTCATTACTCCGTCTCAAGTCACTCGGCACTCAGAACACTTTCCAAGGATTGAAGTGCCAACAGGTGGTAAAAAATGACTGTGTGTTTTTGTGCAAACATATATGTGCACTTGTGTAAGTATGTATGTGCGCTTGCAGCTCGATCGACAATTCCCCAAACCCGGTCTGTTCTTTATCATGTTTTATGTATCTTTGCTGCTAAACCAATCAGGTGCCTGATCCGTGTTGCCAAATATTGTTTTTCCTCTGCCATAATGGTTCTTTAGGCTGTTCATTATTTGCAATTCATAAAGATGGAGTTGCTCGCTGGGGAAATAGACTTGCGTCTGCTTCGACCCCAGTGACGGTGGCACATGCTGTCCGTGCATAAATACATCATCACATGCTGTACCTGCAGACCTCTTCATTACCTAGCAGAGCCAGCTGAGCGCTCTAACAGACATGGGCTTCGATGACAGTTCCCAGAGGGAGGTTCTGATAAGTAGGCGGCGCAGAAATGGCCTTGGCTGGCCTGAAGGACATCAGCAAGCAGCTCAGTGGAGAGAGCTCACTGTGTAACTTTTAGGTTGAGGCACCATATGGTCTATGAATTACCATTTGCCTAGTCCCGACCTTCCCGTTCCCTTAAGCGTCTCTCGGCCTCTCCACCTCTAAGGCCTTGAGCTGAGTTTGTGTATCCGTTATGTTTGCAGATAGAGCGTGACGATAAGTTTCTCTCGGGATCAGAGCGCAGGCCTTCCTGGTTCCTGCGGGTGCCTTGTTAGTCATTAAGGGTCATTATGTCTTTGCCGACACATATTCAGCAGAAATTCAGCAGAGATTTATCACAGTGAGCTCAACCAGGGTGAAGTGTACTGTAGAGTTTGTAATTACAACACAATATTGCTCTATCGCTCTGATCATTTCTCATCATGATCATCTCTTGTTATTTCAGCATGCTCCACTGAGATGGGGAAAGTTTGCAAATTGTCCTCTGAAGAGAACCTGCAACCTTTTAAGGACAAGATGTACACATTTCTTAGCCAAGGTGAGTCTCTTTTGCAAATCAGCTGGAACAGATGATTAATAAGACTTTCAACAGTCTGATCAACGAGTGATATTCTTTTCATCTTGTCAACAAATCCCATGGAAATCCCATGCAACAATGAATTTGGCTTAGCCTAAGCTTGATATATCTTATTGCTCTCAGCCATGAGCTCCAGAACTAATGAAAACACATCAGCGAACCACAGTGTTGCTTTGCCACAATGTTAACTCGTGTCTCTATCACATCTTTTCTTCAACTGAAGTTAGCACGCTCACCAGCTAGCCCCGGCACAGGCCATATTATAACCTCTTGTCTATTGAAAGTATATGTTTGCAAGATTTATATGTTCAATAGAATAGGAAAGTATTGATAATCAGACTAATGCATTATTAGTCTTGGACTTTTCATCAGATTCTATAATAACAAAAAAATTAAGAGTATCAACGGCTTTATCCTTTTAAATATGATGAAACAGGTGATGGTCAGTCTGTGTGAACATATGGTTTGCTCATCTGTGTTGCCATCATGCAAGAGGTTAAAAAAGGCACCCTGTGCCTGTATACCCTTGGTATACCTAAGCTGAAAATTCCTCTGTGGTGTGAGAGCATGTGAAGTAGCTCATCAATCAGAATGATGTAGGTCTTCTATGTCTGCAGACACACTTCCAAATCTGTTTCATGCTGTTTTCTGGGTGATATACGCACACAAGGGTTCAGTCAGTGTTGTTTCCATAGGGACGTGTGTTTATTCCAGTGTGTATTGAATAACTCACGGCCATTGTTTCAAGTTTGCCTATCTGCTTTGACGGATTATGACTGCACTTGGTAGCTGGCTCGTTTATCTCGATCTCTACCTTATAAAAGAGTACATCTTGCTCTCCCTCAAAGGAAGATCCAGGATGGCCGAACGTGAACTTTTCATGAAGCCTAGCAAATTGACTGCAGGGAAGAGAGCTGGATGCCAGAGAGGCTGGAACAAAACTGACTTGTTCAGCACCTGACCCCTTTCACTTTGTACTTTTGACATTTGTTTGTCATATATTTGCCTGTATTTCTGCTGTTTAAATTTTTTCCTTGGCTCCTGTGTTTTTACAACATTAGTCTCCTTTGCCCGTCAAATAACGAGGTTTGTTCTTTTTCTTCTGTCAGAGGAATAACAGAGAGATAAGAAGCACCCTGTTTCCTGCTCGGCCTAATGCACTCCTATTAGGAAATCAAATCGAATCAAACCCTTCGCAGTATGATGTTTACTAAAAGGGCTATTAAAATGATGATGATGAATTTATTGTTAATGAGGAGCAACCTGGCTTCCACTGCACTTTATTCCAACAAGACCAAGAGCATACAGCCACGCTAGCGGCCCTGTGAGGCTGTAGGCATACCAGTGCTTTGAGCTGAATGTGTATTTCAGCACACGCTAACATGCTCACAATGACATGCATGTTAATGTTCACCACGTTCACCATCTTAGTTTAGTGTGTAGTTTAGCAGTAGCACTAAACACAAAGTACAGCTGAGGATGATGGGAATGTCATTAGTTTTGCAGGTGTTTGGTCATAAACTGGACGATGGCACTAGATGAAAAGTCAGCAAAAAGGATCTTCAAAGTTATCACAATTTATCCTGAGGGGAATATTTCCATAAAATTTTATGGCAATCCATCCAATACATGTTAAGACATTTCACTTAAAACCACAAATGTCAACCTCATGGTGGTGCTAGATGAAAAGGTTTGTGCCAGTCATCAAGAAGATGTTGAGAGGTTTCACTGGATAAATGAAAACTTTGACCTGCTGAAGACGTTCAATGAAGAAATCAGGGGTGCACCAAATTCAATAGGATTCGTCCTCTGGGCACCGGGGATGTCTGCACCAAATTTCATCAACAGTTCCATCCAACAGTTGCTGAGATATTTCACTCTAGAGCAAAGTGGTGGACCAAGAGACCGTCATTGCCATCCTTTTGCTACCAACCATTGCTAGCATGGTTAATGGTCTGCTGTACACAACATTAGAGCAAAGACAGAAAACACATCTTCTATTCTAAAGGAGGCTAACAGCTTGTACTACATTTTTGTTCTAGATATTGTTACGGCAAAATCCACTGAAAATGTAGTTGTGTTTATCTGTCATGTCCACCAGATGTTAAACAGTCATGCTTTTATCTCCATAATCTGACATCTACAACAATATTGGGATATTGTGGTCCACTTCAAAGGTGTAAGACATAGTTTGTTATGCTTGTTTTTACATAACAAGCCAAATGCCGTTCTTTCTGTCGCATTGGCTTTGACCCTGACTACATTCACTTGACTGTGTCCAATCTTTCTGAAGGACCCAGCTCACAGGCCTCTCACCAACTGCTTTTGTATTCAAATGAGAGTATAATATATAGCATATGTTCTTCCGCGGTAATGCTCACTGTCCATTTTAAAGGAAGTCTGCAGATGAAAGCATGTCTCCCATTTCCACATCTCCCCCTCTCTTTTCCTTTCTCTCTGTGTTTGAGAGAAATATGGGAGCTCTCTCTTTGATGCAAATGACGAGGTTTTTCCCTCTGAGAGCAGAATGTAAGCACCGTAACATGGACATGTGACTCAGAAGGCTCCAGACGGGATTCTTGGGGTTCCTCCACTGCGGCGGTGAAAAAAGAACAACAGCCAAATGTCTTATTTTTGTTATTTCTGTAATTTCTAAAAAGCCTGGGGTTAAACTGTTTCTGGCTCCACAGTTTAAACCGCTTTTGTTTATTTTCTGACCATGAAACTAACCACAGAATAACAGTGGGAGCGGACTTGTTGGAGCTCGGCTGTTTGGTCTAGCTCGATTTTCCCCGCTCGCTTCACAAATTCTCATGCATGCAGGCCTTTGATGGAGTCACTGTGACTTGCAAGAGAGCACTGGCCATGTGATAATCTGTTTCTGATGGACATAGAGATTAGGAGGACTGCTGTCAAACTCACCTCCCTTTTCTACCAACTACTACTCTGCCGCCTAGGACGTCACGTCATCTACGCCGATGTGGTTAAGCATCCGACTTTTAACCGTTTTCATGTTTATGTGCGCCACAATTTGGCAGAATCGCATATTAAATAGACATGTTGATCTTTATCATGTTGAACCACATGATGATGTTGTTGCAATAACAATCCTTAAATAATCCTGAAATATTTCACTGTTTATTTTGTTGTAAATACAATTTTTATCAGTTTATTCATCTCAACCCCCCCAATACCACATTGTCTTCATATAATCACAATAAGATAAGTAGATAAGAAAACAGTTAATCATGTTGAATTCACACTGACTCATTCAGTGTCAGGGGAAGGTTTATCTAAGAGTGTCAGGGTTTATCTCCCTTGATTGATATTCAGTGTTTCTAGAAATAGCTTTTACATCACGACGGGATCTTCCTGTTCAGGGTTATAGTAAGTGGTAAGTAGGATCTTAAATTATCTTCACTCGAAGGATGGAACACAATCCTGATAGTAAGATGCTTTTAGCAAGCCCCATTCATATTATTTATCAATATGTCATCATTTATTTATGAGCCGTCAGCAGAGAGGGAGACACGACTGTGGGCTCCTGAGTGATTTAGCACTGTGGAATGGTAAAGCACAGTGCTGGTCTCAGCGGGTTTGTCTGGGATCTTCAGATGTGGCGCTGGTCGTAACTACACATAGCAACCAGATATTCCCAAGATTTGTGCCAGGAAAGATTCCCTGTCCCAGCTTCTGTCATATCTGCCTTGGAAAGCCGTGAGGAGGCCGTAGTTCTTCTCTGGTCATTTGACAGTTTAAGGCAAAAGCAGCTACAGATTATTGACCTTCAGGGGACAGAGAAGCTGTGAGGGAAAATGTTTTGTCTAACCTTTTGTCAGTTGTCCAGCAGCACAGTGAAGATAAAGACCTGCAAAAAAACAGAGCTTTTTTTATATAAATATATATATATATTTGAAAATGGGCTGAAAAATCTGCTCCTAAATCTGAAATTTGATAAGTGGTAACTTGCGGCATTCTCCTGACTGAGGCTGTCACGTTTCACTGCCCTTCTCTTATATCATAATTTATAACGCAGTCAAAATGATCCTGATGGCCCACTGAGATAAGTGTTGCGGCCTGCTGGAAATATCTCCTAATGTGTACCATGGTGTCCAACTCCCCGTTTTCTTACCCTCTCGCTGTCTCTCTTTTACTCTCACGCCTCTGGCACACAAACATGCACACACACACACACACACACACACACACACAGACACACACACACAGTCATCTGTCTCCATTCGAAGTAACCCCGCACAAAGAAGCACTTGTCCTGAAGTCTGCACTGCTCATTTGTCAGTTGTGCAACAGTGGACAATCCAACACTTAATAACCTGGTGGCACAGCACTGACCTTGAAGATGACTGTTGGTTTAAGTAATGGTGACATGTGGAATCCTCCCGTATATACAAGTCACACTGTGGGTGAAAGATGTGTTTTCTGCAGGGAATGTTTTAATCATTTATTTACCAATACACACTGCTTTTTGTCCCTTCATTTACTTTCCTTTAGCTAAAACAGAACTGGAAACGCAGGAGAAGCAGCTGGAAGAGACCCAGAAGATGTAAGAACTTTCTCGATCTTTATCAGCATTTCCCTTATACATTTTCCTAAAGCGTCTTCACCTGCAATATAAATGCAGCTACTTCTGTTCCATTTCATGGGTGACATTTGCTCTTTTCTCAAGTGTCACAGCAGTGATCAGGCCTGAAGTTTTGAAGTGATAAATTCTCACTGCAGTAAAGAAATATAATCTAAGCTGCTTTGTCAATATTTAGGACTCCTGGTTCCTTCGGTTACATGGAAGGTGCAGGCCGTCATGCCAGGCCTTCAGTAGACGGGAGGCCCCCTGTGCGGTGTCTGTGTTGTTTATCTAAGCGGAGCGAGAGTAGACAGCCTTGGCTCCAGGCTTCTGTTACTGCTGGCTTGGAATGTGTTCCTATAGCACACTCCAAACAAAGAGACCCCAACCTGTCCACTGTATTGATCCACTGCAAATGGCCGCCACATTTAACACTTTTACACGTGTCATCCCCTGCCATGTGCACGATTTTTTTTTTTTGGGTGGATCTGTCTTTGTCCCGTTGCTGTGCACCTTTTTTTTCTTTCGTATCACCTCACTCATGCTTACACTCATATGCAGTATGTGCTTGTTTCTATACACAAATATGCATAGAGGTCTGTGCACACCAGGGACAGGAGTGACGAAGCTAAACACTCTCTATGAGATGGATAAGAGTTCTACTTAAGGGTTTAGAGTTAATCTGTCAGAGTGACTGTGCTGTTTTTGTGTCAGTAATGGCATTTTTTTTGGACGGTTGTCCTCTGAACTGCAGAGTCATCATTGATTTGTGTTTTTTATGCTACTCTACCACTAAATCTCTAAAAAAGCATATTATTCCAAGATTAACTTTCATATTTCGCATATTTGCGTAGCACTGCCAGGTTTCACAACAATTGGTGTAGGTTTCTGTAATCTCATGGTGTAATAGTTTGGCCTTGAAGTAATGTTTTTGTTCTCTGTCCTCAGCTTCTTGGAGTTGAGCGTGTCCTTCTCAGTTAAACCCAAGGCAGGAGAAAAAGAGGTCTCTCCCAACACTTTCTTCTCCATTTGGCATGAGTTTTCCACTGATTTCAAAGACCACTGGAAGAAGCAGAATAAACTGATGTTACAGGAACGGTGAGAATGTGATGCGGACACAAGTTTCCTGTTTCAGAATGTGACATTGTACTGATGCAGATACCTTCTTCTGACAGGACCTTGGACCTATTGTCCCGAAATCAAATGCTTTTAGTTATCAGGGTCTCTTCATTCTTTTTGTCTTTGTCTTTTGGAAGGGTACACCACTCTCTGACCTTTACAAATGTCATTACAGAAACACCAATGTTCCTACTTTTATAATTTTCCCCAAGCGCAAGTTCCCAAACCATTAATAACCTGCAGTACATCTCGTGTTCACTGAAGATCCTATCAGATTCATTTAAATTCATGAAGGGAAAAGAGGTTAAATGACCCAAATCTATGTCTTCACCCCAGTAATGAAAAAAACACATGCAGCATCCAGTTAGCTTCCAGTGGTTTGATGAATATAAAGATACTGTTGCATATGTCAACAAAAAAGCAAATTGGTCCATTATGCCAAATGAAGATTGAACTGTGATATGTATTTGTAAGAAAAGCAAAATGTAACAGCCTTTGCTTATACAGTAGGAAAGAATAAAAACAAATTTGAAAGCATTAACTCTTTGCCCTTTGCCATAGGCAGTCATCCCAACCCCTGTCTGCTGGTTTTCCTTTGAGACTCCAGTGGAACTATAGATATTAATCCTCACCTGCGCTGGACATGCTGGCACACACAATACCCATGTAATGGATGTCTGCAAAATGCATGTCAGTCAGTGTAAATTGCTGTTCTCACTCATTGCCAGCATGCTGATGATTTGTCTTTTTAAAGCACAAATGAGTACCGACACTGCTGGCTCGCTCCATGCAGTAGTAAACTAGAGTGAGTCACTTCAAAGTAGGAGGATTGGCCCTTTGACAAACCGAGATCGCTGCGTCCAAATACCACATGACCATAGTCTGGACGGTCCAGGCTGGGATTTTTGTGCTGTCTTTCATTTTTAAGGGTAAAAGAGTGAATTTCAGCAGTGAGTGAGTGTGTGTACATCCAATTATTTGCTCCTCGGTCTCCACAGGATGACTGATAGTTATGACTAATCTTTTTTTTTTTCAGGGTCAAAATGGCTGAGGACTGCTTCAAACAGGCCAGGGAGAAGGCTTCCTACAGTGTGAAACCCAAACATGCAACTGGAATAGTACGTCTTTGCACTTTTTTTTATCACAGTTGACTCTATGGTCTCATCTGTGCTTTTATTTGTTAATTCAGTTCCAGCGCTACCTGCCATCTTCTTTTTTCTTCCCTTTGTGCACATTATCTCCTCACCCAATAGACTCTGTTCCGTACAAACACTTGTCAGGGTGTAGGAGAAACAACACTCCTGGCTCCAGCAGCAACATATTGAGATAAGTGCCAGCACTGCCAGCTGTAAATAACTCAGACCTGTTATTTTATTCCACAGAAAGCAAAGCTGGGTCAGAAGATCTGAAGCAGAGAATGGAAAATGATCATCATCAAGCCTGTTGCACAAGCACTGTTTGTACAATCTGACACGACTCATCAGTCATTTTTAAAACATTTACTTATTTCCAGTATTTGTTTTCAATTGATTTAGAACTGTTTTTATTATGAGTTGGTTCAAAGTGGATATTATGGTAATGTTACATTCTCAGCCAGCTTTTGATAGCACTCGCATAATTAAATGAAATATTGCTACTAAAAGACGTCCTTAAGCTGAGATGATTAAATGTTGTTGAGTCATTTACCAGAAAATGAAATTTGTAGCAACACTATATCCAAGCTTTCTCTGTATTTTATAAGCCATATGTAGCCTATTTTCTTTTTTAGTGCAATTCCCAGGCCTTCTTTACTAGGAAGGCATGAACACTTCCTCTTTATATCTTCCTTAATTGTGAAAAGCCTAGAATTTTATAACCTTTGTATGCGGTAGGTAGGGATTGCCTGCCAGACAGAAAGTGCCTTATCGCACAGTGGAGTGGTCAGAGGAGTGCTGTAGTACAGAGCTTATTTTTTAAGACATATCATTTGTAATTAATTGTTACATGTAAAGAAGAAAAATCAGTTTTACACAGGCCGGAACATGACAGGTTTACTTTTCTTAATAGTTTCATCAAGTGTGTTTCAGAACCTTGTGATAATTTTACATTTGTTTTACATGGAGCACTTCCTCTATGGTGGTTTAATATGTTTGGGTTTTTTTCAGTCAAAAAGACCATGCATCCTTAAATGATGTGCTGTAATACAGACCTAATATTGTTTTATTGTCGACTTGCTCTGTGTTTGAAGCAAAATCCTATGCAGTTAGTTTTGCCTTTCCCACTATATGTGAGTGTGTGAAATCCCATTTGCTAATTGAGCAATAGGATTATGTGATGTGATGTTCATGTGCAATACCAACAGTATGTTTTGATTGAATACCCTTGACCATGAAAAAATATATTTATTGAATAAAAGAAATTACATTAATTTTTAATAGTAATTCTGTTTTTGCTGATTGTTTTCTGTGTATCACTTGTCCAACTCTCATGTGGTACAGAACTGCGTGTACTCTAAACACCGCTGTGATTTTGTATGAAATAGATTTAATATATTTTTCACAAACATACTTACACAAATACATAAAATATATATATATTGTATATATTGCATTGCACCCTCATTACACATGCTGCAGTATGTTTTTCTACTGGCTAGTATATTTGTGGCAAATGTACAGTATACAGCCAGGCTTATGTCCAAGCAGGTGGATGCCACTGGTCATTGCTGTGTCGCTTCATGTTTCTTGAAATCATGTCCTTGACATCAACTTGTGTATCATTTGGGACATCATATAAGTTAAGGAAAAGATACAGGATAACAGATACAATACTTCTAAACAGTCAGTTTTAAAAACAATGTTGGCAGACTGTAATTACTGTAGATCCACCTGCAGAAAAACATGTATTACAAAAAACTTTTTAATGGGGTCACAGGGAACAGTTTAGCTTCTAAAAGGCAATGCATTGTCAGCATGGTCTCTCCTGGAGTCCATAGTGTTCCATGTTTCATGTCATTTTATTGTGGGACAAGCCATTATATGTAAAACATGATGCAGAGCAGTTCAACTTGAAGCCAGTCTTTGTTTGGCGAAGTTTGCGAATATCTGCCTTTGACAATTCTCAGATGTCATTTCAATTTTAAAAGTCCTCCTTCACAGTTTCCCATGGCCGCTCACATCCACAGACATGCAGCGACACTGTTTGACCCTCTGCACCTTACGGTGTCTGAAAGGGGGCTGCAGGTCTGGGCAGTCTAGCTGCACTGTGAGCTGTGTGATGCGGTGTGGCCTGCAGAAGGAGCAGGACTGGAACGGCTCCTGGGCCTTGTTGTGGTTTTTCCTTCCAGATCCTGAGGCTTGGCCTCGATTCTGGCCCTGAGCTGAGCTGGGGCCCATATGGCGGGGGATATAGAAGGAGTTGCACTGGCCATAGCAAAAACGGTTGACCACAGTGCGGCTGCGGCAGCCCTCCTCGCTGATGGTCTGACGGAGGGGTTGGGTCTTGCACCAGTCCCTGCGAAGGTAGCGGCGCTCCGTCACCACCAAGGCTTCTCGGCTGGAGGATAGCACCTCTGGTTTTTGCTGCAATAGCCGATGGTGACGCTCTGATGACAGGTTCCCTTTGGTCTTGTATGGGGATGGGATGGATCCCTGGGGCCGAGGCTTTTTGGTCTCTGCAGTGATGCAGAGCACCCCAGCCAGTATGACTGGGATAGTTATTCTCCACAGCATTCTACAAAAAGAAAGAGACACATTACTAAGCATTACGTTCCCAAACAGAGGAAAACATCTGCTGTCGCATGAACAGAACACCGAGGCTGGTGTAACAATAATTCAAGCGGTATGTGATGATACACAACAGTCATGCAATGGCTAATATGATATGAATATTGCCAATCAAGTTTGCAATTGTGTAAATGTGCATTCATGTTGAACCACCTTTGCAGTCTAGCCTTCTAGGCATCATTGAGGAAATGAATCCATCACCAGGGCCCCCATTTGTCAGCATCTCTGTGTCATTACTTCTATTTGCTTTCCTCTCGGCTACGCAACTCTTCCAAAAATAAACAAAGCTCTGCCATCAAAGGATACACTTAAACACCCATAACGAGAAGGGGAAGTTGATTTTATTGGTCCCGTCGCCGGGTAAAATAATTAGGGCTTTGCTTACTTTAGTCATGAACTATGCCGCAGATATGTAAACAGGCATTAGAGAGGCCCATCTGCATGTTATTAGGGGAAGAGTTGGGGAACTCTACAGCACCCTTTGGGAGTCCACTCTTCTACTCTTTGGTGATATACTATGGAGCAAATTGAACTGAGAATGACCTGTGGTGTCCATAATCGACATGTCTTCTGTATCATGCTAGCACCAAAGAGATCCAGAGAGATGATTTCTCCTCCATTTAGGATGGAGTATCCACCCGTGTGCATGCTGTCAGTATTTGTGCCAGCACATTTTTGACCATCACTCAAGCATCTTTTCAGCAGATGTTGCTCCTGACAAGCGTTGCATGACATCAAGTCAGAAATCCTGACAGAGAACCAAACGGCCTCAAGGCTATTGGCTGCTCCTATTCACAGACTCTTCTTTGCTGTGCAAATTTGTATGTTCCCTTTCTTCTCTTCCTGGACCTGCAACTCACTCTGACATGGAACAAATTACTTTATCATAATCCACTTTGTTTTTTGCCCCCTTTTTTCTGCCCTTGACCTTGGGGTCATGGCAGCTCTGTCCGAGCTGCATGAGCCCTCAAGTCTACATATCACTGTCCCGGCAGCACTTGCCCCTAAGCTAGACAGCAGCTGTTTGTCCATCAAGCTGAGATGTAGTATGAATTCTAACTAGACTTTTTCTAAAGGATATCAAGAGAAATGTTGGAGTTACATTGACGCAGAAGATCTACTTTCCTTTTTAATGCTTTCTTATGGAAATCTGATCCTTTCAATCTATTTTTTTTTTCTTCATTAAGAAATCAAACCTATGCAGGAAGGTGGATTTTGGATTTTGTCTACCATCTGCCAAGAAATCAGAACAATAGTCAAGTCTATTGTTGATATTTGGTGTTTTCCATGCGGATGTCCAGAAGACAAATGCATTCGGAATTTGAAATTCAATAAGAGGACCACAAGAGCATCTTCTCAGATATCTGCACCTCAGACATGTATGTACACATTTTTGCGTACACACACGAGCCAGTACACACACCCCCACACCCATCATACGGTTAGAATAACTAAACCAAAGACTCCCGCTGGGCTCTTCCACCACCTACTGCATCAGGGAGTCATGACCCCATTCCATCTTCCAGTGATCTACCTTCCATGTGCAACAAAGTCTCATTTGTCTTTAGTCTTATTCCTGCTGACTATGTATTTAAATACAAACCCCCCCCCC
>NW_019525133.1:1131123-1181428 GCF_002814215.2 Seriola lalandi dorsalis | reverse complement strand
CCCCCCCCCCCCTCCCCCCCCCCCCCCCACATGCTTCTGTGTGCAGGCAGGCTCTTGTTCTCTGTTCCCCTCCATCCATCGTTTAAAGAGGCGCCCTGTAACTTTGGAGAGCTACAGTCTGCAAAAGCCCCAGGGACTCTGGAGGGATGACCTGACCGACTGTGTACATAGGGCATGACGGATGGCCTATACAGTCAGCCGCCGCGCTACCTCTCCACTCCCAAACCCGGCCTAAGTATGATAGTGCTGACCCTGCCAAGCTATCTTCATCAATCTCTGCAGCAAGACAAATTGCGGTTTTGGGGTAGGGATTCAGGGGCTTTGGGGGGAGCGCTGAGGTGGATGGGTGGGTGGTTAGTGGTTGAGGTTATAGAAGATAGAAGGAAAGGGGGAGAAGATGGTGAGGTTTGGGACAGATGACCTACTGGGAAACAAAACCAGCCTCACTTGGGCTTCATGTGGAGAATATGCCCTCCTTCCATTAACTGTATATCTCTCCACAAGCTGTTTGCCTCTTTATTTCTCTCTCTCTCCTCATCTGTCTCTCTCTGTCACTCTATCTGTGTGTGTCTCCCTGACGCACAGCACTAATCATCACAGAGCCCCGCAGACGGAAGGAGACTGTGGTTTTGTGTGTTAATGCTGAGACAGAACTGAACCGGACCTTTCTGTCTGCTAAACACTAATATTGTCCACAAACACAGCTTTATGTTTTACCAGAACCACAAATACTTGGGGGATATGCTTCGCTGAACTGTGGCAGACCTTGGTTCCAAAATTCAGACCTATAATGAAATTACAAATACCAGAGAGACTGCTGAGCTAGACACAAGCCTTCCTGAAAACAGCTATTATCATCAGTGGGAACTTGTTATGTTTTGTTTTTCAGAATGGCATTATAATACCATGGTAATGTTTTCTGTCTGCACAACAATGGGTCTTTTCTTTTTTTTTTTTTTTTTCAAATCTCAAATTGAAATGAAAAACAAAATTGTCAAAGGAAAGCCTGACTGTTAAATATTTAATATTTCAGATATTCAGTTGTTAAATAATTGAAAAAAGAAGCGAGAAGTCCTGTCACGGCTTTGAAATTTGTTCACACAGATGTGCTTCCACAAAACCCTGTGAAACATCTTCCCAGCATGTCTTCAAAGGCAGGTTAAAACAAACAAAACCTGATGCCTCAATTATTGGTGCGTCAGAAAGTCTCATACACAGACTGGTAAGTGCAGTTAATTACAGTAGAACTGCATTTAATTCACCGTGCAGCTCAAACCTCAATCACACACGGGCAGCCGCATACACACACGCACGTATGCACACACCCATACGTGACCACACACATGCGAGCATACACACACACACACACAGGATATAGAGAGCGAGAGAAAGAGGGAAAGAGGTAAATGAAATGTTTTCACTTGGAGCCAATTACACAAAGAGGAACCATGTCATTATCTGCATTTGCGGATTGTATTTTCCCAAACTACGCTCGGCTGTTGGCTCATTAACAGTTGGGGAGTTGGTGGGGGCTCCTTTCGGGGGCTTTTCTGTGCAAATGTGTCTAATGCCAACATTGCCAGGAGGCTGCTTTAGGCAGTTTGGGCAGCCCTTTGTCACCACAATCCATCTTGATAATGACTAGCAGCCCAGATATAATGCTTTCCAAGCTAAGTACTGGCAAGTATGTACGGCAACTCCTTCGCCTCGGCAACATAAAGTGCTTTAGTGGTGGATGAGGGGCAATTAGAGATGCTATGATAGTACAGCGTTTCTCATTCCAGATCAGGATGAGACTTCTTATGAAGCTGCAGTGATTAACGCCACCTTCCACTTACACTTAAAGTGGAGTTTATTTAATCCTTTAACATAGAGCTTTGTCATTTTGTTTCCCCTTAAGTAGCTTTAAGGTTGCTAAAATGGCCTTATTTCACACGCTCTGACAGTATCACATTTATACTCTGTATCAGCTTGTTCCAGTGCTTCACTGAAGCGATATGAGTTTTATGGATGAAACATCCGAGACCAAGACTCCATGTCTTTTATGGGTTTACCATTCAATCAAATAGAAATATTCTAGACGTCTTGAGCATCATTTGGTGTCTTTGGAAAGTTTAGGATCCCCACTAGAATTTAAAATAATGTGGGTTTGAACAATGTTTGGCTGCACAGCATGAGTTTGCAATGACTGGCGCAACGACAGGCCACAGCATGTTAAAGTGTTTAAAGTCGGCTTTTTTAAGCCATATTTCGCTCCCAAGCAAGGTGAATGTTCTGTTGGTTGAAAAAAAAAGTAATCACAGCAGGACAGACTGCAGCATTTCACTGCCATTTTAATCCGCTTTCCTGAGTGTTTTCTTAGTACTTGGTCGGGCGTATAAGCGTAAAACTTCACATCTTAAGAATGCTGTTAAGGTGTCTATCAAATACCAGTTTTACTATCTTTAGAAGCTTACTGTGCAGAGTTTTCTGTTGCTAAAGAAACTGTAATGTGTCTGTGCGCTAAATCCTCTTTGACATCAGAGCGGACTGTACAAGGTGGTGCAGTCACCGGAGCTGTAAGAAGGATCAGAAGGCAAACTCTCTACCATTCACCGCACGCATACTGTAGACACACACACACACACACACACACACACACACACACACACACACACACACACACACACACACACACATATATGTGTTCACACACCATCTTGGATACACATCAACATACACATGACTACACACAAATACAGTAATGATACAAAAGTGAACACACACACACACACACACACACACAAACAAGGATCTACACCTGTACACATGAACAGAGAAAAAGAATAGTGATTATTTTGTACACACAGAATACATTTTCCTCATGTACATGAACATCATTATCTCTCATTCTCTCGTTTTTCACATTCACTGGAAAAACTAAACTGACTCTTAATCTCACTGAGACTCTCTGTACAACACGCTGTCATCACTCACTAATTCTCTCACTCACAACACTAATTCCCTGGAACCTCGAGCCACTAATTATAGTCATTTAGTAGACACTTTTATCCAAAATACCTTACCTTAAAGGCGTACATTTTTTATTATGGGTGGCCCCAGTGGAAATCAAACCATCAGTGCTGGCAGAAATACTAAGTAGCAGTTCAACTACTGCTGTTCGAGTGACATGGTTCTGCGCTTAGTCATTCACGGACTCACTGAGTCACTCGGTCTCACACTCACGTGGGATATCCCAAAGCAGCACTCACTGAGCTACACTTTTCTCAGTAACCCCAAATGACATATGCTACTTTCATAAATATATATATAATCACTGTTCCCTAACACACACTGCCAAGAATGTCCATCTTGAAAGCATTTTTCTTTGTATTTTGAAATCCTGTTGTTTAAAAGGAAAATTCAGCCAATGAAGTGAGGTAATTTATACTGTATGTCCACGTGTATCATCCTGCATCAACAACTTTCTTGAATGAAACATTAATTTGGAATTTGTAACATGCTCTTTGTTACGGTAGTTGACATTTCAAAACATCCCTAGAAAGTTGCTCTCAAGGTATAAAACTGTTGAACGGGTGTTTTTTTGATTAAGTGTTAAATAAGTGTTATCTCAGTCAAGCATAAAGTATGGTTTATGTACCTCTCACCACAGTGCGCAGCGGGACAGTAATGTGTTGAGGATGCAGTCAGGGATGGTTGTCCACCTTCAGTGGTCCTTGCGTCCGCTTCCAGGTTTCGGTTTCCATGGCAACATAATCTGTAGTATCCTCAGGCTTGTCCTTGCTCCGTTTTTTTTTTTTCCCCCGTTGCTAAAGATTCAAAGTCTTGGACACGATCAGTTTTCCATCTTCCTGGAAAATGTGTATCTCTGTCTCACTCCCTCTCTCTCTGTCTGACTCTCTCTTTCTCGTCTTCTTGTTTTCAGGTTAAAGAGAAAAGCTCCAGGTTTACGTCACAGTAAGCCCGTATCTTAGTGCTGTGGACACTGCCTGTAGTCTGTCTTTGAGAGTGTTCGACTCACTGTAAAGCCTGCCTCAGTTTGAATCCCCACCACCCCTTCCCTCCTCAAGACTGGGAGGGTTTTTCCTATTGGCCCTGGTCATTGTTAGAATCAAACCAAGCTTCACTTCTTTCATTTAAGTCTGTCTCTCCCTGTGTCTGTCTCTGTCTGCCTACTGATTTTTTTTTTTTTATATATATCTCTTTGTTGTAATGCCCACTCATCCATGATATTTCAAACCTATCAAACTGACAGCTTCTCCTTTATCCTCTTTTATTCTTTTCCTCTTCCCCTGTGTTTGACATTTGCATTTACATTTTCAGGAAGTGTAAGACATTTTGCCACCATGTATAGAAACAATAATCTGCTCCAAAAAAAACTAAATTATCCTCTTTCATTGACACTGTAACCACATCACATTACAAGCCATAACCCCGATCCATAAATCATTGCATGCATGTATCCAGACACACTAACAGCATGCTTTGAAAAATGCCACAACTTGCATTCCTTGATGCAACTGAGACAATAATGTTTGTCTGTTTTGTGGCTCTTGCTAAGCTGACCACTGGGCACAGAGACTGAAAACACTGAATGTCACTTCTGCCATCAAAGCACTGAGACATCAACAGACCCTGTAAAACCTCAGATGGGTACAGTCTGAACAATAACCCCTTCAACAGACCAGAGGATGATGACATTTTTGCATGACAAAACTTCATTTGTCTGCAAAGTACCGTGGTGCATTTTGCTGATCTGTGTTGACGAGGAGCCAGTTGAAAAGAGGCAGATCCCTGCTGTAGCAAATAATTTATCACCCTCTAGTGGTAGAAGGGAGAAGTGTGAAAGAATGAATGCTGCACTTAGTTATAGTGGCCTTTTGTGTGTCCAAGAAGTTAAAAAAAAAAAAAAAAAAACACATTCAGACCAGGTCATAGTAACAGATAGAGGGCCAACTTTAATAATACAAGTAAGTAAAAGTGTCTTTAAATATGGTATAAAAATAAATGCAGGAGAGAATAACAAAGAATTATGTTCTACATAAGACAGGAGACAGCATTTTTGTAATTTTGAATGTGACTTTACAAGTGCAATGAAAACCATATGTGCTAATTATTGTAGTGCAATAAAATAATTCAAAGCAAAAATAAATGCACAATAAATAATCATAATCATAATAATAATCAGAATATATATATGTATATATATTGTATATTCATTCTGCACAACACTTCCCATAGCGTGACAAAGTATCTGTGACCTCAGATGTAAAGCGATGACATTGGTTAGATTTATCAGTTTAAGCTGTCATTTTATTTTTTTTTTCTATGTGTTTTTTTTTTTTCTCTCTGACATCATTTGTTTGAGCTGGAAGTGAGAGAGGGGGCTCTGATCCAGCAGTTACGATGGAAAGAACTGGAATACTGGATTCGATTTTTTTTTTCTTTTTTCCAATGGCATTTTTCATCTCGCCAGTCTGTCAGTGTCCTCACAAGTCCAGCAGTGCCTCCCTTCTGAGAATACTGGAAATATATCAGGTACTGTAAGAGGAGAGAGAAGAAGGAGCGTCCTCTCCATGGACATGCAACATCCGGTGGACAACAGACGAACAGACGGCCCGGCTCATCGCCCGGCTGAGCCTAGAGCGGATGGACAGACAATGATGATGAAGAGATGAGATGGTCCCCCTCTCCATGTCCCAGAGAGAGAGATGGCATTGAATTTAGCATGATGGCACACGACTGGTCAGCCTCTTTGATGCTGTCGTTTTTCCCTGCACTGGGAGAAGAGAAAAGAGAGCGGAACAGACAGGTGGGGAAGTGAATACTTTTATTTAGTGGCTATCACAAGAGATCCACAGTGGTTGGCAGCATCACTAAGACTACAACAACCAAATTCCAATGTTCAGTATGTATCATTTTGTATTGGACATTACCTGGAAGCAACAGCCTTCAGAACAAGTTCTTACTTTTCTGTGGGGACAAAAAAAGGATAATTACGTGAAGGCGTTCTAGTGCTGTGCAGAGGATTACTCCGCCATCGTTACAAAGCCATTCAAAAAGGTAAAACTGCATCAAAAGAGACTAAATAGTGAAGAGTCACTTCCAGTGAACTGTATTCACATGCTATTTTGATGTGAGAAAGAAAACAAACATAACGTACACCTAGGAACTGACGTAGATTTGGCTGCTTCTTCCTGTTAAAATCCCTGCCAGTAAAAATAAAATCTTCCTTAGCCAGAATGACAAGCAGAGGAAGTGTAGGAGGCGTGAGACGGAGCAGGCTTTAAGCACATACATACACCTGTGTAATTCTGAATTATTCATCATGTTATGACACACTCCGTGTCTCTGCTATTCATAATGGTTTCTACAAGCCTGACAGGAGTCCCGATCAGCTATTCCATCACCCACACCTTTAGCAAGACTCTATTAATACCTTCTATTCACACTCTGCCCCTCGTTGGCATTGCTGACACGCAGGAGCCACTTTGTTTGACATGTTCTCTAGTTCGCACCTTTAACCGACTCTGTCACGTAAAAACCGCTGAAATTCATAGATTTTATATCCATTTCAGATACATTGCATGTTTGTAGGAAACATATACTTGAGCCTGCTTTAAGCGACAGTTGTGGTATTAACACAAACGACTGCATGTAATTTCAAGGCGTTGCTTGGAGTGTTAAATCTACTGGGGAAAACATCCAACTCTGCAGCTAAAGACAGACGAGCTTTTGTTCAGGAGTTAGCTGAGACCAAACGACAAGCTCAAAGGAACAGAGTCACAGCTCCATCGGGACACCGGTGTTGTTCTAAATCTGCCAACTGTTTGCGAACATTACGTAATAATGATCATATCTCAGGACTATTTTTCTGCCCCTTAATGGTCAAAAATGTCTGTATATAGTTAGTGAGCAGAATTACATCAGTGTTAAATTTCCACACTTGTTCAATATGTGAGTGGGTTTCTGGGAATGGGCTTAAAGTGTGATTTAACAGACTTTGAAAAGGCATGACTGCGGGCGCCAGGAGGGCAAGTTTCAGCATCACCAAGACTGGAGCTCCAGTGAATGTACACACAGCAACACAGGTTGTAAGCATGCACTGTCATCTGCATGTACTGAGATGCGTATGTATCCAGTGTTCTGAGTCAGGCTGTTTTTTTACCTTCTTCTTGGCCTGTAATAACTCCTGGTAGGCACTGGAACGGATGAAACGGCTGTAAGAATCACTCTTCATCAACTTGTAGATGTGTTCCTGTTTTAGAAACAAAGAATATGATAATGATGTATTAAATAATGTATTAAAGCATCAGACAAGTATCAGATTGTGCTGAAAAGAAATTCCAGTGAGCACCAAAGCAGAGCTGTGATTCATGAATTGCCAGGAGAGAAGATGCTGCAGTTGTATGAAGGATGAAGTGTTTAGATCACGAGCAATGTTTCCAGACAAAAGTTGAACTTCTCTGCGTAAAACTGTATATAAACCTCTACAGAAAATAGCTATGAATGTGATTTAATGTATTTGTATCATTTGCTTTCGATCAATCAGTCACCTGTGCATCCTCAAAGGCGTAGCGTCCGGGATCTTTGACATTCTGAGTGGTTTTGGCGTAGCTCTTGGAGTCCACGTTGATGGCACTGGGCGCTCCGGGGGCCAGAAACTCCTGCCAGATCTCCTGAACCCGGGTTGGAACTTCTCTGATGGGACGTTTCTTTAGTTCCTGGACCGCTAGCCAGAACCTACGAACCAAAGTTAACAATAAGATAGTTGCATCTTAATATAGCAGCTCTGGACAACTTATTAAAAGTTTTCATGGCTGAGAAGAAACTAAATGTAACAGATCCACACTTATTAGACGAGTATTCATTTTTTTTAGTCAGAAGTCAAACTAATCCAGTGATGACAACTTTTTGTGGATCAGCCTTGAAGTCAGCTCAGTTCTGGGTTCCCTCAGCAGATTTTCAAGGGATATATGACATTAGGATTTAACATAATAAACACCATAAGTCTTCTGATATGCATACATACAAGTAATACGAATGAATGAATATATCATTTACAGTTGAGCTGTCTAAGATCAAAATGCATATTCTTAGGCCTAGATCTACTGCAGGCTTTATTTTCTACATAAATGACCCAAACTCTGTTAAGAAAAGGCAACGGACCTAATGGTCAATATAAAAAGATCAGTCATGGCTCACTTAATAAAGGCTTATTGGAGGTGCTGGAGCTGAGATTCTGATTGGTGCAATATTAGGCCCTTAGTCGCTACAATACCTTTGAGGGTTTTTTTTTTTTAAACTTGCAAACTGCAGTCTGTACAGCACACAGGGTACTATTAATAATTCAGTAACTAATTTTAGGCGCATCGCCTTTCCATTTTACACATTTTACATTTAAGAGTTTGTTCCATCGTCTTGTCATCACAGAGGAAAAAGACACATGGTAAGAAATGTGCAACAGTAACTGCAGCAAGAATAATTTCAATGCTTGCCTTACTTAAAGACACTTCAGCAGAGACGGACTATAAATAGTGGAGGGGCATAGAACCAAGCTTAATTTAAAAAAGTTAAGGTTTATAATTAAAATTAAATAGGTCCATGAATTGCAGCATGTTTTTTGTCAGCAATACATACATTCAGTTACAGGAGAGGGAAAACAATGCTCAACTTATTCAATTACATTCAATTAAAGTGGCCTTATAGAGAGTGCTGGGTAGAGACAACACAGACATCTACCATGAGAGGGAGCAAAGGAGCCATCCTGCACAGTCGTTACTCTGTTCATATTTAGCTGTTTGCATGCACCTTTAATACTCTGCAGTATTCCTGTTACCATGAATAAACAGATTAACATAATATTCCTGCCCACCTGTGTTATTCTAGCCACAGATGCTGTTGTGCATATTTTTTAAAAAAGCTACTGTCACCAGCTCTCTCTGCTAACATGAAACTTTATTATTGTAGGGTACTTCTTATATATAGGAAAAAACAATGACCCCATTAGTAAGAGTGATAGCTGCTAGCTTCCATGTTGTTGTTGACATGAAAGCATACCTTTAATTATGTGAGCATTTGTACTGCCAGTAAAAACCCGTTCAAGTGAGATAATATTGGTCATGTCTCTCATTATCAGAGAATTCATAGAACACTGGTGTTTATTTATTCCAGGAGAACCTTATGGCCATGTAAAGTGGGAGTCCTGCGATGCATATACTGTATGTTTCTGTCAGTGTTTCTCATAGTGTATGCAATCATCTCAATAGTATGTGTGTGTCGGGGGGGCACAGCAAAGTGTGAATTAAATCCTCCACAGTCTCTCACGTGTGCATTCATGTGTGTGCGCGCTTGTACTAATCACGTTGTGGCAAAAATATCTGTTAACACAGTCACATTGTGAGATCCCATGTGGGAACAAAAAAGCTGCTCCCATTAAATTTAACCATTTATTTTAGGCTTAAGACTTGGATTGTGGTTGAGGTTGCAATTTGCAAACAGCCAGGCAGCTGTAAGGGTTAGGATTATGTAGCAGTACATACTGCTACAATTTACTCACGGTTAAAGGCACAGTCCATAATCCAGTCTGCTACTCTGACTGACAGGCAGTGGTAGAAAGTAATTAAGTACATTTACTCAAGTACTGAGGTACTTCACCTGAGTATTTCCAGTTTATGCTACTATACATTTTTATTCCATTATATTTCAGAGGATGATATTTTTACTACAGTTATTTGAGAGCTGTTGTTACTGGTTGCTTTGCAGATTAAAACATGAAATATGAAATATATGATAATTTTATGAATATGATGCAATGTTCAATGTTACGGAGTAAACTACCCAAGGCATTTACACCCAAGTAGTAAAATTAGAGATACGCAGAAATATATTCTTGGATTTTCTTGATTCTGATTTTCTTTTTCTATAATATAAACTATAATTGGCAGCTACACAAAGATTTTGCAACTTTTCTTTAATAGTCGCATTGTCTTTAATTCTCTATCTATCTATCTATCTATCTATCTATCTATCTATCTATCTATCTATCTATCTATCTATCTATCTCTGAACAAGGGTTAACAAAAATCACGTGAATGCTTTCTGTTTCCAACTTTCAGATCGCTCATCATGGATGACTATTATTAGTATTGACGGCCATTTCTCACCGAGACGCGGTGTGGAAGGACGCATGCGCGCAGCAGTTCAGCAGGTAGCCGTCAAGCACAGGTGAGGTTAGCGGTGTGGCAGGTAACTTTTAGCCGCTTTGCCTTTGCTAGCTCCTTGACGCTGGACATGTTCAGCAGGAAAAGTGTCTGCTAAAGTTTGCTGTTCGGAATGTTTTCGTCGTTGTTCCTCCACTTGTTGTTACTTTGGTTTACCAGGTTTTTTCAAACCGTGTGTCCTCTTCACTCCAAAGAAACTCCACGTGGACGGCATGTTGTATGCGTGTAGCTCTGTGTGTGTGTGTGTGTGTGTGTGTGTGTGTGTGTGTGTGTGTGTGTGTTAAGTTGTGGCTGTTGTGTTTGCAACATGAACCATCGTGCGGCGCTTGAATGTATTTTTGATATTATCTGTCACTGATCAGCTGAAAACCTGCCTTTTCCAATCGCCGGCTGATCGATCGGTGCATCTCTATCTTGACCAACAATAACATTAAAATGCTGCTTAGGAGTCATTAGTCAATCAAATAATAAAATGATGTAATATATACTTGCCTTTTATTATAAAATAATTATTTTACTTTTGATAGTTTAAATCAACTTTGCTGATAGAAATTCTGAATTTTTACTTCAAAATATTATGAATGCAGAATTGTTCATGTAATAGAGAAATGTACTTAGATCACTGTAGGGTAAACATGGCAGTAAAACAGTCCCATATGTATCAAACTCTAATGCGCATATGAATATCCTTCATATTTATGTAGTAAAATACAGATTGGGCCTTTAAGGTGAGATTAAGCATCTAATGAATGAATTTACGGAAACACATTGCTCTCTTAAGTTACTAAAACCAGGTGTATTTATTGTGTGTGTGTGTGTGTGTGTGTATTTCATGACGTACCTGAGATTCTCTGAGCTGAACTCGGACTCCAGGAACTTGAGGAACTGCTCTCTCCCCACAGGATCTTTGAGAACCTCATCGATGCCAAAAGCCCACCTCTTTACTCTCTGCTGGCCTGGCTCCTTACTGGAAGACGACACACAAAAATGCAACACATCTTTCACAGATAAGGTAAGTGTGCAGTAATACACACATACAAATACAGTATACCCACCTGGCTTCGAGCTCCCAGAGTGTGGTGTCATCTGAGATCCAGGGGTTGGATGGATCTGGAGGCGTGAGGAAAGGGTCGTATTCAACATACTGCTCTGTGTAGCCCAGCAAACTGTTTTTTGAGAAAACAACACAGAACATATGAACGGCATCAGTTTGCATCACTGGTAGAAATCTGACATATGGTCTAGTGATCACATCTGGTGGAATTATGCTCCACATCTTTCTGAGTCATTATGATTCAGTTATTTGTGAGCTTCAACTGACAAAAGGAGAAGTGAAATCCTCTTGAGAGCAAACACTTGAAATTGAAATAAAAGGCAGAGTCTTGACAAGAGAAACCGACCCTTGTATTGGGGCACAATAATACACAACCCTTTGCTGAATGCACCCTTCCTTCAACAAAGGAAATGACAAGCTGATGCTTTGGGTGCACTCCATCTGGCATTGTCGGTGCTAACGCTCACAGAGGGCATTGTCTGGGCCCAATCACTCCTCAAGGTCGTCGGAGCTCTTAATTCCACGCCATGTTAGATTGTTTAACAGCTCAATAAACAGATCGATGGCTAAACTGAATAAAGACAGAAAGAACATCACTCACCTCTCTGCCACTTTGGACATTTTCAGTCGATGCCTGTCTAATTGCAATTGCCAAAAGGTGATCTGAAACCACAGCAGGGAACAGTTAGCGTACATCAGTCTCCATGAATTCACAAGAAATCGTCAGCTTGCAAGTATATTTACTCACCAACTGTAAGATATATTTACTATTTGACTTAATGTGTGCACTTCACATTCTGTGGTACATTGCCTTTAATTATGTACATATCATCATTCTATTAAAATGATGCTTAGTACAATTAATTGCATTCCAAAAATGATGTTACAATAAAGTTACAGAAAAACCACAACTACAATGTGACTGCTTAAAATTAGGTGGGCTCAGGCGTGTTGTTGGCGCATAGCTATCTTGTGTGTTTGTGGATGTGTCGTAGACATAAATGAGGCTCTGCAGAGAAGCATTCTCTCTTACTACCTGGTAAATCCGCCACTGTGTTTCCCTTTCATCACCTAGACTATATTGGTCCACCGCAGTTTCAAAATGAATCATCAACTCACCACAAATAGAATCTAATTCTGTGGGAAACACTGCGCCATCATATTAGCAATCCACTAAGGTGCAAGTGCTACCTGCACTCTGGTTAGTTTATCGCATGTTACACCAAAACACTCCCATGATTAATTAAAAGAATAAGTACAACTCTTTTGAACCATGCATCTGGGGCAATGACTGTTTTTTGTCAAAATAGCAAAAAATGGATATAGAGATGCGCTACATGTACTTGTGCCATGTGCTTTAGAACATGCACTTTGCACGGTTAAAACAGAGCACTATATCTTTAATAGTAGAGCGCCACCTGCAGGTCTAACCTGTTCTTGCAGTTCTTCTTCTGTAGGCTGCTTGGCCTCTGGGGCGGGGGTGTGGGTTGGGCTGTGGGTACGGATGTCATTCTGCAGCCCATACACAGACTGAGACAAGAAAAAAACATCAAAATAAAATGGAACAATCAGTATTAGCAGCCCTACAGCTGCTGACAAGCACAATCTGCTCATGTCTTTGTTTCAGTGTCATTAACCCTGACCTTAGAAGAAAGAAACTCTACCTTTCTGGTTTTGTGGGGGTTTTTCATTCTGGAGGACTTCTTTATGTCGACTTCTGTTGTGTTCACACATCCCGGCTGTGAGAGGAGTGAGGAGAAAATCAGGATGTCACGAGTTAATTCAGCTTAAATTAAATTGTTACAACATAAGCTATTTATGCTTTGCCTTCAAGGATGACGGTACAGACTGGGAAGGTGCATTTTTGCCGCCATTATGTGAGTTTCGGTAAATCTAATCCAATATGCTGAGCCGGGGCGTGAAGCGAGTCTGAGAAGTTTCCAGGACAATGTGTCAGATGCTGGTTAATTAAACATGGAATGTGCCAATTTTAGCAAAACAAGTAAACCAGCGGGAAATCAGAGTCTTAGTGTGCAAATTCTGGCTGATTGAACAAGTGGTCTAATCTAGGTCTCTTCTAGAAGAACAGAGCTAAGTAGCTTGACAGCGTCACTGTGAAATTTGAATTAATATTGATTATGTTGCTCCAAGGACGCATAAATTGAACTTGTTATTTCCCAATTAAGCATGGAGCAGTGGCTTTCGGAGAAATACAGCAGAGGAGACCCTTTAACCTGAGGGGGGAACTAAATGCTATGCTAAGCAAGTGTGTGTGTGTGTGAACAAGGTATAGAGCAGCAGTGAAGCTTATGTGTTGTGACAGCTATTGATGTGACGTTGCATGTGTATGGCAGAGAAATGCACAACAGATTTGCAGTGTGTTCACCTCTTCACACAGTTACATACATCACAGGAATCATGTAGCGCTCACATATAAATTGCGTATAATCTATGAAGCGCTTGTAACATTTTCAAAGCATTATTTCTTTGTCATACAGTCTGACACATCCCCCCCACTGCCTGTGAAATGTGTGGAATAGATTAAAATAACCTAGAGAGCAAAAATGATTTACCATATCTCTGTTATTATTCTTTTGACTGTGTGTGTGTGTGTGTGTGTGTGTGTGTGTTTGTGTTTGGCGAGGGGGCTGTAGCACAGGTCATTGTGAAATTATTTCTTCAATATATTCCACTTCTGCAGGGACAATTAAAAATGATGACGATAATGTCTGCGATGATATCAGGAACAGCAAAGGTGACTGTGACAACATAATCAGTAATTTTACTCACCACTGGTCTGTGCACGTCCCAGAATGCTCTTTCCTGACTGTCGAGAATTTTCCTCTCAATTTTGTCTCTTTTCTTGTCCACTCTGAGAAAAAAAAATGGAGTTCAGAACTGTTTTGATGGAGCACGTAGCTTACTCCAAGACATGTATGATCCATTTTACTCCACCGCATGTTTAATGTGCAGGTTATCTGTTAAGTTAAGTTGTAAGCTGGTAATTACTAGAGAGGCTGTAGAAAACCACTAAGTTTAATCATATCATAATGAGGTACTTGTGTGTGTGGTTATTATAGAAACCTACTTTGCTTGTGCTTCTGCTTGCATAAAAATGAACTCCCATTTCCTGGCGAAAGCCCTCTGTAGCCTTGCTAAGCTCTCCTGCAAGTAAAACAAAGAACAAAACAGGAAAAGAAAGGCTTTTGAGGGATCTGGGCTGATTATGTTTACTGCGCATGCTGTGTACAGAGCACGGCTGGATACCATCTTTAATGATCCCTGCTTACATACAAAAAAAAAAAAAAAAACCCCTGAGTATATAACTAACCCGGTGATTCATTTCATAGCTTTGGTGAGAAGAAAGTTAAAAAATGATGCAGTGACACACAGAGAAAAAAAAAAGAAAACAAACGAATGTTCTCAGAGTCAGTGTGAACAAAAAGGCCGGAGATAAATCCTGAGAGCGGTGCCAACACAGGAACAGAACAGATATGTGAAGAGGGGAGTGCTGACACCAAAAGACCTCTTTCACTTACCGCTTCATAGTCTGCAAGCTCCAGACGCGCTTTATTTTGCATTGTTCTTTTGCAGAGGTAAACAGCTGAGAGAGAGAGAGAGAGATGGGTAATAGAGGGAGAACGGGATCTGAGCTTGGTTTTTAAAGCCTTAAGTGGCCCTGCTTTTACTCATTTAATCCTCTCAACTGCACATTTAAACTGGCCTGCAAATCACAAAGGTCATTGACTGTGCATGGCGAGTGAGTGTCTGTTACAGTGTGTGCCTGACTTTTGATGTCTTCCTGTACTATCATCATCATCCCTTCATCCCTTTGTTAACTGACCATTATGTGGAAAGCTTCATTATGCCATTAGAGTGTTTTCATTAAGGGGCATCATTCACGTGAATCATTTGCTACACATGAGACACTCTAACTTCCCCTAACACCCACAAGATTATTCCCACAGCGTTTGTAAATGCGTGAGCCCCTTATTTTTTTCTGACCTACAACTCAAACAACAAATGAAAGACCTGCAGAGCTGCGGCTATTCACCTGAACCATTTTTTGGCATTATGAAATGTTTATCTCCACTGTGCTCCGCTATACAGGATGAAAAGCTCTTCCCTGTATCGCCATTAAAACATTCAGGCAAATATGAACAACAGGTGCACGCATGCAAACACATTCCTGGTTTCCGTCACTGTAATCAGCCTGCATTAGTCAGACAGTATGACAGAGGCAGATGCAATTGACTGAGGCTGGAATAAATGCAAAATAAAAAAAATATAAAATAGAAATAAGATAGAAAGCAGACAGAGTTATTGCATGCCCTCTGCACTATAACTGATTCTGCTGTGGCTGTGGACCAAGCATTTGAGTAGAGCGGAATGTGATTTTATGTTTCATATCAACCATCCAGATACTGCAGTTGCATCATTTGCGTTTCATCTCTTGAACTTTTGGTAATATCAGCGGTGATAACAGATCTACTGGGCAAATAAATTCTATCCACTACACAAACAGTCAGCATCATTAGCCTCTTCAGTACATCCTGCACAATGCACACAGTAAAGATCCGACTAGAAGAGAACAGCTCTCTCACCATAGTCTGTGTTTTCTGGCTCCCAGCAGTTTGATGGCCAAAAGTATGGAGTCTGAGGGAGAGAAATAGGTCATTAAGAAATGGAACTGAAAGAAACCTTACATTGACAGCTTGCAACTAACCACATGGTGCTTTGAATCAAAGTGTGCACTGTCATGCGAGGTGGGCATGCAGTCACAGTGCTGCATCTGTCACAATAAAAGATTTTGTTGTATAATGGGGTCGGCATAACGTCTAAAGCACATAAGCTCCTTTCAGCGAGCACTGAGAGCAGACACCAGTGTGAATCTTGACCCTCCTTTTTCAGCATGGTATGGACCGGCCTCACATGAGAACTGATTACATGTAAAGAGCAAAATCAAGCATGCTGCTAACACAGTCACAGCCTTAGGCATTGATTTACTTTGGTTAGTCCTGTGTAGCACACTTGGGGGAGCTCACTGGGTAGAAAATCACTAAAACTGTCAATCTTACTATTGACATTCAGACCAATGTTCAACCTGTAAGAATTATGGAGCACAACAACTGCTATTCACTTTTGACTCCAGTAGATCACACTGAGGCTCTTTAAGAGATTTCTGGGCTTTTTCTCTGGCCTGTCACTCCATTTATAGATTCTAAAATTCTTATTACTGAGTTTTATATAGAAATGACAATATAGTCTATGTTTACCCTACTAAATGTATTTTTCTTCTATGAAAAATACATAGAAAAAATAACAATTTATCAGTCCTAGAAATCTCCTGCAGCCCTGTCATCTTATCACATGACTGGATCCTTAAGAAACCCAGGATTAAAACGCTCAGTTCACACAAGTGAAAGTTTTCTCTAAAGCTCATGTGATGACAGTGATATAGCCTATGTCAAAAATAATGGCAAAATCCCATGTTAAGAGCCTTAATATGGCAGAAACAGAGTTATTAGACACAAAACAAACAAAGCCACAAGTCAAAATGTGAATGAAAGAATACACAGTGTGCAAATAAAAGAAAATTTTGTGTTTTATTTGATTTAGTCAACTTAAAGTCATTGACCCCTGCACTACAATTAAGATATTTTAAGTGTTTCATGCTTTTAAAAGTTAAAATTACCATAGGCATCTAGAGACTCAAAGGGATATAACAAGATCAGAGCATTACTCTTATTCTTCTTACCTGAAACCTATAGAAAGTGCCATCATCTTTGAGAGTGAGGACGTGGTCTGAGATGGGGAAGAAGTAACCATGTGCAGCCATCAGAGTTCCTAGGTGAAGAGCCTCCACTGAGGGGAAACAGACAAAAATTCGATTTACAACTTGGTGTACTCTAATTCTTTCTGTCAGTTCAACAAAAATTTAATTATCAGGACTTGACTAATAACAATATGGCCATTACAGGTTTAAAGGAAGAGCTTAGCCCACAGCCAGCTAGCTTAGCTTAGCATAAATACTGGACAGTCAGTGTGACTGTCAAATGGAAATAAATCCAACCACCGACATCTCTAATGATCACCTCTTTTATGTAATCTTATGACAATTTGCTCTTATGCGGGGGTTATGTGTCGGACTATTTCTTGGCCATGGCCAGTTACTTGGTTACTGCTGGTTTCCTGCCAATTGCTCAGAGCCAGTCTGACACGTATCCTCCTGTAAAATGGTAAAATGTTGTTTTTTTCACTTTGTTTTTTAAGATATTTTGTGTTCGTTTCTGAGATTTCCAGGTGCTGGTGGGTGGATTTTGTTACCGTTTGACAGAGCCAATCTAACCGTGTCCCCCTGTTTTAAAGTTAAGCTAAGCCTAATATTTATCAGACAGATATGAGAGTGGTATCAACCTTCTCATCTAACTTTCTGCCAGACAACGAATAAGCAAATGTTCCAAAATGTCAAACTTGTGCTTTAAGGATCAAGCGGATAAAGCCCTTCCTTAATTTAAATTCTAATATATTCTCTTTATAAACACCTTTTTTATGCTCAGGCATTAGAGGATAAATCAGCTTTGGGATCTCACTTTTTTATTAAAAGAAGATTCTCTGATTACTCTGCAGTCAATAGTTCCTCATCACAGATCCGGGGCCAGCATGCTGGGTTTTTGGGGGTTTTTTTGTTTGTTTTTTTTCGGTCCCACCAGCTAATTAACTTTATCCTCCTTTCGTCCCCAAGTATAATATCATCCTCCACAAACTGGCCAGACTGAACAACAGGGCCTCAATGAGGAGCTGCTGCTTTTATAGACCCTGACACAGCTTTGACAGAAGGATGGGCAGGTCTCCGCTCCCACCAAACGGCACAGCAGGGGGTCTGACTGATTAGCCCGCCTTCAGCCGGACAGGCGGAACTCATCAGTCAAATCGCTCGGCGTTGTGCGGGGTTGGAGTGAAAACCTGCTTCCCTCTGGCGCTCCGCAGTACATGTTTGACTGTCCCTGATTTAAAACCATCAGATAATGGAAACCTGTAATCATCATCAACTGACACCAGTTATTCCCTGCTGTTCTCAACCTGTAACCCCTTCATGAGGTTGATGTCTATTATTCATGTTTTCTATAATGTCTTGACACTTCTGTGATGATATTGTCACTTTTTGGTCAATATGAACAGTATATGAAACAGTTTATCTACGTACCGCTTCATGCAGCAGCGTCCTCATTTATTTCTGTCACGTAATTAGATTATTTATTGGATTGTTTCGTGGAAAGCACAGGGGAGGCTAGCAGTAAACACACTAATAAGCTAACAGACACAAAGGTCGGAATGCTTGACATGATCTAAAGAGGCAGAGCTTTGAATGCAATAAGAGGAATGTACTGATCTCTACTCTATTGCTTTCTAACACACACATACATTGGATCTGTGTGTGTGCGCGTGTGTGTGTGATAAATATAGATTGACTTTTCCTTTACCGCTGAGGTTACTGTCACAGCTTTGTGATTTGCGTGTGTGTGTGTGTGTGTGTGTGTGTGTGTGCGTGTTTGTTTGTGTGTGGGCGTGCGCGCACATATTTATGACTGGGCTCCATTTATTAATAAATTATGACTCATAAGTTATTAAAGCCTGTTTACGTATAAACACACCCCCACCATATCCACTGTATTGTATTTCTTAAAGCAATATTGCACCACATTATATACATATACAGTGTATATATATATATATATGAATTAAAATTTACTGTATATCTGGTGTATTATTAAGCCAGAAGGAGTCACTTATGTTGGACATCTACAGGGACAGACTAACTTTGTGTCTTCTGCATCTGCCCATAAAAAAACAGGAATTCAAGAAGACAGACATTTACAAGCAAAAATACACTCAGCCGTGCACCTTTTCTTTTTCTTTTTTTACTTATTCATTCAAAAATTTCATTTTCTGGGTTGTTATTTCAGACGGGATGAAAGTTGAAGTCAGCAAAGTTTGAAAAAGTCTGAAAAATGACATCTGGCACAGTGCAGTTAGAGCTTGCTGTCTCCTACTCTTCAAACACAGGGCTGATCTGTTCTCATTTTGTGTTTGAGTGTCTCTGTCACCTGTGATGGTTTGCTCAGTCTGTCTGTGAGATTGAAGCTGCAGGTTTTTCTGACGCTGTTTTAAGGATGGATGTTGAATGTCAATGTGAATATCTTGCTTATTTTAAATTTAGGAAATCATCCAACACAATTAAAAGGCAGTTACATAAAATCTGATAAAGCTGAGCAGCAAATACTAATTGAGTTTCTAATACAAACATTTAATTTCTTTCAATTGTATAGAAAATATACAGTATGATGGGCATAAAATAATGAATCTGAAAATGCAAAAAGACTAATGCGATGTAGAGTTTTCTATGGGATGAAGAAAAGATTAAGCCAGATTGTTTTGTTTCTGCTTTTACTAGTAAAGGTCTATTAGGATCAATTCCTGGTAGCAAGGGAGTTTCTGGCTTTCATTTTAACATATCGTAGGCTTTTCTATAAGCTTTATAGCTGACTAAACCTTGGAATGGAATTAGTCAAGTTGTTGAGAAAGGCCGGCCTCAGAGTCCAGGGGGAAGACACCCTTTGATTTCATCATATTACCAGCTCTGTGCCAAAAACCCAGCAGTTTGGAGCCCTGCCAAATGGAGTGTGGGAGTGTTTTTACAGCTGAGCCTTTCTAAATACACCGGCAGAGATTCTGTGTTTGTAGTGATATTTTGCTCATGTCTGTTTGCACCATACACTATGCACTGTATGGAGATGTTGAGGTGATGAAAACTGTTTTAATTAGCGGATAGTGGTGGATAGTGACTAACCACATTTACTAAAGCACTGTACTTGTGTGCAGTTTTGAGGTACATTGAGGTACTCAGCTGCATTTCATAGAAACATTTTTTGACGTTGCAAGATGCTTTGCAGATTCTTGTGAACCTTATGATGGAGCCCAACATGTTTTCGACTTAAACTTTTTAAGTAGGATTTTGAATGCAGCACTTTTGTTGTAGTAGTAGTTTTCCTTAAGTAAAGGACCTGAGCACTTGTTCTTTAAATGGTTTCGTTCAGGAGGCGGTAGGAGATTCATACAAATAACATATGCAAAGGAACTATTAAACTGACTGAAGGAAGGAAAATGACACCATTTCACATATGCATGCCATGGTAGCAGTGTACAGAGGTGTGATGTCTGGAGACTGAAAAAGATCATCTAAAGTGCTCAGCTGCAGGAGTGACTCTCGAGCCTCATGATCACGATGCTTAAAGACGGTTGGAGGAGAAGACCAGGACCATAATGCAGAACAGTATACGCACCCTCTCCATGCTGTTCTGATGGGCAGAATGTCCTCTGTTAGAGATCATTTTACTGTTCCCTGATGTTCCACACAGCAGATTAGGTGCTCTTTCATATGCAGTTCACACCCTTAACAACACACTGGTACACACTCACTGACAGCTTGACTGATGTTGATTGTTATGCCGTCCATCCAACATTCACTTGGACTCGAGGATGAACTGATTAGATGTTGGTGGTCAAAGGTCAAGGGTCACTGTGATCTCACACAACATTTTTGGCCATAACTCAAGAATTCATACACTAATTATCACACAATTTAACATGAACGTCTAATAGGAATATATGATGAAGTGACGACATTTTATATCCAGTCAAAGGTCGAGTTCACTGTGACATCATAATGTTCTGCAAAGAGCCATTTTTCAACACAGTAGCTCAGGAACAGAAGGAGAGATTGTGGCCATATTTCCTAATTAATTCTAGTTTGTTGATTTCCTGTTGAGGTGTGATGAATTTGACTATTGTGTTTATCTAGTGTTGTTTAGTCATGTTTAATCCCCCACAGGCATCTAAGGCAGGCATGATAACATTCATAAAATTAAAATAGTTATCACCCTCACAAATTTCACTTGCTGTTGTGAGAAATGAATGCTTTAGCTTCTGTGAAAAGGTTAGGTGTTATGTTCTTTTCTTGTGTGGAATTTGGTCGCATTTTCTCATACACTCTCATACACATACACAGAAGCTTACTACAGGAGCAAAGAGGGAAGACAAGTGACGTAGCGTGAACCCTTACCCTAAGTATTGTTACCATGACAACTCGCCTGCTGGTACGCAGTTATGGGTCGTATTCGAGGGAACTTTGCGGTCATTTAGGGTGGAGGATTTATTGACACGCACACACAAACGCATGCAAGCACAGATGTTCACACATGCAAACTCAGTTTACCCGCCTCCCACAAGCTCATTTACCTGCTAACTATTATTCAGTGATGCAGTTTCATTTGCATAAAAGAGGATTTACTTTTGAATTTGGAAATGAAAACAACTATTTACTATATTTTTATTTTATATGTACTATTGTTATACTAGTATGATATTTTGATATTGTTTTACAGACAGACCTGATTCATATGTAAGAGCTTTGCAGTGTCAGAGAATTTATTTCAGCAATAAATGGCCATATTGATACCCCTGCAGGGATTTATTTTCAGGCAGGTCAGAGGTCAACAGAGCTACAGGACCATTGATGCTGGATTTCATTGGGTTTTTACAACCCTCCTGGCCTAATGACAGCAAAGCTAATTCATACTGTGAGTGACTCTTGTGAGGCTCTTCATTTACAGGCTCACAGCGTAGTTACATCTCTTAGCCACTGTAGGCTTGGCTACAGTATATTAATAGTGTGAAGCAAAGATTTATTTTCATGGATTTTGTCACTTCTGCGCCATGGAGACTCAAGTTGAATTCCCGGGGGCTGTTACTGTTTTCTCTGTAACACAGACTTACAGACTATAATTAATTGGATTACTTTTTGATGTCTGTGAGATGAGATGTGAAGATAAAAAGAGTGACTGTGTAATAATGTGTAATTGTGTTTATGGGCATTTATTCATGATGAATCAGAGTTACATAACTGGAAAGAGTAAATCATGCTGGCTCCACAAATGGTCCAAAGTGTTAAAAACTCTATATGTTCTTTTTGGCTGGGCCGTGAAGGCGGAGTCAGCCACGGACTGAGCGAATGAGTGAACATTGTTGAGTTATGATATTTCCATCACTGGTAAGCCGAATGCCATGTGACTGAGTTGGAGTTTCCCCATTGGCCACTCTTTTTAAATGAATTGGCACAAATGGTTTATATTAGGGGGGCGTTTACAGCCTGATGTGTTGCCAACTTAGCGCATTTGTCATTAGATTTTGAGATCATTTTCAAACAAGATGAGGTATAAACCTAGTATATGGCTGGACAGTGTATGGGTGCCAACCGTGGGCTTATGGCTACGCCTCTAGTTACCGGCAGTCTACCGAGCCGCTCTGAGCCGAGCCGAACTGCAGGGAAGCTGAGTGGCACTTTCAATTCACTGAGCCTTGCCTCCATTACAGCAAATAAACTACTTTTTATTACATTACACATCATTATTACTAAAGGAGGCAGAGGAATAACTATACATAAGACACACTGAGCAGAGAGAGGGCAGGCAGAGTGGGAGGGAGGGAGAGAGAAAAGCCATCGGTAACTGCTCAGCTAAAGAAACAAGCAGATCTGAATAACATGTAGACAACAGAAACACCAGCAACCAGACTCGGGACAATACGCTTACTGCAGCACAGCAATCAAAGCCCAGTTAAGAAATAAAGGGTTTCTGCCCTCTGAAATGCTAGAAGGCTTTTTAATTTGAAACGGTTACAGTGAGTGTTGAGTTTGTATTAACACGTAGTGCTGTCATTTTAACACAGCAAACGGGAGCAACTGAAAATGAGGCTTCGGACTAAAATACCGCCCTGACCAATTATACATTTCAAAAGGAGGGAATTTGGCCTGTTATCTTCTACAGTTGAGGTAAATAAAGGCCTTGATCATTTTTTGAAGAAATGCTGTCATTGAAAATTGGATCTCAGACGGAGGCTGTGCGCTGTGCGAGAGACAAAATAAGATAGATATTCTGTCGCTTCTGACTTTCTCTCCGAGTCATCATTTTACAAGTAAATATAGACAAAACACAGCACAGGCTTTGTCTTTAACTTGTGATTGGTGATTCTGTCAGACAACGTCACGGTTATAACATCAGGATTTTAGCAGCAGAGCAGCAGCTTGGAAATGGCTTGGAAGTTCACATGAAGCGTTTATGGGCTACATTTCTGTCATTATGTAAAACTTGTTTGGAGAGAAACATACACACTGTGTATGTGAGCACCAGAGTATTAAACGGAGAGACAGACTCTAGGCAGAATGTAAATATGAAGCAATGATGTCTGTTGTTTACAGCCGTTCCACAACAGTTTTCAACTACTTCCTCAATTTTGCACACCTTAAATGTGGCAAGTAGTTGAATCCAGTAGTTCTCATGCCTGCCAAACCAATTGAAGCAAGATGTGTGATGATCTGTAATGGTCTGAATTGTAATCAAAGTAAAGAGTTACAAGTGCAAAACCTTCTGCTAAAATGTCCCAAAAGACGTGTAAAACTTTTGAGAATAACTTTGAAGTCAGAAATTTGCATTGGCTAATCAAATGCAGTATTGAATGAAAACAGGATTTAGGGACTAGAGAGATTGAGATGATGAGTTCATCTGGAGGGCGTCACTGTATTATCTGTGGAATTCATTTAGCAAAAAAAAAAAAAACTCCAAATCCCCAGTCCCCAACTTTGATATAAGCTCATCTTCCTTTATATTAAACAAGCTGCTATCGTGCTGAGCCAAATTAATTGCGTTTCACTTTGCTGTGTTTGAGAGCCCTGCCAGGAGTTGCTCTGTGCCGAAGTCACTTAGTTTTTCACAACAGATTTAAAACAAAATACTCTTAAAGGACAAAGAATGTTAACAGGTTGTTAACAGGTTTTCAGACTCCTTGCTGTTATTAAACTGCAGTTTTTGACAATTTTAAGCGAGAGTGCTGTTACGGACGAGCAATTTTCGATAGTGCAGGTGACACAAAATGTAGCACTGTAAATGTGAATTTGCTTGAGGGAACATATGTGACGTGTTACTGCCAAACAGACCACAAAAATGTGTCCCGTTTAACACATAACACGCACACATACACACACACACGTATATCGGTGTTACTATGGTTGTCAGGACATGCATTGACATAATGCAATCCATAGCCCCTTACTCTAACCATAACCATCATAAATAAATGCCTTAACATAACCCTACTCCTAACGCTAAACTCTACATCTATTCGAGCCTGAACCTTAAAACAAAATGTCTTCACAACAATGGTTTCACACCAGAATTTGTCCACACAACACTTACACAGACACACGCACATAAACATGTACAATTGACAAACAGAAAAAGACAGGAAGATCCGTGCATACAACTGCAACAACACACAAAGGAACTGTGAGCTGATGAGTCAGCTAAGTGAACAATTGATTATGTCACAATGTATGTACGAACTGGGCTGTACAACACCGAGGCACATACTAGAGCAGACAAACACCAGACGAATGCACACCCACACACATAAACACCCCAACATCCAAGTAAACACACACCTACAGTCCTCAGAAAAGATCCGCTTTCACATTGTTAGCTACGCTTCTTCTATCACCGTCTTTAAAAGCAAGAAACCGGGTCTTAACTTTCCATATTTATCACAGTTCAACCTGCCCACTTTTGAGTTATTTTTTGTGCAGTGAGGGGCTCAGCTAATGATCTGGCAACTCCCTCAAGACGGTGTAGTTCTACTTCATTACACTGGAATAAAAAAAAAAAAAGAATAAGAAGAAAGAAAAAAGGAGGAACAAGAATTGCAGTGTCTGATTTAGCTCAAGGACATAAAAAAAACAGATCAAAGAAAAATGTCTAAGTGTGGACTTTTACATACACTAAGGTTCCACAAAGGCACGTTAGGTGTTCTTCTTTCTTCATGTGCAGGCTAATGAAAACTTCTCATCCAAAACCTTACGTAGAATATATGATCAGCACCTCTCCTCTTATCGTGCCCAGAAAAGCAACAGCAAGCTTGAAATGATATATTATATAAATATAAACAGCTGTAACAGTGGTCCCCTTCATACACAGATCCTGCTATATTGCCATTAAGAAGAGACCCCTCATTGTGAGGTAGTGACAGACATTGACATTTGTGTAAAAGGAAGAACCGGCATGGCGGGACATACGCCAACGCTGTTGTGTTACACATCACACCTCTGATTCCAGATCGCCGGCAAGCTACCTACAATCACATACCGGGGCAGCATTATTCCGGTGTGTTTGGTTGAGTGTAAACAGCCAAAGGCAATATAAAGAAAGGTCTTCTTGACGGTAATATGGTGAGATCTCTGTATGAAAGTGGCTATTGACATCCTACAATTTAATCTTTAGCATCAGTATTAATTAAAAAACAACTCTGTACCTATAAATGTAGAGACGACTATCACTTGATTGCTTTGACACTAAAGTAAACTTAAAAATCTGACTTCCTCAGGGAAGCTCAGGAGATAATGATATAGTAGTATAAGTAATACTGAAAATAAAAATATGTAAATCATGTCTGTGTGTTCAGATTTTGTCAGAGTTATGACTGATGCAAATTGTGTTTTAATTGCCTCCGTGAGCTGTGTGTGACATCCACTGGTGCAGCTCCAACAGCTGACCATGTTGTTAAAGGGGCCAAATCAGCAGCCAAACTACAATATCTAACAGGGACTTTAAAAACCTCTGTCCTACATCAATACTGATTCGCTCTTTTACCTTGATCTTCGATGTCCAGATTCTTGATCATCCACTGTACAATATCAGAACCTGAAATGAGAGAAAGCACATAAAAGTGACTCATGGACATATCTAATATATTCACAGTGTGCTGAGACACATTTTTGCATATACATGCAAATGAAAGGGAAAACAATGACACTCTTAACTCTGCCCACCTCCCCTCATCATCACAGTGCATACCAATTCCTCTCACCTTGCACCATGTGGGTGGGTAATGGGCCATCCATTACCAAATATTCTTTTCTGACATCCTCTCCAAGCCAGCTCTCTTTGGCTGTAGTCCATTAATATAAATGACCAGAGAGGTACAATGGCATAATGAAGCATCCATTGTGTACAGTAACAACACAATTTGTCAGACTCAGTCACAGCACCGACATTGCAGCTGCAATTGTTTCTTTTCGTAAGTTTATGGATCACATCGGACATTTCCAACTGTCACGAACAAAGAATAAGATGTAATAGGTCAGAGGAGAGGAGAGGAGAAATGTAAAATCAAGCAGAAGTAAAGGCAATACACTGTACTTGTATTACGTTTTTATAATAGATGATGCAGTCATCAAAACTATTTTGAGTAAAGGTCTAGAGATCATTTGAATATTTCCATTTCCATCCCATTTCAAAGTTTTCCATCTGAGACTGCAACTGAATCATTTTCGCATCTCAGAAAAACATAACAGCATCCTCTGCCCCTGTTCATTTTCACACCCGACTGCAACATGTGACTTTGGCACTTTGACTAAATATATATTTTCCAAGCTATTATTACTGTCTGTCATGCTGACAGGTGAAGGTGTGTTGCGGAGATGAGACTGGCGGAAGGCAGAAAAAAAAGGTGTGAAATGGAGACATCGGGGAATTCATGCAGTGAGACATTCAGTCTCTGTGGCCGTCTCTCTGTCCATCAAACTGCATTTCAGACTGTCTGTGTTTTATCTCTCCGTTTCTCGATCAGTGCACCCCCTTGCTTTTCAGCAACCCCCCCCCCATAACCAGATGAGATTTTCCATGGATTAACATCATTAATACAACCCCATTTTCACACTATCAAAGTTGACCCACTTTCTAAGAGAGAGCTTAAATGAGATATGTAAGGTAATCCTCTAACAAGGCTGTTCTTGGAATTGATTAATATCATGGCCATAGATTGGGCTCTGCGTGCGTGCGTGCGTGCGTCTAGGCACAAGCGTGTGTTCGTATTACAATGTGACAATAATATAAACAGAGAGGTAAATGATAAGATCAATTATTAATGATCCCAGTGATGGCAAATATTGGATAATTGCTGCAGCAAATAGTGACAGCATGCAGCAAAGGGCAGCAGAGCTGAAGATATTATTTCATAATACTTGAAAATCAAGTTGAAAAGATGCAAGAATAAAAGTGAATGAAATGAATGAAAAGTTACTATAATATTTAGAGGTGGTGAAAGTCATAGTAGTAGAACCATATGAACCATTGGAGAAAAAAAAAAGATTACACAAAAAAATAGTCAAAAATCCATGAAGGAGAATTAAAGGAGAAAATGTGACATTTTAGAATGCAGTTAATTGTACATGAAATCTGTAGCATGTCAATGTTTGCTGACCTCTGCTCTGTGTGAAATTTGTATGAACATCAATAGAAAACAAACTGAGAGCAGCAGAGTTGCTTGGCTCACCAGTACGAAAAACACATTTGCAACAGCTCTAATGAAAAACTACCCTGAGGAAGGGATCCGGATACATCAATTCTGCCAACAGTGCACTCATTTAAGAATAAGTGGTGTTACTGTAACAAGTGATTAAAATGGTAATGACACAACTTTTCCTTTTCTTTGATGCTGTCTTGATACAAACTGCATACATTTTGACAAAAAATACTGTAATGCTCATGATTACGATATCATTATTGGATGAAGCATTAATACAGTACTGTAGTAAAAGGTATGTACTGTACAGTTCATAGGGTAGGTGTAAAGCAGCGCTACAAATACAAGCCATCTGTTGCAATTTCATCATGTTCCTGAAGACGTAGCGAGTGTAGCTGTTTCCTAGCTACACTGATTGAGTAACATTTTTTTTATTTCTTTTTTTTAAACACAGAATAGAGATGGAATCTAAGCTGATGCTGCCTGGCCAGATGTAAAATCATTAATCTATAGAGCCACTACTGTTTTTAAACCAAGACAAACACTGTGTAGCAGACCTGGCATTAAAAACCAAGCAAAAAAAAAAGAGAAAAGAAGTTTGCATCAGCTGCTCTTTATGTGCCCAAAGCATTGTTTCACCAACGTCACTAAAGCTAAAGTTAGTGATTTAAATTTATCTGTGTCTGTGCTCATATGTCGGTGCCTACTGCCAAACCTTTTTTTAATCTGTGCCTCATCGTAGCCATCCATGTCAAAAGGCCCTGGACATGTCACTGGTTGTGACAGGCCAAACGTGGCCCTTTGTTAGCAGTGATGGCGACCAGTGGTGGCTCTGGTATTGTTGGTGCCCTGAGGCGAAAAACCACGCAAGGCGGAGATCAAAGCACATTTGGCAGGAATGAGCACTTAATGAAAAAACTGAGAATTAGAGTAAGGGTTTGAATTATTAATTTATCAGAAGACTTAGATAAATCTTTAATATGATATAAGGATTTGAATAGCATAATGATTAGCAAGCTTTTAATTATAGACTATAACACTGTTTTAATAAACTATTGAAAGTTTATATTACAGTATACAATGCATTCCAGCGCTTCATATCGACTGACTCGTCTGACAACTGAAATGTAAATGAGAACAGCTTCATTAGGAATTCAACTGCCTGAAATTCTGTATATGTGAGCACAGAGAGAAATGGATCAGAAAACAGATAAAGGCCTGAAACCAGCTGACACTAGACAGAATGCAAATACAACACGATGACATCATGAATATGCTAATTGGAATATTGCGTCATCTAGTTATATTTAGCGGCTTTTCGATCTCGCTTTTGATACTTTTTCAAGTACATCCTCAATTTCGCACATTCGCAACACCAGGTTTTGACCTAGTCTGGTTATATCCAAATACAGTAATATAACAGTGATGGCCTCACTCCTCTTAGCTTTTGAATGTCATGTTTAACTGAACTCATCTCTTATGGAGCACCATGGATTCTTATCTATTAGGTAGCACAGCTCGAAAATCCAATATGATCCTCTTGACATTCTGGCACTGCCAGTGTGAAATGCAAAACAGACAACTCTCTAAATACTTTCAGTGTTTTGTTTGGCACGAACACAGTACTAGTTGGGCACTTAGTGGGTGGGAGCCAAGTGGAGGAAGAGAAGAGAAAAGCAGTGCAGTGCAGAACAGAGAGATAAGAGCCTTACCTGAAAAAACACTGGGGATCTTGGTTAGAAAACTTTTCACTGTTCGGATAGGGATGCCATTTTTCTCATCCTGCATGCGTGCTATTACTTCCTCCATCTGGACAACACAGGGACAGTGGGAGAGATGAGGGGGGAGAGAGAGCAAGAGAGAGAGTGAGCACTTTTCATGAACTTGCCTTTGTAAGTGGAGGCTGTGTGTGAGCAGGCCAGAAAGAGGTAAACAGATAGAGACAGGTTTCTGTGTGTTTCAGCCATGTCTTCAGGGAGGAAGCTGGTAACTAACAGTCAATACTGTCAGATTTCTGTCTTTCCTGTGAAAAATATCTCTGATTTCTGTCATTCGTCACATAAAACTGCCAGTAAGCTGCACTTATTGAGTTCTGCAACAGTTATTGAATTTTGGAAGTCTAACAATGAAGTTTCTAGTTATTATCCATCAAAATATGTTTGTGTCCCAAAACACAAGCCACACATCCAAACTCTGCAGAGCAGAGAAGAAAAATTACATTTTTCTGACATCAAAAGACATTTCAGACACAAATGTTCTGTGTTCAGCACTGACTGAGTTACAAATTTGAACCAAAAGCTGCGCTGAAAACAGACATGCACAGGCGAGTAGACACAGACAGGCATACATGCAAACACACAAACATTTGCAAGCGTCACTGGGACAGAAATGTACTGGGAGTTGTCTCAAGGGCCTGGCAGGGCAACACAAGGCAACCACGTTTCCAAGAACACAAAGGAGGGAGCAAAGCAGAGAATAGAGCATGGCCCCGATACAGTTCGTCAGCCAGATCGGATGGCAAGAGATCTCCCCAAACTCCTCCCTCAGTGTAAAAATATACGCAGAATCCAATAGCATGGCATGAAACTGATATGTGGTACACAAACGAACCCAAAAATGTTGTGATTCTATCGATGTTTGTCTCAGAAACAGAGACATATGATGGTAGCATTATTAAAAAGAGATTCGTCTGAAAAAAGGTATTCATTGTAATGAGGTCTCAGGCTTAATTAATTTAAGCAGGATTTTGTTTGTCACAGTGTCTTTACTTCAAAATGAAACGGTATAGCAGTGTTCTCATTATATGCATTAAAAGCACCATATGTAGAATTTGTAAAAAAAAGATCTGTTTTTGCTTCCTTTCAGTGGTTTGGTATTATTGTGGCAGACAGTAAGGCTTGTTGCTAACCGGGTAATGTAATGTAAATCTTTGACTCAATCAAATATTTCCCTCGATAATCTCTTAAAATCAATTCTAAACATCACAGTGAAGAGAAGCAATAATTGGTGGAAATGGATTTTCTGACTGAGTCATGAGTACAGTAGTATTGTAGACATTTTTCCAAGTAAAAACATGTTAATTTCATTCATCAACTAGACAATCTATAATCTGTCTATAAAAAGTATGCCTTAATTATAGGTGGCATACTTGTCAATAGTGGACATTTTGCTGATGCCACTAAAAGCATTTCATCACTTCATTCTGATTCATTAAGGTGCAGAAGGTTGTATGACATCCAGCACTAAACATTAAATACACACATTATAAGCCATTGCCATTTTCACTTGAAATTTTGATTCAGACGTTAACATTTAGTTGACTATCTTTGAAAAAAAAAAAAAGGAAAAGTATGTAGCCAACATGTAAAGTGAAAATAACAGCGAAGCCGAGATAGATCCCTGGGGAACATCTCATGACGGGGAGGTTAAAGAGAAAAGGGTTGGTCCATGATAAGATAGGAACCTCTTTTGGAGAGATGCAGTGAGAGCAGAACCAATCATCAGAGCTGATTCTCTAACTGATCGGGATAATGTAATGTTGTGTGTTGTGTTTAAAATGGTCTTTTTGATTTTAAAATGTTTCCCTTTTATCTGACTACACTAAACATTTAACCAATCATAATGTAGTGTATGGTGTCTGGAAGCTGTGACTGTGACTCCGTACTGAGCTGAAGTGTTATGTTGTACTCACAGGTCTGGCTTCATGGATATCCCCCCAACAAACCCCACCCTCCTCAATTTTGTTTCCTCTCCATCTTCATATGACATGCACACGACTTATCAGTGGAGCTCATCTGGGATAGGCGACACAATTTGAATACAGCCAATTCCATTTCATACAAATGAAAGTTTTGTGTGGGTGAAAATGAATTTCTGCTGCCATATTGGTGAGAAAGGAGCAGTTCTGATTATAAAAGAAATAAAATAAAATAAAATAAAAAGAAGGGTTTGATATGTAAATCTGTGAGTACTCGGGTTTGGCAGTTCATTAGCTAGTACTGTGGCATATGTTATTATGAAAGCTTGTAGCTAGTCAAATAACCTGGAGCTAAAAATCATCCCAGTTAGTGATAGGAGCCTAATTGACAATGATGGAGCACATGCAAATACTGTAACTACAGAGCTGCAGGAGGAGAGTTAAAGGGCCAGCAGTACTGAGAGACAGGAATAGAAAGAAAAAAAAATGAATTGGTAAAAAAAAAAAAAAAATATATATATATATATATATATATATATACTGTATATATACACATTTTCAGATTATGTCAGACAGTGCTGTGAAAAGTAGAAGGACTGTTACTAAATTAATGGGAGGCAAGGCTGAGGAAAAGGGTTAAGGAAATAGGGCACACTCAAAGAGGTTTATAATATTTGATCACAACATAATTGAAGCTGGTGAACTTCAGAGAGTATTGACATCTGACAGTTAAGTAGCAAATGGTTTCATTTTTCTGTGATGTTCCTCGACTAATACAAGGTGAAGTTAGAGGAGCAGATGGTTTTCTTACTAAAATCAAAACAAAAACCATTCAAGTACTAATATAATATCCTTATATAACTTAGGCTTGTGAACTGACGCACAGAAAAACAAAAATTACCAGTATTCATGCAGCCTCCTTTTACGTGCTGTGTGCATTATCCCTTTTGTTGTTTTTAAACATATCTCTCACTATTAATCCTAATGGTGTCCAGCTCATCTCTGTTGAGTAAGTCTGGCTTATAACGCCAACCTTCTCTCTCTATCCAAGTCTCACTGTCTTTCCCAGAGAGTTAGCTGGCACTGTGAGAAGCAGAGCAAATAAGGACAACAGCAACAGTGATCAATACTTCACACACTCTCTCCTATCTCTCTCTGCAAACCCTCACCGCCTACACATGGTAAAATGCCACCAGCGTGAATATTCAGGATCTAAAGCTCTTGAAGTCGGGATGCTCTCTGGCTTCATGTTGTGAGGAAGAGGAAAAGTCATTTCAGAGTCAGAGAGAGAGAGAGACTCTTGCTCTCCCTCTCTCTCTCTCTCTCTCTCTCTCTCTCTATTTCTCTGTCCCCCACCCATCCACCCACCCAGATCTGTCTGACTGCATCTCTGCAGCCTCTTAACAGATAAGAGTGAGTGTTTTGGCTGCACAGTGTGAATCATTGAATAATGATGGCACAGGACTCAGTACATATAAAGTGACTAACAAAAGCTCCGGATATAAGCACATACTGAGCGTCAGCACATGGCTCCAAGCACTTCAAAGACTATGACTGAGGGCACTCAGGGCGCAATCATAATGTTCTGAAGCATCATTTGGAGCAAAAAACATTCCAAACTGGGTTTGTAAATCAATACTGGCCTCTTAGATGCCTTTTTAGCCATTGTTAAGTGCACCATGAGTCCACTTATTTGACAGGCTTTTTCTAAGAAAAGTGGGCAGATAAAAGAGCCAGTTATTAACAAGGTTCTATCTTAAGCACATCAGGAAGGTAGGAGGTTTCAGGGGGAATTTCACCATTTTTCTAATGTCCTAAGCAAGCTAATTTAGAGGTGACCTTTATAAGTCACCTCAACAAGACAAAAGGAGGCTCGGAAACAGGTTGTTTTGCCGCCTTGGTGATGATGATGGAGGATGGAAATGTTAAATAGGTTTACACTTGATTTTAGCACAACCTAAAGTAAATAGTTGTTACATCCACATGGATAAGCGTTGTTAAGCGTATACCGTGTAGACGGGATCTTTCCCAACCCATAACTTTACGCTGTGTAAAAATGGGAAAAACAAATTAACAACATCATTCTAGGTATTTCTGAGAACTGATTTTGAGAGCTTTCAGTTACCTAGTTTTTAATCACAGTGGCGTGTGGGTGTATGGGTTGAGATGGGCACCTTTGTGGGCTAACTGAAGCAGGTGAATAGACTGCCTGAAGAAACATGGCTCAAAAATGCCCTAAATGACATTGACAATTGAAGTGAGATACTACGTCTAAGCCAAAGAACATTCTCTTGTTGATTGTGCTGCACAACCTCCAGCTTGCATGAAATAATTCCTTAACAAGTGATGCTATTCATGTCTTGTGTTGACCTAGATTGAAATGATTGAAATAAATCACCAGGACTCGATGGACTCAAACATATTCAAACAGTCTTAATTAGAACATCGTTTCTTACATCAGCTTTAAATCTCTTAAGCCAGACTGGTGTTTATTGGAGCCTGAATGATCCATCACGATACATTTTTAATAAAGAAAAAACTTGCCATGACGCACACTAGCAAAATGAAACTCAGAGGCATGCGCTTGTCTTGTTGACATAAAAGGTGACACTACCCTCAAATACAATTTCTAAAAGAAATTTACATTTGATCTTTCTTAGCACATTCTATCAAATGCAGCTTGTCTTGTCAGGCAGTTGGAAATCTATATAGAGTTCATTCAATTTTCCCTCTGTGCAGATGTAAAAGAAAAAAAAAAACTCACTAACTGTGCTGCTGAGGAAATTAAAAGCTCTCCTACCCTACCCCCCCGGTTTATGTTGTCTGCATTGTGATGGGTGAATGTTACTGCGTCAGATGTGCAGGGAGAGTGGTATTACCTTCACAGTGTTATCTGAGGACAGGTGTCTACACACGGAAAACAGATATTCCTCCCGACACACACACACTGACACACACTAACAGGACAGATATTGCATGCAACATTGCAACATTACATGATGCAAACAACACGTAGCAATTATCAGTCACATTGCAAGCAGAGCATATGACAGAATTCAGAGATGCAACACACCCACACACACACACACCTACACACACACACTCACTCAGAAATACATATTATGAAAGCAGATGAACCCAGAAGGTGTGGATTAATATATTATAAAACCCACATCATCAAAATAGGTGAGCAACCCAGCTCAAGTCTGGCTGCCTGAGGCGGTGCGAGAGCAGCCTGAATAGAACCTGTGGCTATACGGCATGACAGCTCTACTAGATAAAACAGTCTTTGCAGTTGGTTGATCTCATTTCCTTCTGAAATGCAGTCTTTGCAGTCTCCATGGATGAGGCAGAACCTATGGTGGAGGCTGAGCGATAATATTTTACATTTTGTTTGCCCTCAAAAACCAGCAGCACTTTACAAAAAAAAAAAATTACAGCATACATCTCAGATCCAAGGTCAATAACTTTATATAGGATCAATACGATGACCACAAAAGCACTCAGATCTACACTATAGCTGAATTAAAGCACGGTGAAATGCTATGTCACCACAAATGAATCACACGTCTCCTCTAGACAGCCTGGCGCATTTGCATATGGAGCAAATCCAAAAACACAATGTTCTTCATGCCATAAGGGGAGGATAGCGGGCGGACACAATACAGGCAAAGCAAACCGTTAATAACTTCTCAAAGACTTATAATCCCAGTGCAGTTTTTGACTTGCATATCATGAGCTACAATATTTTGCCTCATATTATTCTCTTTGATAGAAAAGCCTCTCTGCCTGTCTAGCCTTTGCCATCTGTATACAAAGGTGACATACTCAAATGATGCTGTTCCGCATCTGCGGTGACCCAGATTTAGGTGAGGAGGAGAAATCAAACACCGTTTTCAAACAGCCTTAATTGGATTATCTCTTCCTATATAATCTCTAAATCTCTGAAGGCAGTCTAGTGTTGATGTGAGAGTGAAGTACCTTCCCTCTCTACCCATCGAGAAACATTAAATAGACACAAACAAGTGAATGATAAATGCAGACTTTTCCGAGCCCCCACTCAGGAACGTAGAGGTCAACTGCTCATTTACTAGCAAACACAGAGGAGATATGCAAAGGCATTCATACTGTAATAGCCTTTGTTAGACAAGAGCACTTTGCATGGGCATTGCAGAGCTTTTATATACACCATAAACCCATACCTGCCGACATTTTGTTTGAAAATTCAGGAGATTTTCCCGTCTGTATGTAAAATATGTATGTGTGCGTGGCTTATGTGTCTAGTTTGTGTTTCATACACAATCTGTCAACTTGAATAACGCCAGACAAACACATGAAACATATGGAGCCGTGTATGACGACTATTAATAATAAAGGTTGAGGGCCATGAAAATTGAAGGAGTGTCCTGGGAGAAACAACAAAACGGGAGGGCGCTGGGAGATTACCTTGAAATACAGGAGACTGCGGGGAAAAACAGGAGTGATAACAGGTCTACACGAACCTTTTGGATCATAAACATTGCTGCGGTAATGTAAATCAGCTTTTGGATTATAAAACACAGAGTAAAACCCCTCACATGAAGTTACATCATTAAAATGAAATAATTCATATATTAAGAGAAAGCAAGAGACGAATCATTTTATTACAGTTTTGTAGATATGATGTACGCCTTACAGGCATTGCACAGCGTCAACGAATCAGTCAGTATGAGTAAAACATTTTTAATAACCCTCTATAACTTTACATAAATATGGGTTCACTGGAACGCTGCACAAGCTGTTCTACTCACTGTGTATTTTATCCAAGCCAAAATAAACCTAGTGATCAATAAATGGAAGCTAATTATCACAATGCATATATTTGCTATGGATATGGATTATGTTAATGCTGTATGTGAATGAGGTTATGTCTCTACATCTGTGAGACAAAATCTATATGATGACTTAGTGACAAAATATTGGCGTTGAAGGGAGGTTTTCAAGTCATTATTGTCAATATATTGTGAATCCTAATTGTAACCAGTGTGACTAGTTCAAAGGTTTTCATACCCAGCAGTACACCCCAAAAATAGAAATGCTATGTTTGCTTATTTTTGATCATAACTATCATCATCATCTTTGATTTAAATATTTGCTGCAAATAATGCACTAGATACCCAAGCCATAACGCCCAACTACAACCAACCAATTAGATATCAGCACACTAATGTTTGTGTCAGAATAAACACTACCAAATGTACATGACTGAGAAGTGTCAAATAAAACAATAAACATATCAGCTGAACTAACCGGCCATTGGTTTATAACACAAAGAAAACATTGTTACATTGCGTGCTAAATACAAACAAAGTTAGTCAGACACCTCAGGCTGCACCTGTGCAGTACCGCACCACTTGGGAATTTAAAATAAAATTACCCTGCAGATAGGTGAGGGAAGTTATTGAGCGGATGCTGACAAGGTTGTTGAATAGATGCCATGAATCTTAAGTCCTCTCCGAGGTTGCAGTTCGCTTCTGAGTTACCACAGCAACACAGTCTGTGACCACTATCACAAGGACATCTTTGGCTGCTCGCCATCGCTCATTCATAAGAGAGAAAGAAAGAAGGTTGGGGGGGTGGGGGGAAGGAGGTTGGGGACGTAAAGGATGGAGAGAAAGAGAAAGACAGATATTGTCAAAAGAGGAATATGTGAGTATATGAAAAAGAGGAAAAGTTTTTCCTTTTTTAATTGATGTTGTATAGCTAAGCTGTACGATACACTGTATGTGGTAGTCATATATTGTTGGCTTAAATCCACAATATTATTTTGGGCTGTAGCAGAGTTATGTTTTATTTTTTTCATTATTGTTATTATTATTATTATTATTGTTATTATTATTATTATTATTATTATTAGTATAGTATAGTATATATTGTTTTAAGATTTAAAATGTGTAACCTTTAAGTTGCCCATTCATGCCTTTGCCTCAAGATCATTTTAATAGTAGGGTCTGTTTTTTTGTTTCTGTTGATTATTCTAAGATAAACTGTTGACCTTTCTATCACTAGGGCTGTAAGTTTCTGTAGTTTTCATTATTGATTAATCTGTTTATTATATACTTCATTAATCGATCAGTTGTTTGGTCTTTGTTAGCAAATTGCAATTTTCCACAGGTCAAGCAAACATCTGAATATACGTCCGGAGCCACCAAAATATTCAGTTTACACTGATATAAAATATATAAAGCAGCAAATTCTCATATTTGAGAATCTGAACCAGCAAATATTTTAATATTAAAGGATTAATCAAGCCTCAAAATAGTGGGCAATTATTATTCTGTCGAAGGACTAACTGTTTAAGCACTACTTCAACTGCTGTTCACCCACATCCCAGCAACTTGGGTACGTTAAACTTTCAGCATTCAGGGTTATGTAGTGGGTAAAGGTCTAATATGTAATGAGAGAAAAGCAAGAGGCCAAAAAACCAAGAACCCTTCCCTTGGCCTTGGCAACAGATGGTCATGCTCTGCTTGCTTTGCTCACATTTAATCTTACACGAAACATCCTGATTTATACTCCCTCCTATTTTAAATGGATTTCTCTGCCCCAGTCTTATGTTTCTCCCTTTACAGCTGCTTATTGTGAATTTTTCAGTTTCTTTGAACATTTTCTCTGTTCATGCAACCCCTCAACTCTCATAGGTACCCTGACTACGAACCTCATATGTAGAGCGGACAACAGTCTGTCTCACAGCAGGCCGGGACCATAGAGCATGAAGAACAGATGCCCAGGTGACAACACTGCCTGGGGAGAAAGCAATTACTCCATCCAAACTGACGGTTTATTTCTATACGCTTGAGGCAGATTCTGCAAACCAGTGATTAAACATTTAGCAACATCTGCAGTTTGCTGCCTGATAAGCCTTGCTTTCAGTTGTATTCATCAGTACAGTTCTGTCTCTGTGTACACAATCAAGCTCCATTGAGCCATCAGTCAAACATGAGCATCTGTTTCTTGGAATGTCACTTCACTGTTTCACACTTCAGGATGTTCTCTCGCACATTTGTTCCCCCGTCGTCTTTATTCTTCCTTACACGTCGTTTGTAATAACATCACATCCTAGAAGATGCAGGATAAAGAAACCTGAGGAGGTAAGAATCTTCTCTGCTGTTTCCAGCTCACATCTTTATCTCTGCAGCAAACTGCAAAGATCTATGAAATTTTTATTCCTCCTCAATGCCTCCTCTCTCTCTTCACACCTAATATCATTAATGTGTTTCATAATGTACCAGTTGGTGGTGTACTGCCTGATCCATTATTTCCATAATGGAGCACTGTGATAAGAAAAAGCTCGTGCCACTGTAAAACTGTCTTGCTCACAGCAGCAGCAGCAGCAGCAGCAGCAGCATTAAGGACAGATGATTTTGCCACTCCAGACTTTGGTTCATGTGGATGTTAACAAATGGATATTGTCAACCATGATGCCTCCTCAGCTTTGAAATGCTCGTCAAGGTGTGACTGAGAGCCGTCTAATGGCTTGATCTGATTTGGTCCGATATGCTAATGGAGGAAAGTGAGACTGCAGATCTTTGATTCCCTGTGTGGTGTTATGTGTCACCTGAGTGGCATGTTGTGTGCTTAAATATATCTTTTTTTTTTTTTGTCCGTCTGTAAGCCAAAGTTTGTCTCAAAGGATAATAATGTGAATAATATATTAAATAACCAAATTTGAACCAAATCAAATCGACTTGAATCAAACTGATTTCTGGATCTTGCAAAGCTGTTAAATGTGTCCTGTGGAGTTTCCTTGTAAAAAAAACAAAACTTATGTTTTTACTTCAACACATCGTTTGTATCCTTGAGGTTTAACTAATGTGTTGAATGTATTTCCGTCTTCACAAAACATTTGTAAAGCCAATTTTAAGTCCTGAAAAATACCCCTTAAAATCCGGTAGTTTTAAATCCATGTTTATGTGCCAACAGTCTTCTTATTCTCTGCCTTTGCTGGCGCATTGCTGTACATTTTTGATGTGTTACCACCACCTGTAGATTAGTGGAAAAGTGTGACACTATTGGCAGGACTGTGTCATCCGGGAACCCATCCACGAGATGCACAAAACAGGGACTCACTCATAGAAAAACATAGGGGATAGGTAAAAAATCTCCACAAGGAAACTTTAATATAGATATACACAACTTACTGTCATCTTCAGATCAATGTGAAGAATTTGGTAAGAAAAACAAAATATTAAGAGTCAGTTTCTGCTGGTAAATTTCAGCCAAGACAGATACGATCCAGAACTAACAGCCATCGTTTATGATGGGTCTTGTCATCACGTGAAACTCCCTAATCTCACAAACAAATATTTAAACGTGGTGTTGAAGCTATAACATGGGCTAGACAGCCTTCTGCAGCTGCTGCATGATGTACTTCTCGCCTCTAATTTATTCAAAAACAGGTTTTTAGTGTATTTTCAGGTTGACAATCAGAAGCAAAGACCAATCGCAGCACAACGAGAGGTGACTTTTTCTAATCAAGCGTAGGAAAAGTTCCTGTTGTTGTCTGAGGGGGAGAGAGAGCTGGCAGTCATCTGTTGTACGGCCTTTTTGATGTTTTTCTCAAGCTAATTCATCCACGGCCTTGCCAGACCACACTGAGCAAAGTGAAAAATCTGCACGACTTTGGCAGGCTGACAATCTTGTATTATATTCTTTTCACCTCCCAAAGTTATTTTATCAGTAAACTGAAGTAATGTAGATATTTAATCTATCTCCTTTACTCCTCCAATGTCATTAAATGCCTTTCATAATATACTGCTTGGTTGGTAGTACTTCTTCTCCACCTGTTTCTCGCTGGAAATCTAAATAATCAAAAATTCCTGCACACAACAGCAGAAGCAGCAATTGCAGTGTTGGTTTGATGGACAGATGGTTATTATCGCTATGTCATTTAAATGTTTTCCAGATAGTTGCCAGAGATACTTGCACCCACAATGCCCTCCTTTATAGTATTTTCATCACCTTCTACAGCTTTCTAGAACACGCGGCCTCTTCCCTCCTCACGTCCCTGGAGAATTATCTTCCCTGGCGAATGGCGGCAGAAGGATGTTCAATATTTCCCCTGACTCCCTCCCCAAGGGAAAACCCTCTAGTAGTGAGAGAAAGAGACAAGCATTGAATCATGGATGAGAGGTAGTCATCCAGCTATGCCTACACCCTGGAAAAAAAACACTGGCATTTATCCTCGTTTGACATTGCTGCTGTTAATGCATTTGTTGTTCCAAATTTGCCAGGCAGTATTTTTCTGCCATTTCATGCTTTATGCAGCCACAGCCACATTTCTATTATGAATATAATGAAACTGCTGAAGGATTGTAGTATAATGTTATGTTCCAATTCAAATTAAAGCTCTATGTGATGACTTTTTCATAGTGGAAGATTAACTTTTAATTTTTTGCATCACTGTAGTTGACGCTGACAAGATGCAACAAACCTTTTAGCTTCACATCAGACCCTTCAGAATCTCAGATTCTCATCCATGCTGTACGGTGTAGTGGCACAAACAGGAGGTTCTGTTCCAGTTTCTTCTCTTTTGCTTTTATTATGAACAGAAATGGTAAAGAAATGTTGGCACTGTCGTGGATGTGTTTCTGCAAGCACCAGGCGTGTTTACGCTTGTTGACTTGTCTAATAACACAGTGCAGTTTCAATTTCTTACTTTCATTGTGGTGGTATCATGCCAAATAACAAGTAAGCTAAATAAACTAATATTTATTCACATTAAAGCTGCACTAGTCAATATTTTTATATCAACAATGGATAAAATGACTACAAGTGATGTGAAAGGGGGAGAATTTTCATCAACTCTGCAATTCCCCTCAGCTCTATGGAGCACTTTAGCATATTTTAGCTTATTGTTTTGGTTTTTACTGCAACTTTACTGTTTTGGTTCACCCTCACCGCTTTCATCAGCCACAGCAGTGTTTTCAGTAAAAAACCCTGAAAAACTCACCACATGCTACCTATCCAGCACCAAATAGCAGCAACTTGCTGGCTAACATAGTTTAGCATTTAGCAGCTAAAGAGCTACATTTTTTCCAGGAGATTGTGAGGAGCTAAAAGGAGAGTGAATATTAGACTTACATTTGTTGGGAGGACAGAAACATGATCTCAAATAAATGCTAATGCTGTGTCCCCGAGTGAGTGTCCAAAAAATCAATTAATACTGTTTTAAAAGATATTAATACATCATTTAGTTTGAACATTTTTATTGCCTTTATCCCATGGCCACTCTCCTTTTTTTCTGTTTATCACGGTTTCTGTGCTATAATAGAATTTGAAGTAGTTGTACGAGCAACAGTATGCTAGCACTAATAGTTGTGTTTTTAGTAGTAGGCTGCTGTAACAGTAGGGTCAATAAGTGGTGATAGTCTGATTATGTGTCTACTTTTATTTTTTTTAAGGAACAAATACAGTTCTGATATAGGTGACTCAGGGTGTGGAATCGAATCCACACACACACTCATTTGTCCTTTATTACTTCCATTTTCAGTGTTATCTTTATTCTTTGTATTAATCGTGTCTGTTACATACAGGAGTCTCCAGTTCATGTTGGGACAGTACTCCTGAGAGAAAACCTTATTCCACCTCCAGCTGACTCTGTTTTCTAGACACTGGTTTCTGTCTGTTTCTAAATCTACTATGATCTGGTGTTCCTGGCTAGTGGTGGGATACTGTTCCTAGGGCAAGGCCTCTCTCTCTCCCTCACTCTCTCTCTTTCACTCTCATCTTCTCGGTGGGCGGGCAGTGGGCGCGATGACTAAGCCAAGGTTGGCCATGTGCTAGAACATAATCCACTGAAAGCCAATATCCCTCCTGCCCACCTACCATGATTTCATCACTCAAACAGCTTGCTATCATAAATTAGCAAATAAAGGAAGAAGAAAGCTGCATTACTTTCTGATATATTGTGCAAAAGTTCTCCAAAAACTAAAATAATACATGATGAGTTTATCTAATTGCCAATAGTTGCTAAAGCTTAATGAAAGGAGTTCATACACACACCTAAAAAAAAAACAAAAGAAAACAGGCTGTATTGATCAGCCATGCACAAACCGGCAATAAACAGATAATAAAGATTGGTTTCCAAAGATCATACTGTGGTTTAGCACTTATTCATAATTGGGGATCTTTAGGAATCGTACTCAGGAGCATTTAATAATCATGCTTTTACTTTTGGTGGTTAGACAGTGCAGTCTAGCAATAGGAATACTGTAGTGTTAAACGAAATCACCCCTATAGTTACTTCGTCGAAGCAAGGCTGTTAGCAGTGTCCAAACTGTTTGGCGTAACACTTGAGGAGTCATTGGGCACATGAGAGCATGTTTACTAACACCAATCAGAGAAACGAGGAGGAGGAAGAGGAAGGAAAAGGAAGAGAGGAAAACAGAGACGGAGAAACAGGGAGAGAGGCTGGGTATGGAAACAGAGATGCACTGGGAATAGAGAAGAAGGGAGGGTGCTGTCTATTTTTAGGACCAGATAACATGAGAGAGAGGGGGCCTCACTCCTCTCTTCCTCCTCTCCCCATCCTCTCATTTCCCACATTCCTCCTTGGCACGTGCAACAGACACTCAGGACGGCTCTGTGTGCCCTGAATACCAATAAGAGAGAAGCAGCTGGATACTGGCAGGCTGACATTCTTCTGCCTTCTCCTGTCTGCAGAACAGAGACAAGACAAGGACTGGGTGGCTGACAAGACGCATACATGCACACTTCAGAGGACACAGTCAGGATAGACAATAAGCCGATAAGAGCAGACTGTTTGACGCAAGTGACACTTGAACTACGGGGCAATGAAGATGATGGACGATAGGCTTTGTTGAACATTTCAAAAAAACTGCCAGCAGGTAGAGACCGTTAATATACCGTTAATAATATAATATAACACAGAGAAGGAGAGCTATAGTGTCTTACTAAATTAGAAGGTCAAATTAAAACTTTATCACTGCTAGGGTCAGATGTACAGCCATATATGTCATATATGTCATAAATGTCAACTTTTCATGCTCAATTTAGAGGATTGCAATTTTACAAATGAGGCCACTGGAAAAAAGTAAATGACTCAATTCATAAATACATACAGAAGAGCTTCACTAATAGCATATCTCAAAATCTGGACATGTACATCCATCCTCACCCTGACATGTCCTCTCCTCCTTGCCCCAATATGAGCTTTTCTATTACCACGGCTGCGTTGACATTACAGGCAAGGGAAGGGAATATCAACAAATCAAATCAGTCCTTTGCAAGGAATAGAGAGACCCTTCCCACCATATCCTAATGCATTGTTCGACCCGACCTTGCCTTTTTTTTTTCACTGAGCGCAGGCTTAGATAACATATTTTATTCTTTGTCCAGCACAGGCATCAGGCAAGAGATCTGTGGTAGGGCTTTATTTGGACATGAGAAAAGCTATTAACAATGTTCTGTCACAGGACAAGCAGAGAATAGATAGATAATCTAATATGCAGTATGTTTTAGTCATCAGGGCAATGTGGATAGTGTATTAAGAGCCTTTATTCAAGTAAAAGTAGCAATAAACAGTGTAAAATGGTGTAAAAAAAAAAAATATTACTCAAGAATACTAGCTGTTAAATGTACTAAAAGAGCAACTTAACACCCCCTGAATATCCTGTTGAGCTTCTGTAGTTTTACTTCTCAACTTGATGCACTGATGTAGAAGTGTACCTCAGCGTGGGTCAGCACACTGTGACATCACTGTCAGGTGTTGTTACAGACAGAACCGTAAAGTACTGCTTTTCAGCCTGCTGCGCCGGAAGGTACTCATCATGAACATTCAACCCAAGCGTTATATTCTCATATACTATATAAACTGTATTATTTTTTAAAGATATAGCCAGTATGTTAATGCTAACCAAGCAATAAATAATCCAACTCTTTAAATGATTAGGCCTGCAACAAGTATTTCCGTTATCAATTATTGCTTTTTTTCTTGATTAATGGGTTATTCTATGAAGAATCAGAAAACTGTGAAAAATGTCCTTCATATTTTCCAGTTCCCTGTCATCTACTGCCCTGTTTAGTTTGAACGATGGTGTGAAACCCAAATATGTTCAATTTACTATAAAGTTAAGGCAAGAAAAATCACCTGTCACATCTAAGTAGCTGGACAACTAGTTGAATAATCGTTGCAACATGTAACTGATCATAGGTTCCTGAAATATCTATCTGCAAAGTAAGTAAAAAGCACAATATTTCTAGTGAAGAGGAATCACGAAAGCATACAATAAAAAAACATGAAAGAAAAGTTCAAAATTGTACAGTACTTTGGTAAATTCACTTCTGTTGGTTAATGCTGGTGAGCTACAGTTTCTCATCCTGTTATTCACGTAGTTATAAGTGAAAGACGGTGAAAGATTCATAAACTCTGCCACTGCACTGCAGGCTCTCATGGACTGAGCAGCACTCACTTGAAAGTGTGTGAATGTTTGCTCACACACAGTAGCACAGAAATACAGAAAGACACACACACACACACACACACACACACACAAATACACACACATAAACACACTCATGTTCTGTCACTTTGCTAGCTACGGGTGTGCTGGACACATTGTTGAAGTATTTGAGATAATAGCATTTGACAGACTGCTGGTGTGGTTGTCATGGGGATGCCAAGAGAACAGCCACCAGCCACCAAAGCACAAACAAAAAGGAGGGCAGGAGAAAGCACAACCATTCTAGACAGCATTGTTCCCAGGAATGTCATTTCTCAATTAGCAAATGAGACACTATCACCAGGAGTCAGTGTCTGACAACCAAGAGGAATAAAATGGTAACCGAGATATCTTATTACCGAGATAATAAGATAAGGAATTTTAATGAAGCAGTGGGAGAGAAGTTTCGTTTTAGATATTGATGATATTATGCCTGAAAAGAGCGTTTATAGCATTGTTTTAAAAGTAAGAAGACTAGGAGTCTACAGCCACGTTTTCAAAGTACCATGTACAGCTGAGGCTGATGGGAATGTTCATTGCCAACTATATGAGAATAGCTGATTAATCATCTTGTTTACATAGCTGCCTAGACAAAAAAGACAGACATTGTATTTGTTTAATGAGGCCAATTTCCCTCCACCCAAATCCTAATTTACCTCCTCATATTTTACAGCTGACATAATTCTTTCAAACGCACCTCAAAATATTTAAATATGTGGAAATGATATAGGCCACTTCACATTTGTTTTCAGATTACATAACCAGCAAGCTAAACTAATTAAATCCCATATTTTAAATCAAACACAGTCCCTTAGCCCCCTGTGTTTAAAGAAAACATAAAATATCTCAATTTAACCATGAAATAATACAGTTTTTTTTTTTTTTATGATTTAAAGTTTGCCTGACTTGATTATTACATTATCAGGGTTGTCTGTTCAAGAGTTATGGTTTGATGTTAGGGCACTCATGTATATAGCCGGGCTATTTTTAGCTGCATACGTTTTGTTTATGTCTGGAAATCAATATTTTGCAACATTTTAGCAGTGAAAGACTCAAGACGAAAAAGGAGGCAGCAGCAGGTTGAGCCAAGATGGTGCCCGAGGTTTATTGACTAGGCTGCACTTTGGATGGCTGAGCTTGCTAAGCTGAACTCATGGTGTGAAGCTGTGAGCCTCAGTTGGATGCAGGTGGAAGCTGCTCAGCACAGTACGACCTGAGAGCTGAGTGTGTGTGTGTGTGAACAGGTGTCATTTACACTGAGGACGCTGGGGACATCGATTTTAATAAATAGCTTGAATGCTTGGAGAACAACATACAAACATACAATGCAATGTAAATATAGAAGAAACGAACTGTCCAAAGTTATGTAAGCTAAAGAAAAATAGCCTACTGATTCTAAAATTAGATAAAAACATTTATGTTCCGATCAGTCATTTAAAATTCTTACATAGTTTCTTCTTCCATAACAGCATAATGTGTCATTTCATATTCAAAAGATTTAAATTTAAGCCTTATGCTTAGAATGAGTCATGATTAGTTGAGCTTGAACTCTTGTGAACTCTGTTTCTCTGATGTTAGAAACAACAAGTTTAACATCTAAAGGTAAGGTTGAGATCTTATGTTTAGCTTAGCTAAGGTTGTTAATGTTACTCCTTCAGTTGTTTCTATTTTGTCCTATTTTTGGGCAGTGATATTGGATATTGTTATCGCTGGGCTGACTGACATGCACTGGTGCTTCCTACAGTAGACGTGATATTATCATTGTGCGACTGACATGGTGTTGCAGCTGTGCTGATGCATGTGGATGAGTGCTGTCGACATTGTGTGTGGATTTTCATGTTGTCGATTCTACAGTAGCCTAGGCCAACGTTGTGCGATTTTCTTTTCCCCGCTGTAATTATCAAATCAACTCTGACTATACCAACCCCCCTTACATTGCCTAAAATCACATATAACACCCTTTGAGAAATGGTTTTTGATCTGAGCCCTTATGTCCCCACCACTTTTCCATATAAAGTGACGTCCTCATGTGTGCGTGTGCGCCGCAGTGATGAAGCACACAGTTTTAAACAAAGGTGCACCTCTGTGTGTTTGGCAAATGAAAATATATGTCTCAAACTTATGAAAATGTACCCTTTGGATTCGACTTTATTTCGTTTGGTATTGGATTTGCGCAATGGCACTTAGTGGTGGCAGGCTAATCACTGAGACATGATTGCTTCTGGGAGAACGACTCCTCATTGTTGAGAGGCACTGAGCTCCAGGGGGACAATCAGGCCAGCGCTCTCAGTTACAGTTACAGTCAATTTGGATAGAAAACGCTACATCCAATGGTTGTTTGTTTAGAGAGAGTTCCCAATAAAGCTATGAGACACAAGTGAATCATTTCACACAGGAGGAGAGATGACTGTGCTCCAGCAGGGTCTAAATACATTCCACTCTTTTTCTCTGTGTGAGGATAAAAGCTGACTGGAGTGGCATGGACTCTGACTAGGGCTCTGATGACTTCAAAGAGAGGCGAGGGATGTGAGAGGAGGGGACAGAGAGACAGAGGTGGATGGATGCTTCACAGGTAAGGTAGCAAACACCGGAGGGAGGAGGGGAGGAGGGGAGGAGGGGGGCGGGGTGTAGAAAGAGACTACACATGTGTGCCAGGGTGAGACAAAGAGAGAAAGTTAGTATATGAGTAACATCAAAGACCTGAAAGTGAACAAAAGAGGCCATGAGCGTGGGAGGGGAGAGTGATGGAGGGAGGGATGAAAGAGATAGAAATGTAGAGGGCAAAGTATGAACACCCGCGCGCAAGACAGACAGTGAGGGAAACTGGGATGAAAAAGTCTTGGGAGACGGAGAGAAATTTTTTCGAAAGTCTAGACACAAAGAGAAAGAGAGACAGACAGAGGGAGAGACAGAAAAGTGAAAGGTTGTTTTTCAGAAAGAAACGATATTCTTGCTCCGAGCTGCCAAAATACAGTGAAGAGCAGAGAGATAATGCATGAAATACTCTGTGGAGGAGATAACAAGATTTCTTATTTCTGTTTATTTTTGAAGGCTCCTGACGTGCAAATATGATTTTAGCTTTGGCAACGATTTGAGGCAGCTATGAAATATACAGTGGTTGAAAGCGGCATTCTCCAATTATTTTTATTTTGCTTTGGCAGAATGCTTTAGTAGATGTAATCATAGATTCAAGAGGCAAGGAAATTTTTGCAATTAGGGGAGATTAGGTGGCTGTTCTGTAGTTGATGCTTCATATAAGGGATGTGATGTCTTTTTTATTAAAACTGATGCTTCACAATCAAAATTGTATCTCCATTGCAAAAAATACACCAGTGCATCATTGCATACCACTATATCGGACTTATGCCACAGGAGGCGAGAAAGGAAATGCTGTGTTTAAGATGGTGTGGTGTAGGAAAGGGATACAACTGCCAAATAAGAAGCAGACAGGAAACCAAGTTTCTACAATAAACAGAGACACAATGTCTAACACATCAAGACGAAGAGATAAGCAGACGAGCGGGAATTTGTACAATATAGATGGTGTCCGGGAAGGAACGACCCATAACCAGAAACAACTGGGGGGTGTATCACAAGTAGAAGTAGAAGGGACTGCATGGACACAGTTGAGATGCAGATGGTGTACGCAGAGATGCAGGGTCAGGACAGCAGGGGCGGACATATAAACAAAGAGAATAGGGACACAATGATGTTTTGGACAGATGCACAGACACATGCCCAGTGTGTGTGGTGAATACAGAGAAATACAGCGAAGAATTCAAATGAAACTGTCACACACACAATGTATTTTTCCTTCTCATTACCCCTCTCATTTTCTCTTTTCTCTCTTCAGCCCTAACTGAGCATCACTGTCCTCATTAAGACCATCACACCAGAGATGGAAGAGAAGTCATTCACAACTCTGGCCGGGGTTCTCCTGTAATCTTTGGCTAAATGATGAGCTGGGATGAAATGACCAGACAGAGGAGATGCCTGAGTCAGCCTCTATCTTAATGCCCAGGCTTCCTTGGGCCCTTATATAACCCCAACAGACAGTACTAAAGACTTCAGCTGTGGCAGACATATACAGAAGGGAAAGCTTAGAGCGAGACAGGCTTAAGTATCTTTTCACTGTCTTCACAGAGAAGCCAAAACCATCATCCGATGAATTCCAATATTGGGTCATTTGTCTGTTACTTCAGTAACTACCTTTGATGTACAAGGTAAGCCACATTTTTGATTTTATGCACCAAATTCATTAACAAATGTACAACAACAACTTATGTTCATAGAAAATGTATGTGCATCATTCAGTGCCCTCAGCCGGGTTGCGTGAAATGGACCATGTTTTAAGGAAATAGTTGATAGGAGATGAGAACATCGATACCACTCTTATATCTGTCTGTTCAGTATGAAGCCAGAGTCAGGAGTGACTGGAAGGAGGGGAAAACAGCTACCCTGGCTCAGTCTGAAGGTAAATAAAAATCTCCCTACCAGCACCTTTAAACCTCACTGATTAATACACTGTATCTCATCTTTTTTAACACATACAAATGTGTAACCTGCCGAACTATTCTACACCTTCTTATAGTAAATCCCCAAAAAAACAAACTTTGGCAGTGAATATTTAACAGATATGTTCAATATGTATGTTTTGTAGCTCAGCACTGAGGAATTTCTGTGTGTCATTTTGTGATTCTGCCACAGGGGGGTGAACATTTATCAGATTCTTCACATACTAACTTCAGTGTTTTGTCTGATAAAACATAAGGCAGGCAGCATGACACCCCCCTGACGTGTTCAGATGATACAGTAACACTTGTAATTTGCTTCTGATAGCGCCACCTACATACTCTTTCTGTGCCTTGCTTTCTGTTTATTCTTGCCATTCCATATTGTCTCTTTGAAGACTAAAAGTAGGACTGAGGAGAATGATCTACCCACATAAATTGTACTGTATGCATTTCTGAAATTGGTTTCATCAAGAAAGCCTCCAGTCACTTATGGTATTTGTAGGCTGTATCAGTTATACGTCGCATTGTGACAAGATGCATTACGGCCGGGTGGATTATCTTAGCCTCCAGTAGTATGACGAGATACCAGAACTGCAGTACTATCGACTGTAGCATGTGTCAGTGATGCCAGCCCCTGTAATTGGCGTTACGGTTTTGACGTCAGCAAACACAGGCAAAATGGATTAGAACAAAGCCATAAATGCCAACCCCCACCACCCCAACAGTGTCTGCCAAACAACCACACTTTCCCTCAGCAGCGTGTGTGCGAAAAAGAAACATGCATGTTTTCATACACAGGAAGAGAAATCACCTGGCTGGCAATCTGACATACAAAGAGCCCTACTTCACAGACAAAGATTTCTCTCTGATCTGGCAATTATAGATCATCCCACCTCACCCCCATC
>NW_019525133.1:1107325-1131089 GCF_002814215.2 Seriola lalandi dorsalis | reverse complement strand
ACCCTCTCTCTCCCGGTCTTACTGATCTTCTGATTGCAGATTGAGGGAGACAGGCAGTACAAGAACCCTTCAATCTGGCTCTTAACTGAGAAAAAGCTGAAAATGTATTCAGTCCCCTCCGCTTTCTGACTCATGAACAATGTAGGACGGTTGGGAAACTGTACAGATAACAGGGCAGGCTGATGTAGGGTGAGTTTAACAGATATAGATTAGGCTCTGGTTTGAACAATGAGGAGATCTCTGCTGATTGAACGTAGTCTAAACCAAGATTTACTGTATTAATAATGGCTGCATTTCTGCATCATCTGACAACACATCATTTTGAGGTGTCACTGCTGTGTTGCAGTAATGCACAGGAGAGGGAAAGTCTTGTCCCAGCAAAATGATCTCTTGTACACAACCTCTTAATCAACTGACAAATCAATAGCATGCACTAATACCTTTGCCCTGTTTGTTATTGTTGTTTGTTCGTTGCTTCATTACTGAGTCACACTAAGGGGAAACGGTTCAAATCTCACGGTGCAGCATCAACACCCTTTTCAAACGTGTGAAGGACAGAGTTCCCCGAAGCTGAAAACACAGAGACTAACGGAGGAGGCAGAAAGCTATAATGAGGAAAGCACATAAAGACATTTAAATAATCTTTCTTCATCAACAATATACGAGGTAGGTCAAATACTGTAGCTACCTGAAACGTGACATAGAAGTCAAAATAATCATATTTAATGCAAGGTTTTAAATTCCATTATCTGACATTGTTTGGCCATAATACCTACAGTTATCTGAACAACACACTCGTACACTCTGTACATCATTGTATAGTTTCACCAGGGACCAGTTTACATCAAAGATACACAGTACCGACATTCATGTAAGCACCAGAAGCAGAACTCTCCCACATCAACCGAAGATAACAACAACAGTGTGATACAATGTTGTATATGCTCATTGGGAAAAAGACAGCAGAAAAAAACAATAAACATGCAGCATAGGATTAATGGCCGTGCACAGAGACAGAAGCCAAACTGGCTGCTGGAAGAACAATTACTGGATGCCTGTCGACAGCTCAGATGTAAATAAGAGTGGGCTGGTGTCTCAGCTGCCAGATACTACACCACAGAGGAAGATCCATTCCAGCAGTTACAGTATACTGCGAAATAGATGTAATCTTAACTATTTATTTAATTTTATCCTATATGGAGTCCTATGAATCTTATTTTTCCAGTATTTTTCTACTGGAAAATCTGCTCAGACGAATCAGCTGATTTGTGGCATTAACTGTTCACTGCAAACATCACCTTGTGAAGAAAAGCTGTAAGTGGATTTTTGTCACTTTAAGTTATTATATTTCAAGTCAAATAACAGGTGGAGATGAACATTTTTATTTGAAAAGCTCTATCAATTTTATGCGGTGCAACACGCAAAATCCAGGAAACTTGTGATGGAGAAAAGCCAAAATTTCAGTTAAATTTCAGTTAGGAGACTGTTAACTGTGTCTGCTGCCTTGATGCTCATCTCAAGATTTTTTTTTTACTGACTGAATAAAGTTGTAAGAGACTGGTGAGCAATGTAGATTTTCACTGTCTGAGGATGAAGTGGATGTGGTGAAAACATCAATGTTTAGACTTTGTCTATCTATATTGTCCGTTAAATCTGATCAGTCTAATGTATCCTCATTTTCTTTCCTCTCTCTTACCTCTCACTTAATTAGAAACGGCACACACACACGCGCTCCCACGCAGACGCACACATGCAGAGACACAATCACGAACACACACAAAGAGCGCTGGCTGGTGAGAGAAGATGTTCCCTCCTCATGCTGAGTGGCTATGAACTTCGCAGAGCTGTTTTAGGCTCGCATAAAAAATTCAGGACTCTCTCTTAGCAACATTCGCCCTACATACAGCATACACACATGCTCGCAAATGCATCACAGCATTATTCATGGTGCACACGTGAGCAGGCATGAAAAACAGACACACACACACATACTATGGTAAGCTTGATGATGATATAAGCCTGACGTGGTAAATATGTGAGCAGCGAGACATCACAAAGCCTTTTATATGCTTAAACATTGAATCAATCGCTGAACATTTTATTGCCATTTCTTGACAAACTGTAGGAGTTCTGATATATCAGTTGTTAGCGTTTTCCTTCATTTATATAGTGAGTGATATAATTTTCAGGGTCACCAGCGACTGTCGCCAGTAAATCAGCAGAAAAGCCAAGTGGTGTGTGTTGGCCCATGTGTTTCTTCACATCCAACTGTTCGAATGTTTGTGTGTGTGTGTGTGTGTGTGTGTGTGTGTGTGTGTGTGCGCGCGCGCGCACGCACGCGCACACGCATGTACTTGGGCATTTAGATTTTCAATACAACTACATACGCATTCAAACAAGGTGCTCGAGTGCATGCACCCTTGAGGAAAACAGACATCTCTGTGCACATCTTCACAGCAAGCAGGTCAACACCTCAGCTCACCCATCCATTTTCATTAGACATTAATGACAGGAGCAGAGGAGTGGATGGGCCAGAGAGAAAGAGAGATTGAGACAGTGAAAGGATATAGTTATACTCCCAGTGGAAAGACTATCAAACCACTATCTGCTGTCCTCAACCATAAAGCTCCCTCTCCCGATATTACATAATCCTTCCACTACTATTTACTACTAGCACATTGTCAGCTATCAGGTAGACGTGGCCAGTTGCTTAATATCAGTTTCCACTGTGTATTTACGATATTGATGCACAAGAGGTCTGAGCAGTAAAAACAGAACATTAAAGCGAGTTTTCCACTTGAGAATTCAGTTCATGTTAGTGTGGCCCAGTCGATGTGGGTTGCAACATCTCTGCCAAGTCATCTCCATCTGAAAAGCATTTGGGGGCACCTGTTCGTGCTGGCGGCATCCACATGTCTACAGAGAATGCTCTTTCAATTGCACTTTGAGTTAAACCCACTCCAGAAACACGATTTCATCCTCACTGCCTTCAACCATGTTCTTTCATTCTGCAGTGTATCTAGGTCAGTCAGTATTCACAGCCAGGCTGTGGCCATGTGTGGTCAAGTGGTGAGAAGTGAAGAATTGGATGGTGTTTGAAAGCCTTATCAGACCAAACATTTGAGAACAAACAGCTCCTTTAGTCTAAAATCATTCTTGCCTCCTAATTCTGAAGATATAAAAAAAAAAGTCTGGTTGCTAAAGATAAAAACTGCAAAATACACACATGAGCTTAAGATGTTTTCCTTATTTGCATACATGGTTCAACACATCCTTAAAGGCATGATTGAAACAGCAGGAGTTTCAGATCAATAGCAGGAGAAAGGAAGAGACGTCACATGTAATTGAATAACTGGAAAGACCTCAAGTCAATATTTGATGCTCTTAAACAGGATGCAACTAGTTTTCATGCCTTAGCATATTTGATACTGTTTCCTATTTAAATGAAATTCAAAGAGATGTGATTTCCTCCACTGTCTCCACAAATAAAACTTACAAGGAATGACAAAAAACAATTTCATTCAACCCTCTCCATTAGCGTCAATATTTGGCCTGCTTTATGAACAATCCACTTCACAAGCCTGTTGTTGTCCTGTTTTGGAAAGATCCTGTAAATCACGAGCACTCCTTCCTGCAACAAGCATAGCGACACATCCAGCAAATCCTGTCCCACACTGGCAGTAATATTGCCTAACACGCTGTGAGTGCTATAAAAGACCGTCAATCTATGATATCATGCTAAGCACATCCCCTTCCTGGTGTGCAGAGGCTGTCGCAGATGGAATAGGAGCGTTCGCCGGAATGTGAAGAGAATGAAATGAAGAAATTCACTCAATGCTCAAGTCGTCCACAAGTAAAATGAGAGAATGATCACTTCATTGGTGCATCTGAGATTGAAGTAGAAACATTACACTGCCCATCAGGCGATGTTATGTTCACAGCTGTTTTTGCTCTGGTGTTCTTCAGGTGTTTGACACAGCATAAGCCAGAATCTTTATTATGAAATAATGATATTTAAGGTTAGGTGAAGTGATTTAGGCATTGGATTTTATGTTCAAGAAAAGCATACCACATGGTTAATGCTAAAACAGATCAGAAATAAACCCTGACTATTAGACAATAGCAGTGTCACCAGGGAACAGAAGCCTCGCCTGATGGTAGTGAATGCAATTTTCAAAATGGCTTATTTGTAGGTTAATCTTATATAGCTGTACATCTAAACCAATGCATGTATTTCACACTACATGTATTCAAGCTTCTAAAAAAATATGATTGGACCTCAAGCCTCAAAGTAAACAAATGTTATCTTCCCTGCAGATTATTATTTCATTAATCCATTTGATGTTTTGAGCAGCACTGGATTAAGGTGTTTCAGCAGCGGGCCTTTTCACACCCCTCCCTTCCTCTAATTTTCTAATATAGTAACAGATTTAACAGTGAAGAAATACACCACTAGCAGTGTAATGAACAATGCTTAAAAAGCCTTTGGCTTCCTTTCAGTTCCATTAATGTCAGTCAGTTAAAAATCCATCCTCCAACATGTTAGCAATAAAAGCTGACGGTTTAACTGTAAAAATGCATGCATTCATGTCAGGGCTGTTCAGTGTGTGTGTGTGTGTGTGTGTGTGTGTGTGTGTGTGTGTGTGTGTGTGTGTGCGTGTGTGTGTGTGCGTGTGCATGCGTGCATGTATGTGTGTTCATGTGTGTAAGCGTGCTCTGAATCAGCATTGCATGTCATGTATGTTGTGAGAGAAAAATTGCATGTTCTCTCCATGCTCTCATCAAGCTGATGTAGCATCACAACCCTAAATCACCATGGCACAAGATCACTGTCTTGCCATTAGTATTAGCAGTTTCCATTGCACAGCTCATCGTCAAGTAAATTGATGCAAGAGCAACACACACACACACACACACACACACACACACACACACACTCAGTAACACTCACAAACAAATACACACACGTGCAGACTAAAAATAGCAGCAGTCTTACCTTTCTGTACACTATCATGTTGGGGGACTCATCCGCTACCCCATTGGTCCCCTGCCCACCGCTGTTGGTCTGTGCCATGATCCAGTAAGTAAATCTGCCACAGGAAATGTCAGGTGCTCCTGTTGTGGACAGAATGGATATTTTGGTCCATCAGAAGAACAATGGAGCCTGAACGTGACTTGCCCTTACCTTGCCAAGAAGAGAATAATTTACATAACATGTGGCCTGGATCACCTTTCAACATATTTGACATTTCCACATGGAACAGATGTGCAGAAGTTCCTACACAAGTTGGCTACACATGTCTGCTTTTCACAAGGTCTTGACAAGGACACTTTCTTTTTTTAAGAAAGGGGGCTGAAGGTATGTTTACTGCCACAGTGTGAATTCCCACTGAATGGGGCAAAAGTTCAACCTGAAAAGCAATGAGAGATACCATGTAGGACTGTGATCACTCTTTACTCAGATGGATTCATGGTGCACGGAAATCAGTGTTTCTGAAACAGTGACAACCTTTTACTGTTTGTTGACAGGATTCGGCAGAAATCTTAATCTCCTCTTTCTAAGATTGCAACGGCAAGATAAGGGGAGGTGAAGACCCGGACCCTGTCAACGGTAAATGCAGTAAAACAACACACCGTCCCTGGAGGAGGTAGGCTTCTCTACAATGCAGCTTGGATACATGTTTTTGGGGTAAAGCGACCGTAACCAAAGCGTGCAAGACTGTGCAAATGTAACAGATACGGTATGCACGTTACAGCTTCATCATGATTTCTTCCCCTTACGACACCCACACGACATCCTTGGGAGGTTTAGTCTGCAACACTAAATAGCCTATAGCATGCAAACAGCGAAGTCATGTAACCTGCTTTTAACATGAGGCCGTTAGCTGCACTATATTGTGTTTTCTTACCACAAGCCACTGCCCGCTTCAGCACCTTGGACAGCTACCGCAAAACGCCCGCGCCCGTTGTCGTCCCCTCTTCTTAATCACGAATAGCGCGCAAATGCACAGACAACACAGCGACATCGGTCACCGGAGGAGAGGGAGGGGAAGTGGAGGGAAAGGGGGGCTTACCTGAAAAAACGCGCAGCCCGGTATAGGACTCCTGAATCCGTGCAGAGGTGGAAGCCTGGTCCTTCGCGTTCAGCGTGTCAACTGGCAGACATAGGAATGCGAGGATTGTTCATTGGCAACGTGAAGAGGCAGACATTCGGTGGACACTTGGTGTGGTACAGCTCTCTGTCTCTATCTCTCTCCTCTCGCCTCTTCTCCCAGCGATGCTCAGAAGCACGGGCGCGCCACCTCTGAGCGCCGTGAACGCGCATCGATCCATGGCCAATAGCGTGTGAGGAATAAATTACAACCCATTTTGGAGACATACAGCTATATGTTTTTGTTTTTTTTCTCACTTTTCTCAAATTGCATAGCCGTGCGTGCGGTGATATACTGGTTCTGAAAGCTGGGCCAAAATTAAGGAGAGTTGCGGTATATTAATATTTTAACAAATGCAATCTTTACAAAAGGTCAAGAGACAAAATAAAGCACAGGTTCCATTCTTCATTTTTCTGAACCAGGATTAGAAGCTGTCCTGAATATGCAGACTATAACAGAGTCCAGCTGTTCTATCGGTTGATATATACTGTTTAGTCTTAATGAGGTAAATTTGCTTTAATCAGCAGTGGAAAGTAAATAGATTTACTCAAGTAGCCTGAGGTACAATCTGAGGTAGTTAGACTTTACTTGAGTGTTTTAATTTTATGCTGCTTATATATTTCTACTCCACTACAAACCATACTTATGATGCTATGTAGTAAATGAAATGTGTAGTAAATACATGTTATTGCATCAGTAGCCTAATAATAATTTGATAGTATACAATAATATAGCGCTGCAGTCATTTTGCCTGTGTAGTGTTACTTCAGTGTACTTTCAGAACACTTTGCTGATAATACTTACAAGCTTTAAAGTTCAATTTTGAATGCAGGACATTTACTTTCAATAGAGTATTTTTTATATTGTGGTATTGTCACTTTTACTTTAGTAAGGGATCTGAATACTTCTTCCACCACTGTCCTCAATACATAATTCATGTGACATGGACTATAATGTAATATTACTTTAAACACAGATACGGGCCACTCCCAGATCTTCTCTGAAACCATATTAGCATTTCTTTCATTAAAATGAATACTTGGGGGTATATGCAGAGGAGCTGAAATCTACTCTTTCACCTGCATGAGATGAGGTAGCTCACTCAAATTCAGCATTTGTATTTCACAGGAAGTTCCATGAAACTGTGTCAGACACTGACTACAGATGTAAGAAACTGTTATAAATCATCTAAGAGTTTCTGTGATTCAGTGCATGCAGCTCTGCAGAGATAAATGAATAAACAGAAAATCTCTTCATTTGCTGCAATCTGTGGCTTTGAGATATGCAGCAGTCCAGGCGTGAAAGATGACAGATGTGCCCTTTCTCCCTATGTACTGTATGTGTCTGTATGTTATCGTCAGTCTTTTCTATCCCCTTTGCTCTCTCAGGACTTTAGCTCTCTGCAACATGGACCTAAACATTCAGTCCACTCAGTTTCACAGTGAGCTACAACATCAGAATAACAATAATGTGTAGCTATCATGGACGTGTTTATGACAACAATTTTGTAAGGATAATTGGCTAGTAAGCCAAACAGCAATAGATATTGGAGCCTCGGGGGATACCGAGTCAACTGATGCCCATGTTTCATTCTGTCTTTGCATTATTTTCCTTGTTTCCTTATAATCCGTTATGGTAATCATCTGTTTATGTGCCTATTTATATAAGATGAATGTGCTGCAAGTGGGTCACTTCAATCAGGTAGTTTTCCAAAGTCACTTAATGCTTCCTCAAACACATGCAACCTGGAGTTTTTTACAATCTTCTTCATATAGGTAGTAAATTACTTGTGTTTTAGTGATGCGGATTGGACAGCGAGGTATGGCTGTCTTCATAAGGTCATATAGAAAGTAAAAGCTATGTTGTTGAAATTTGCAATGAATTAATTAATCTGAGCTAATCACGCTTACATACAGATTCACGAAGGGTTCAGATCTCAGGCCACTTATATTTGATCTCTTATATGCTGCTTTTAGTCCAAATCCTGTAATCCTGCAAAAGGATCTAAATTCACTTCATTGATGTATCTGGACTGCAGGACTGAAGGCAGAGTTAGAAATGTTGGTGTTATAATGGATTCTGCAGCAACACTAAGACAGTAATTGCATCAGCCTTTTATTTTCTACAAATAGCAGCAATTAGAAGTTTCATTTCAGTAGAAGATGTAGGGAAACTCATTCATGCCTTAATCTCAGGAGGATAGACTGAAGCAATGGCCCCTTTTTTGTTTTTCCCAACAGACCACAAGACCCCTGCAGACCAATTCAGAATGTTGCTGAAAGACCCATTCTTATACTGTTATAATGGCTTCCGCTTTGTTATAGAGTAGATTTTAAAGTGTCATTGTTGGTTCATAAATCATTTAATAGATTAGGGCCAAAATACGAAGAATATAAACCCAATAGGCCCCTTAGATCTTTGGGAAGCAGTCAGTTAGAAGTGCCTCGAGTCAAAACTAAACACCGTGTTGGATTAAGCTTCTATGCTGCACACAGAATGAACCAGCTTCCTGTTGAATCTAACTGCACATGTACTTTAGCCACTTTCAAATCAAAATGAAAGACTCATTCTCAGGTGCCTTTGATTGATTATATTCTTTTGTATTTATATTTTTCCTTTATTAATTGTATTACTGTTCTGTGCTGTTACTTTGCTATAACTAAATTAAATTATAACTATAAATTTTTCTAATCAGTATTTTGTGCATTTTCGTTGTTTCGTTTCACTCTGTTTCATTACATTTTACCATCCATTATATTATATTTTGATATGTTGTTTTAGCCTCTCTTTTGGAAGTGAATAATACAAATAAATGCTATGCCTTGCTTTGTTTTTATAGTTCATGGTCATGGTGGTACGATCCCATCCATCCATCTTACTTCACTGTGGGCCCTCAAAACACTCCCCTGTGTGGGACAGTTACAGCCATTAAACACCAGAAAGAACTTTTTTCTCAAAACAACATTAGGTCAAGTTATTCAATATTTTATAGGATTCTTTTTTTTTTTATTGTTGTGATGTGCGATCAATAAGTCAATAAGGTAAGAAACTATAAAAGAAACAACACAACACAAAAGCATTAAGTGTAGGCCTACTTAATGTTTTCAATTCTTCACTCTAGCTGTTCCATAAATTCACCCCTTTAACTGAGATACACAATTTTTTTTACATTGGTCCTAACAACACAAATTATTTTCAAATCATACTTTCTCTCATTTTAAATGACATTTGGATACCTTCAGGTAATAATTGATTTTAACATAATTTTGTAGTCTTTAAACAGTTGGTTTTGTTTGTAAGTGGTTCTGTTTACACATACTATGGCTCTCTTTTGACTCTATTTTTTATCTCTATCTTTTGACTGTATGGTTTTAATAACCACAGCACCATCTCAATAGCTTACATCATAGTCAGGTTTGTCCAATTTAAATACCATATGTTCCTCAAAGGTCAGACATTGGTTATAATAGTCACCTGAGTCCAGCTCATACAACATAATGACACTGATTCTAAAGCTGTAATGCAATTAATAGAGGGTAACAGACAAGCCCATATCCAAACAATTCAGACCACTGCAGACTTGCAGGCTTTTTGTATGTACCCTTCTTATTTATAATGTCTCCACTTTAAAATATAATAGCTTTGCAGAAAATATGTCAGAGTCTGTTCAATAGTTCATCAACCTGTTTAACAATTTTGTTTACTATATTCACTAGAATTGCTATTTATTAATAAGTTAACAGAGTGGTTTTCACAGGATGAGGTGCGGCCATATATTTGGGTGAACGGTCCCTTTAAGTGGCTTGACTGAAAACTCAAAGTCCCATAATGCACCGGTCTATTCTTCGTCGTCAAACAAAAACGCGGAAACAAAAGAAATAATCAGTTTGTCAAAACAAATAACACCGAGTCGGCATAAAGTGAGCGTAGCTGTAGCTGACAGCTGTCAAAGTTAACACCACAGCTTCTCTTGCGCTGTCTGAACGACTTGCCATGGCTTTGAAAAGAATACAGAAGGTAAGAGTATTCGTTAATTTATCTGATGTGCTGAAAAGGTCGGAGCGACACGGAAACGTTGCTCTAACGGATAGCGAGTCAATCACCTAATAGCATCTGTTTGCTAACCTAATGCTGATTATTATGCCAACGTTTTGTGAATGATACAAGACTAGGAGATTATTTCTCGACACAGCTTTTACTGCCAGCAGGTCTGCTATTTGTGCTAGTGGCGATGGCGTTATACCAAAGCCAGTTAGCAAAGCCGTTAAACTTAAATGAGCTAACTTCGCTGGCTGCTAAAGTTGGCCTAGCAAACGAGCAATGTGAAAGCACTTTTAAGTTGTGTTTATGGGTGGTTTTCAATATATTTCAATCCCCAGAATCTCAAATAATCGTTCGTAATTTGCAGATTAAGTAACTATACATTTAAGTATGCTGCTTTTAAAGCTATGCACTACAGTGGGGCGGAAGCTGTTAAACAAGTTGTCGTTTGTTTATTTGTACAGGAGTTAAATGACTTGCAGAGAGATCCTCCAGCTTCCTGTTCAGCTGGACCCGTAGGGGAGGACAGTAAGTGAAAATGTATAACATGATGACATGTAATCTGCTCCTTTGTAATTGATATATGTCTGTAAAGTATGTTCTCACAAATTGCTTCTTTATCATTGTTTCCTGTAGTGTTTCACTGGCAAGCTACCATCACAGGACCGGTGAGCCTTTTCTGTATTAGTTTTCTGGATTTTTTTTTTTTTAAACCAAGCTGCTTCTGGATCTCCAGACAATAGTGTTTTATGTTGACTTTACAGCACTTTCTAGTCTGTATGGAGAGCACAGACTGGCACACTCTATCCCAATGTTACTCACTGAAGCCCATGGCATTATTGAGACAATAGGAAAAACTGAAATGCCATAATATCTTAATTTAAACAAAGGGAATCTTAAACAAATTAAAGTCAAATAATAATCTGAATTATGCTTGCTCTCTCATTGGAAATGGTATCTTATCCCATAAGGATACTGTAGCAGGCATAATTTAACATAATTTGCTCATCTGTTTCAGAATGACAGTCCGTATCATGGAGGAGTATTCTTCCTTTCTGTTCATTTCCCCACGGACTATCCCTTTAAACCACCAAAGGTATGATTATTTATCCAACACACTGATTAGCTCAAAACTACACCGCCTTATTGTTTTTCACAATTTTCTGACATTTTATAGAACAAATAACAAATCTGTCCATTGACAGAGACTCCAAATCCACTTTGAAAAGCAGGGTATTTAACCTATTTACTCTCTGGTTGTTATTTCCATAGGTTGCCTTTACAACAAAAATCTATCACCCAAACATAAACAGCAATGGTAGCATCTGCCTTGACATCCTGAGGTCACAGTGGTCGCCTGCACTTACGGTGTCAAAAGGTAACTAACATCTACATTTTGCCTGTGAAGTACAGCATAGTACATTACAGCAACACTGCGTATGATCTGGATTATATGCATTACAGCAACACTGCGTATGATCTGGTTTGTATCTAAGATTTAATATGAAGTCATGAGAAAATTTTGATTTTTTTTTTACGTAATTTGACATGCTTAATGGTAAATTAGGATGTAGGGACAAAATATACCATTGGGAGGGAATGTCAAAGATGGGCATGTTAAATTATATCAAACAGAGTGAGGCAGTGAACTGTATTTGATTATGCAATCACTGTGCTGTCATCAAATCTGGATTCTCCCAAATGAATGATTTTGAGCCTCTAGAAACACAGGTAACAGGATTTTCGGAAGCTGATTATCCAAAAATCAACCTCTGCATCCTGTGTACTTTTGTCACTTTAAAAACTGAAATTGCAGGTTTTATGTTGTGTAACTGGAGGAACAAACGATGGCGATGTTCAAATATGTGTTTCAAGGATGAAAGCAGCATGAAATCAAAGCTTGGCCATTTGTATTTAAATTGGTATGTGAAGATTGAGCTAAGAAGTTGGGTAAGTCATCTTTAATTTATTTGAAAGCTGTGTTCATACCGATTTTTCATCCTTTTTTTTCCAGTTTTATTATCCATATGCTCTTTGCTGTGTGACCCAAATCCAGATGATCCGTTAGTCCCAGACATTGCACACATTTACAAATCGGACAGACAAAAGTGAGTATGAAAGTCAATGACTATTGGCATGTGGACAGACTGAAATCAGTCTACTGTTCTTTAGAAACCCCACTCTGATTTTCTTCTCTCTACAGGTACAACAAAGTAGCCAGAGAATGGACTCAGAGGTATGCAATGTGAAGGACTGAAGTGTCAGCAACAATGATGCATCCCTGAACACCTCAATATATGACAGTACTGTTTCAACTGCTCATCCACACTGGTTCTAGCTGAGGTGTTTTATACGCTTGAAGCACTTTCTCTACTCAGATCAGATTTTACTTGATTTAACTGTTTTTACTGTTTATTTTTCCCTTAAATTGGCATTATTATCATCATTATTATTATCATCATCATTATTATTATTATTATTATTATCATTATAATTATCGTTATTATTATTATTATTATTATTATTATTAGCAGTGGTGAGATGGCCTGATTGTATTTTTCTTTTAAGAGATTTATATTGGACAAGACTGTACTGAATTCATTTTGCATTGTTTTGCATTAAAAGCATTGATCAAAATTGAATTACACTTTCTTTCTTCACAATACACAAGTAAAATGATGATGTTATCTATCTTCCTGTTGAACAAAATGTTTGGTTCAGTGTAATTTCTATCAAATAACAAATCACGTTTGTTATTCACATGACCACTAGGTGGCATCCTTCACTTTTTTCTTCCCTACCCTTTTACATAGAGCAGTTTCTCTCCTGCACAACTCAATTTTCACATTTGTGTTACATTCAATTCAGGACCATTTGCTAAATGGTTATTCGTGGGGATAGTGGATATAACAATATATTGTTTTATTAATGAAATGGAAATGAAAAGAGATGTTATGTCCATTGAAATTAAACCACCCATTATCATCACTTCTGCTGCTTGCACTATAGCTGCTGTACACTGGTGAAGCTAGTCTACACACATTAATTGAGCAGCAGTAGTAACACAAGTAGTAGTAACTAGTGTTGGGGAGTACTGAACTACATGTAATCAGGTGGGATTGCTGCAAAAGCAAACCCACTATATGTTCTTCTCAGGTTCTTATTCCATTTTATTCCATCTATTCCGTTTTTTGATATGTAACTCCTACACATGTTAAACATAGAAACTCCATTCAAACTATAAAATGTTCAGCTAAATTAGGACAGTATCACAAGTTTTTCGTTTTTTAATACATTTCCGAAATATTCAACATTTCATCTGATTTTTTCCCCCATTGAAATGAATGGAAAGAATGTTCAAAATCTCAAATTTTTCATAACTTTTCATGCATTTTTCAATCCCTTCTACTCATTAATACTTTCAGTTAGAAATGTCATTCAAAAGTTCATTCATTTTTGGTTATATTACATTTTTAAAAAACCTTTTATATGGTAAATGTTTAATTTTCATGAACTTTTCTGATCTTTAAAAATTCCAAAACTTGTTCTCACATCCACAAATTTCACTCCTTGTGCATCATCTTTTGCCAAATCGTAGGAGATTTTGTCTAGTTCGTGTTTCCCAAGTGCAGTGACTTACAGAATCTGAACTATGAGCTTCAAAGTGGCGGGAGTACCATCCCACTGTCTCTAATGTTAATTGAGAGCATAAAATCAGGAGGAAAACAGGAAGTGGGGCATTATTAAAATCGCTGAACCTCCCACATTTCTTCAGAAATTGCATTTTCTAGTTAAACTAGTACTTTAACTACATTTTGCAGCTTTCTGGTTGTTGAACTTCTTTTTTTCGCCATTTTTGAGTTGTTTTACTACTGAAACTAAAGAAAATTTTGGCCCATAAAAGGAAAGGAATGATTTTTTTTTCTGTTTTTTTTTTTACTCTACTGTAATTGAGCCCCCTTTGACCTGATATGACCACTAGACATGCCCAGGCATTTGTCAGGCAGTCCACGGCCTGATTTCTTTTTTTTTTTTTTTTTCTAATTTATTTGGTTTATGTATGACCTGTGAACACGTAGGCACTTTTTGCAATAAAAAAAAAAAAAAACTCAATTGAGTAGCATTTTTGTTGGCATGTGCCTTTTTGGAATTAGGCCTGTATTTTTTTTTATAATTTTGTATAACATGTACATCGCAAATTGTAAATCAGCGCTTCTTTTTTTTACAAAGTAGTTTTTACTACATTTTTTAAGCATCATTAGTTAACTGAACTCTTGGGTAGCTGTAATTCCACTTCCTCCAGTGTTAAGTAATTGGTAGCTTGTAAAGCTTTGCTTACAAGGAAGCTTCCCCAAAACTGGTAGTAACACAAATATTGGCTTTTCCACTCCAATAACCCACCAGAGGAAAAACATAGTTGGGGATTCTTTATAATGGAAATACAACAGTTTAGATCATGGGGTGAGTTACCTTAACCATGAAAGATTTAGGGCTCAAATGTCAAAGCTGAGCTCAGTTTTTATTTATTTTTTTTTTTTCATTGCAAGCTGGTCTCAGCTTTTAGAAACGCTGTCAGTGTTTTTCTCAAGATTAAAATCAAGTTATCAGGTACAGGGTAATTTCTACCTCTTATCTTAGAATTTAGAATGATGGCCACTGCAAATGAGCAAGACTTCTTGGATTGAGAGAAGGCCATGGCACTGCAGCTCTGGGGTTACTTTGCTTTTTAAAGAAGGCCTCAGCCATCACTCTACGGTTGTGGTTGTGGGGTCATCTGAAGTCTGTCATGGCTGGCAAGTGAGATTCACACCTGACCTGAGTTTATAGAAATACAAAGAATAACAATGATGAAGGTATAACATCACTAACCACTGGCCCAGCAGGTTCCTGTTCTGGATGACAACTTCACAAATGCAGCAGAACAAATTATTCGTGAAAGAATACAAACATGGAGAATTACCAACAGACACAAGTTAAGATGGAACCTAAAAATGTGAATGTAAGAGATGGAAAGCTTTGTTTAACAAGGCCATATATCACTGGAAAATGTCGTTAATCATTTCCTGGCCACCATGTGGGAATAACCCAGGAATTATATTTCTACAGGGACTTGCAAACATTTCATTGTAAACATTATTATGTTCAGTGACCAATATAGTAACTCTTTGTTCTGTTTTACTTTATACAGCATTTTTGATTTTTGGATCGTAGCAATTTTGGGTCTGTTTTACTTAATGTAGTCTTGCTCCACGTTGTTTTGGTTTCCCTTTCCTGTATTGCTTCCTCTCACCACTTTCAGGATGTGTAGTGTTTCCTCTATAAACCAATAAATTGGTTGCATGGGGTGTTATTAAAAACTGCCAGACAGACTGAAAAACTGCCATACAAATATAAATGTATGCTTAAGTCAACCCTGCCGTTGTGCGCAGTCGTTTATGGTCACTTTATTTTCATATTTCGTGGTATTACATCGACATGTAATATAATTTTCAGCTCATGATAACTATGATTTTGTTTGCTGTAATTGGCTATGATCCCTCTGCAGTTTCCCGCAAATGAAATATAAAAGTTGTGCACTCCACAAGTCCCACAATAACACAAATTGAATCCATTGCATTTCTCACAAATAGCCTACTAAAGTTTGAGGACTTTCACTGGAACCCAGGGGGAGGTAGATGCTCAAAAAAAGTGTTTCTGGGAGGAGTCCCGCTTTCTTTTTGCAGGATGACACGTGAAACTTTCCCTAGGAGTTGGTTGGTGTGTTTGCAGTGTGCTGTGCGGCTCTCCGTTAACTCGGGAGTCAACCTATAGCGAGAGTACGAGTGTGCCTCTGCCTATTTTTAGAAGTCTACCTAATGGGGGAAAACGAAGGGGCTTAAAGAAACTGCGGAGGAAGGTCTCAACTGCGCTGCCATGAGCTCGCACAACACCGCGAAGTGACGGAATTAAAAAAAAAAAGAAAAAAAAGAAGAAAGTTTTCAGAGGTTCAACGCTTTTGCTTCAGCTCAACTTAACTCTGAGTAAAACGCAGTGGCCTCTGGAGAAGTTGCTGCGCAGCACCAATGGCTGCCCAGTGCGACACTTTAAGCGGATACTTGCAGCAGTCGGACCAGGGCTCTAACAGCGAGCGCAGCACCGACTCTCCTCTCCCGGGATCAGAGGAGGATCTGAGCGGCCCCCATCCGCTGCCAGATCCGGAGTGGACTGAGGAGAGGTTTCGGGTGGACCGTAAGAAGTTGGAAGTCATGTTATTAGGTAAATAATTAAGTACAAAGTTAGTGACATGTTTAAGTATTTCATTTAGTAATGCGTTTTTCTTTTCACGTTTCATCTGATTGTTGCTTGTCATTGTTTCCGAGAAGCTGCACACTTTAGCAGCCTCCTGACGGCCCTTTGTTCAACTTGGACGTATAAAATGACACTTTCAGGACATAATTATTACTTTAAGTAGCTTAAAATTTCAGGACTCCTTGTCAGCACGACCAGGAAACAGGAGCGTGTCATGTGCGTGATCCGGAACGAATCAATTAGGGCAATTAAGCCGAGTCAATTTGTGCCTTCAGTCAGTGTCACCACCTCATATACTAAAGAAAACGATGTGTTGAGCAGCTAAAGAACTCACTGAGTTTACAGTCATATGGGCGTGCGTGTTGCTTGAAACTAATGTTTGAACATAAGGTCGAAGGGGTCAAAGGCATGAGAGAGGGTTAACCATCACTGATGTACCCGTCGTGCTGTGCCTATGGAGGTAGTAACATGCCCTGACCACAAGCTGTCGCTGCACAAACTCCCATGGCGTGCATTTGTTTGTAGACTAAACTGAAATTGACCCGAACATGCAGTTCATTTACTTCTCAGTAAAACAGTTTGCACACAGAAACAACTGGTGCAGCAGCGTTTGGCGGACTCCAACAAAAATGTTATGAAAAGGAACTGAAAGTTTATAAATAATCATTGAAACTGGTCTAAGTACAGTAGCAACAGTCTCCATTAGAAAATGACATATATTACATTTTCATGACTGTCATGCAGTCTGTCTCAACTCAACACCAGATTTCTTAAAAAAAAAAATAAAAAAAAAGTCATCTATCTTTTGTACATTATCATGTCTTTCTTGCATGTGTGCTGTTACTGCATGTTTTCCTCTTGGTGATAAAATTGATCCAGGGTGTGAGCTCTCCTCTAATGACGTGACAGTGAACAGTCAAACAAGCGATGACAAGCTCATAAAGAGAGGCCAGGCTGGGCTCTGTTGAGAGGTCCCTGGAAACTCAGGTTGAGGTCATTTATCACACATTTCAAAACACTGAGTGGAATATTACAGAATTAGGTAAGTCTGCTGGATTCTTGATCAATTCCACAGGAAGACTGTAAGTCAGAGCTGGGAGGCGGCCAAACAAGACCTGTGGAGGAACTGTAATTAAAACAAGCATGATATAAACTGTGTCCACATTGCTGATGAGTATAGCTTTACATTTTTAGCACTGTAACATGGTGAGAGCTGCTCATCAGGAGTATTTAAGTTGTGATTTACATTTGTGACTAACTTTGGGAGTAATCCTCAGCGAGCAGCTGGTCTTGAAGTCAGTTTATCCTTTATGCTATACACACAGACACTTGCACGCACACACGTAGTTCCCCTTGAGAATGTCCTGGTTGCTGCCTCGCTCCTCAGTACATTCCTCAAAGCTCCATGTCATCCCAAACTCTTCCAGGAAAACAACTTAAGCAGAGGCCGGCCCTAAATCTGAGTGTCCCGGACATACCATGCGCCACGTCACGTAGTGTGTCTAAATGTGTCGGTCTGTGCGTCTGTATATGTTATGTATAATATATCCAGTTTACGCAGTCTTTAATTTGGTCTTGTATCTCTGCCAACATCTTGTTTCCCAATAGCTGCTTCATGACATCGGGTCTGACACTGCTCATGTTGACAATGCTGCTGGGATGTAGAATCGAAATACCTGCTGTGTTCCACTGTCTCCTGGTCTTTCTGCTCAGCTGTAGGTTCAGGTTTAAATACCATACTATCTCAACTGTGAAACTGCTTTAACCTTTGATCTCTGACCTTCAGCACGAATCCAGGATGTCTGGTTGCATCATCTGTAACTTGGTTAACTCTGAATAGACACTACACAGTCCTAGCATCTGGTGACACAAAAAGCTTTGGTTAAGGTCTAGATTTGTTTTAACTCCCTGGGGTCAGAGATTCTCGTCTCCTTTTTTGTTCTGTAGCTGTAAGTTTGAATTCAAATCCCAATAAATAGCTCTTTTAGTCTGGTCCAGTTGGGTCAGAGCTGTGTAACATCTGGCTGTGTTTTGATTGGATAAACTGTAGATTTTGACATGGTACATCATGTTCTGAAGCCCTGAGTTTGGACGATAATGAAATAATTTTATGGGAACTCCAGTTTATTTTTACTCTGTGTTTTATTGTGTGTGACGGTATCTCTGGCTTCTTTTTCCTGGAAAATAAAGTGAGCTTGACCCTCGGCAAAGAGCCACAGGTCAAATCATATTGCGGTCACTTCCCTAACAACAATACCTGAGCATCTTTTCTGCTAGATTAGGTCATGGCTGCACTATTTTGCAATTCGAAGGCTTAAATGACCACCTAGTCCAGAATTGTTAAATATCAAAGGTGTTTTTCTGAATTTTTATATTCAGATCCTCTGCCGTGGAAATTGCATTAACAACCACCTCTTATGTCAGTGGCTATTCTTTAAGGAAATTGCGTGTGTGTGTGTGTGTACAGTATGGCTAAACATACACTTTCTTGCGTGTGGATAACACATTTCTGCCGTACACATTTCATTAGAGGTTTTGAGTGAAAGACAAAGACATTTGTTTTTTTTTTCTTTAGACATTGTGGAAAAACTGCACAAAGAACAGGGACATATTGAATATCAGATAAACAATAATATATGGAGGAAATGGATAATTACATTTAAACTGGGTGTGCAACTAATGACTATTTTCATTATTGAAAATTATATTGATCTATTGATTATTTTCTTGAGTGTTTGTTCTATAAAAAGTCACAAAGTAATGAAAAATGCAACGTAGTGCTCATTAAATTTTCCCAGAACCGAAGGTGACATCCTCAAATGTCTTGTTGTCTTGTATGGCACACAGTCCTAAACCCAAAGATACTCAGTTTATAATGACATAGAAGAGAAAGTCCTAATATTTGAGAAGCTGCAGTTGCAGAATATTTGGCATATTTGCTTAAGAAACAACTTAAATGGGTAATTTATTATCAAAATTATTGCTAAATAATTGTCTGTCGATTTTAACAAATCAATTAACAGACTATTCATCTGTGATCTTTATAACGCATAACAAGAAAAGTTACTACAGCATAAAGATGCTTAGGACTAAAGCAATGATTTTTTTCTTTCTTTATTTTAGATTCATGGATTCAGTTTAATGGCTGCAGTTCAATTTCAGCTGCAGCCAATATGCAGTATGCTAATTAGGCTGTATTGATCAAATCCTTCTATATGTGGTGTCCATTGTACCTAATTCATGATTGGTTGATCTTTGCCTGAATGCTTAATTACCTTTGCTCCGCTGTCTCAGTGTTTCACATTGTTTAGAGAAGCAAGCTAATTGGTATGATTAGGACTGATGGGGTGATGCAGTGTATGTTTGCTCAGACAAATGAGCCCGACGCTTGTGTGTTTACCAAATATTTTGCTTTTGTCCTCGACGTTTTGGCTGAAAGTTTGGGCGGTTTAACTTTTACATTGAATTAGAGAGGCAAACCTGCTGCTGTAAGGCAATTAGCATCAACTTGCTCCACAGATTACATTTTCATTGATTGTGTGTGGTGCGTTGTCTCGTAGATGAGCTGTGACATTGCTGTGAAATCTCTCTGCTCCCAGTTTCTCCCTCTGGGTGCTAAATACAATCGTTTGGAAAGGTTTCAGGAAGTGATTCACTGATTGACTGATGTGGCTGACCATTACAGTTTTTAAGATATAACCAGAAAAACAGAATCTCGTAAGTGCATTAATGATAGTGATTATATTGGCTGTCAATCAGGAATTGTTTTCCTGATGATGATGATGATAATAAACCTGCCTGTACTGGGAAGGTACACAATGTGGGTCAGAGTGGAACATCAGACTGGTGGAGAGGCGTTTAGTCAGAGGTTGCATAAATTTCGGACAATAAAAATGACCCAGGAGCACTCTGTGCTCATTAAAAGATATTAGTGACTCAACCAGCATTTCCCCACACTGAAGCAAAATCCCAGCGTGCACACTTAAACTACCTTGTATTTGAATCAGCTGTATTTTACTCCCCCGGTCTAGCACAATTTGCATCAGGAGAAAATGGAAATTATTAACTGCTTAGCAATTACAAATTTACTGTCTGTCCCACTGGCAGAGACGCCTGGTTCCTGGGCTCAGGTTGGTAAATAGAGTGTGAAGTGACAACAAAACCTCACCCTGACAGCCATCTGGGTTTACTGTTGTACTGCTGGCACCCTAGAATAGAACTCCCAAGTTAATGGCTTGGAGACCTCGACAGAGGCATGAGAGCTTGAAAGATAATTTTATGTGTAGAGGGAGCAGTGTGAGAGAACTTTTGTGCCTTTTTTTTTTACATTCATTATGAAGTTAAGAGACCAGAGGCAAGTGTGGGAAAGAGGTAACATTTTCTCCAACCCTGATTATCCAAATTTATTGTGTTTGCATGTACAACAGGGTTTTCCATGGATTTTTTTTTTTTTAAGTATACATTACCGATGTCTTCTAATGTGTATGGGTCAGTTTGAAGAGCTCTTGCTGTGGTTTTCCCTGCTCAGGCTTGTAATGATGAGAAGTTAGTGCTGTTTCTGACTGTGCATAGCCTCCTGGTGGGCCACTGTGTGCACACATCTTAACAACATGTTTGCTGAGTAACTGCGACAACAACATACAATTAGGCTTAGTGAATCATTTTCTTCATTGAACTAATTTGTTTGCCTGCTCCTAAACCACAGACTATTATTGGGTAGCTTTGTCTCAGAATGTACAAACTGTTGCATTTGGCAGTGAGAAGGGACGAGGTTTTCACATGCATTTTCAGTATGTAGCGATAATGCTATCAGGGTAATACGATACAATACTTCATCTTATATTCTCTGGGTGGAACATACTGATACTAGGACTTGTTTTGAATAAGCACATTGCAATGTTTTCTCACACTCAACTTGGTGTGTAGACCACAGATTGCTCACAGAAGAACATATTATTTTGGAGGCAAGTTGAAACGCTTCCTCTGAGAAAGGAAACTGGTCCTTTCGTGAAAATGTGATTATTATTTTTCAATATCCTTCTGCTTATTGTTTAGAGAATGATTTCTCTGGCTTCACTGCCCACGTAATGAGGAGTGTGTGTGTGTGTGTGTGTGTGTGTGTGTGTGTGTGTGTGTGTGTGTGTGTGTGTGTGTGTGTGTGAGGGCCTCATCCTCCTCTTCCTCCTGGGTGCTGAGTAAGACTCACAGACAGGAAGTGAGTGTCTTGTGGGGAATGTGCTGCAGGCTTTCTCCTCTCTGCCTCGTTCTCCCCCTCTGTTGCTCCCTCTTGAGCATTCAAAACACTGCTCTGTTGTTCCAGCTTCCATCAGATCCACTATGGAGAAGTTGGACTTCCCTGGGTCATTATCCCTACGCTATAACACAATCCTGACTCCAACCTCCTAACCTAACCAAACCCAGGCAAAAAATATTACTGAATAGACTCGAACATCAGAAGCATTTGTGGTTATGCATCTTGTACTCCTCAGTTTTGCAGCAAAAAAGCACAATGAATTGTATATAATCGCACATCATGATCTCTATAACTGATCCTTACATGTACAATACTGAAGTTTTTTTGATTCTCAGATATAGTGCTGTATGTCATGTAACGCCGTTATATTTGACTATTCCAAAGTGAAAGTAAAGAGGGAGAAGCAGAGAAACCCTACACAGACCACACTTTGGAAAAAATGCAGTAAAGACTGGAAAACAGCAGATAGAGCCAGCACTTGAGAGGAAAATCCCTCTCTCGTGTCGAGATGTGAAAATCCTTTATTCTCTCGCATGAGTTTGTTGGAGATATTGTGATGTTTAAACCAGATTCTGACTGGATTCTGTGCAAAATGTGTGTTTATAGCTGTGACTGTACCAAAGCAGCAGATGATTTTTCTTTTTTCTTTTGGAGGTGCGAGCCACTGTCAGGACAAAGAAATGCTTCCCATTCATGACAACAAAGTAGAGATGCCTTTGCTTCCATAATAGGTTCTGCCTCGTTTGCTTCGCACAGAGTTCAAGTGTGATTGAACTTTGACCTGTGAAATGGCAAGATTCTTCAGTTGTCCATTTGAGGGAAAGAGGAGGATTGACCTGTCGTTGTTCAGGAAATATTGATTGTATTTATTTGTGGTTATCTAATGTCATGCTGAATGAATACACGCTGTAGAGTAGGAGGGGTGCTGCATGGCTTACATTAATAGCAAGGACAAGAATATATGGGGCAAATGAGAGTTTGTGTGTCACGTTCAGCTTGAGGAATCCTGAAGTTAGCTTGTTAGCCATGCTAGCTCCAGCAGTTGATGCTGTATTATTTGCAGACCTGCTTACTTTGGTTGAGTAGATGGAGTAAAATTTAGTGAATTAGAATTTTGCTGCTGCATCTTTTGGGAAGCACTGGCGTACATTTCTGAAATGTCAACTTTTCCCAAAACAGCAAAAACAGCCTGTTACGAGCATTCAATCCTTCAGGTCGTCCCAAAGCCTGAAAAGCACCAAATATGGATGTATGTGGTTTTCACTGGACAGCAATATGTCATATTGCCTTTGAGAAAATAATACATATAAACATGTATATACCAGTAGGAAGTAAAATTATTTTGTCTGCTGAATGTTGAGAATTATTTCAACCTGCACCAGAGTGTGCGGCCCAGAGTGTTGATCCAAACTAATGAATCTAAACTGTGTGGAAAGCAAACACACATCAGAACAACTAGTTTCTAATTAAGATGCTCCAGTTGATTTAACTGCTGAATTCTATTCTTCCCTTTGCCCAGTTACCTCTCTTGCCATCTTCCCTCTCTCTCCCTGTCTCTCTCAGGTTTTACTGAAACATGCTGATACAATTAAACAGTTCTATTCAACTTTGCTTACACGTTGAATTCCTTCATCCTGGGCATGATGAAGCTTTCAGGAGCTGTAATATAATTCACCTTCAGTCCACGGAAAAACCTGTAATTCATTACTCAAGAAAATAAAACCAGGAGTCCTGTTTCAACAGTCCGAGTGGAGCTGGAGTGCTGTGACCCATTTCCATGCTCCTGGAACTGTAAATGGGCTGAAATGAATACCTGTTTTTCTACGTCCCTCAAAGCTCTTTTTCTTCAACCCTTTTCAAAGTGCAGATTTACATTCTGTCTGGTTTGCGGTTGCTATTTTAGAAACGCTTCTCGGAGGGGGCAGCCCTGACTTACGCTGCACGCGTGCGCACTCATGACACACACACTAATACAGAAACACATGCATGCACACCACCCAGCCCTTAACACCCCCCCCACCCACCCACC
>NW_019525133.1:1100286-1107305 GCF_002814215.2 Seriola lalandi dorsalis | reverse complement strand
CTGTGTTTATCTTCGGAGAACCTCAGGTTTTGGTTTGTTGTTCTCTCTCCTCATTCAACATCTAGTACAATCTGCCTTTTCTCCACTTGCCTTGATTGAAGAGAAAGCATTTTTATAAGAGCACCTTTTGGATCTACTCCTGGCTGTTACCAGAATACTCTCCACTTGAACAAAAGAGAGAGGCTGGAAAAAAAACTGAAGAAAATGAAATTTAATTTTGCCTAAGTTAGTCCAAGAGCAGGCGTTTAATAAAAGGCCATAAATGAATTATCTTTATTTCCTTAGAGCTGTTCTGTTATGTATCAATCCTGTGATTGACATATCAGTGGAGATAACTCTGAGATTGAGTAATAATCGTGTACAGACCCATCATGTCTTCAAACTAAAGATGTGCTATGGTTGAAATGCTGATGTATATGACATGTCAGTGATTTCCCAACAGCATAATGTAATGTTTACAATGCAACTCATGACCTGCAAAGTGAGACCGACTCCCTGTGCTCTGCGGGGGATCTAACACAGTAGATACCAGGCACCAGGAATGTGCAGTCTTGTGTAATCACTTGGCAGCATTCACACAAGGGAGATGAAGGAGGAGATGATAACCCAAACATGTTACCAATAACTTCTTGATGAGGTCTCGTTTCCTGGAGTGGATCATTCTGCTGCAAAGATGCATGTGTTAATGTGAAGTCATAATGGATTTGGTGTTTATGGACACAGTGAAAAACAGTTTTGGCTGGAAAAACTTTAAGTCCATTTCTAATTATTTTTAGACTGTGTCATCTGTGTGACCCTGTGGGTCAGTGGGTTCTAGTTTCTCTGGCAGGCTTTCATCTTTGTCTGCCAAAAAGCAACATCTGGCACTTAGTTCATTTATTTGATAGTACAGTTGCTTGGCAACACAGCGGGAGTTGAGAGGGGCCGTTTTTAAAGTACAGAGGTGATTCGGCACAGAAATACATTGACAGGTGTTTAATTTTGTGGGGAATAACCTCATTACCAAAAATTAGGGAGGTGCTAGTGGTATCAAAGTGTAATGCTATATTCTTTAAGATTTCAGTCCATCTGATTTTAGTAGAACCCGTAGCGACCGACACAAAAGCAACAGGTTTATCTGTTGTAGTGCAGGCAAACAAACTTGTGTTGATTTTAATTAAAGGATCAGTCAAGATTAACTGCAATTGTGATTTGAATTTTGCGCACAGTTATAGGTTGTTAATAGTGAGACTGGTATCAAGATAATAAGATATAAAAAAAAATTAAAAAATACACTAACACTGGATTACATGCAGCATCCTGGGATTCCCTCATGGATAGGTAGTGGATTCAATTTGAATCCACTGGGGGAATGGCAGACTATGCCACAAACTTCAAGGATTATATCTGGTCATTTTGTGCATAATTACAGAATATATTTGAATGTATATTTGTAGTAGGAGGAATATTCGTCTGCCAGAAAACATTAATAACCCCCCAGTTTTCTTTTAACAAAGATAAAGATGTCTGTGTTGAAAGCTCAGTATACTTCTCTGGCAGTGCTGCTATGAAAGTCCACATAAAGCAGACAGCAAGTTCCGCTGTAGCTGTATACTTCCCCAATCCTTACTTGGTGATTAGATACCACTGTTGTCTTGGAGAAGCAGTGGAAATGTTTCTCAGGCACTGGAGTCTTTTTGTTTAGATGCCAGCCTGCGTAGAGTTTGCCAGAGCGGTTCACACGGAGACTAAAGTGTTGGCTTTTGTCTGTTTTCATGTTGATCTCAACCCTATTACTGCCAACTACTTGTCAGCTGCAAGGTGATGCACGTGTAGAAACATCTTGTCTTTGAAATGAAGCATTTAGGCTTGATTGATGAGAACAGCCGTCGTTAATGGAAAACAGCCTGACTGAATGCTATTGACTGTACTGAATGGGCTGTTTGCTTTGTACCTTAAACTTATTATATACCTTTCAAACAGGCTTCCTGGATTTAAATTACTCAGTGTGTCTGTGTTTGTGTGTGTGCGCGCGCGCGTGCGCGCGCGTGCGTGCATACGTCACCACTCAGAGATTTTTCCAACACTGCTACTGAGGTAGCTATTCCTTTTTTTAAATCTCTGGTTGAATCAGGCTTTGGTGGGTAATGTTGCATGTAAATCAAAGAGCAGAAATGTTTGTTTTTTTAAAAAAATAAAATACTGGATCACATTGTGATGAAGTGAATTTGTCATGTGTTTAATCGCTTGATTAGCCAGAATCAGAAATCCCCAGCTAGAGATTTTTTTTTAACTTAAGTTGAACTTCCAGGAAATATACTATATCATGATATACTTTTATATCAGTATTGCAATAAAATATTACATATACCTTGACAGATGTTTAATCCATTTCACCCACCCTGAATGAGTAATACAACAATGTATGGAAACTAATTCAGCCCTTGATAAGTCAAATTGTCTCATAAGCTGCAGTTTCATGTTAAGTTTTGACTGTGACATCTGTTGTTAAGTTAAACAAGGTCACTTTTTCTCTCTAACAATGGCTTCGTATAGGAAAAACCCCTTGTTATAAAAAGAGATGTCATGTGGATTGCAGATAATGAAGTAATTGCTTTTTTTTTTTTCTTTTATCCGAATCTTGGTTGAAACAATTATCCCCTCTTAGTCAGGCCTGCAGATGTCATATCTGCACAATACAATAACATGTATTAATGAGCAATGGGTGCTGCATTGCATGTGTTTTGCTTCGGCTCCTTGAGGCCCTCTCACCACCTCCATGTTGAATCAGCTGAGAGCTGCACTGGAGGGAAAGACATTGGAAAGCTGGTGTGAAAACATTGTGCTCTCCCACTCTTTTTCAAAAAAGTATAGGAAATGTAGTTTCTTTTGTAGTAGTCGTCGTCGTCTTCTCAGCCAAGGGGAGGTGGGGGATCATAAGTCTGGCTTTAATATTAATCCGTCTCACTTTGGAGGCATGTGAGCAGATGGTGGACTGAGATGTCAAACTTTTGCTAGATTAGAGTTGTCATGTGTTTTGAAATCCTATCCAAGGGAAGTAGAATTTTAATGCGTGCGTAGACTTTTCTGTGAATGTCCCAAGTTTCACCTTAAGTCCTTGTGTGATTATTGCCAGTGCAGAGGATTTTGTCTAAGCAGCTCTGCAGTTTAGAGATTTAGCTGGTGCCTTTAGGGGCTCTCTTTTGCTTTTTGTAATCTAAAAGCTCCTGTCTTCATGGAGATCCTTTGACAATATAAGCTCTCGCCCAGTAATTCTGGCACAGCATGAATATCAGGGTAACCAGGTGTGTAAATTCTCCCTCCATTATTTGATGGTTATAGAGTGACTGATATAGCATGTTAGAAATATTATTTCTTACATTTGAGCTTGAGGTATTTGCCCACTTGTTGGAAAAGTCATAGTGAGTTTGTCAACTCTAATTTGGCTTTTGTTACTGCTACTACTACTTTCAATCTTTCCATTAAAGCTTCATAGTGTAGAAACTGACACCAGTTTATATTGAAAATATTCATGTCAAAAATGTCTTTTGATTTATTAGGGCCTATGTCTCTATTGTTTGTTTGATTGTTGTGTGTGGATTGAAGCCATAACTGTAGAAATCAACGCTGTTTACATTCCTTCAGTGTCAAAGCAGCGGAATCTCCCAGAAACTTAGTCTCTCCACAAAATAATGGATACCAGACCCTGGTCCATCTGCCAGCTTTGAGTCGTTTATATCTTTCCATTGCAACTTCTCTGTTCGTTCTTTACATGCTGTGACAGTGTTTTGGTACATTTAAACAATTATATGGAGCGAATTAGAGGGTGTGGATCTCATTAAATGCAACCATCATGTTTACCTTGTCAGATTAATAGACAGTTTAGATAACTGCTTTACATCAGTGCCACATTATTTGTCCAATATATTAAAAAAAAAAAAAAAAAAAACACCAGAGGACGGAATCGATTGCAACATGTGATCTGTGCTCAGGGGTCTCGTATTGTTTTTCAGCCGTGATGCCTTTACAATCTGCTGTGCTGCGAGGGAGGAGCCCTACATTGTCCTTGTATAACCTGGATGAGAAAAACATTATTAGACCACTATTCTAACACTTGAGAAACATATGAAACACAGTCTCGTTTATACAAACCAGAGCTACCCAACACTGAAAAATATACTTTAAACTAGGGATGTGCTCTTCAACTCTTGTCCAACCATTTGGTCGTTTTTACTTAGGGAAGGCCTATAATTTAAACTGGGTTTTTTGGTTGGCAGACAAAATAATAGGCTTCTTGTCTTGGTTATCTAAGTAATGAGGCATGAGCTATGCATTTTTGTGGTAAAATGCCTGTCAATTCTTTGAGTGAAGGAGACGAATGAAAAAGATCTCTCTGGTCTCCTTCTGCCCTTCTCATCTTTTGTTGGCAAAGCAAATCTACAAGCAAACGTTTTAAAGAGAACCTGAATTTTTTTGACCACTATATTTGAATTTGGTGGTTTCCCGCGTTGAAAAGTTTGCCAGTCAGCAGCTGACTTTCAAATTTCAGTGCTCCATTGAATGCATCATTAACTTTAATACAAAGTCAGCAGTGATCAAAAATATATGCAACTTGTAGTTAGCGGACTCAAACATGCAAAACCATCATGACCCCTTTTTAATGGTCTAACACAGTGCTGAAGTAGCCTTATAATCACACCAGTGTTTCCCATACGTTGATTTATTATTAGCTGCCGGGTCAATCGACATTGACCGCCACATTGGCGGCACTCACAAATAAATATAAATCAGTTTTACTGTTTCACACCAGCAGAAACAACTTTTGTAGCTTCAGTGATTTCATCCATCTTTGTCTCCACATGATGACATCTTCATTCTTAAGCCCACCTACAAAGCTCTCATTGGCTCAGTGGTTTTTTCAACGAGGGAAACGACATCAATGAACACAACAAATAACCTTCCATTCAGAGGTCTTGAGCCAGGCTGGCGCTCAGGGTAATGACGTCTGTCTGCTCCAAGAAGCTCTAGTAGCTGCAAATGCCTCAACTATCTATTGCCTTACATCAAACAAAGAGAGCAGAATTCAAGTCGAACATGTTGTCATGAACCAATTACTTATTTGTTTTAACGTATAGCTCAGTGCAGATTTAGAAAGTCTACATTCGGTAATATATCCCAGAGCTCATAGGAGACCACACTGTACCCCTCCTGTCTCTGCACTGGGTTCTCCCATGGTCAGTTAACACACCACACATGAGCCAACAGGATGTTTTGCTCTCAGCACATGGCTCATGTTTTCACTCATGTTTCATATCAGATTCTTTTCAGCTCCACACACACACACACACACACACACACAAAAACCGCTGTGTGTATAAAGGTTAAGAAGCAAATACATTTTCTTTAACTATTTGTTTCCTGAAAAATGTCATAATTTGGCCTCATTTGATCTTCTTGTTTGACTTTGACATTAGAGTTGTTTGAATTCACCAGTTGCTACTATACATGTCTGACTGCATATTAGGAGCATGTGTGATCATCAGTTTGTAGCAGCATATAATTCAGTGTGTGGATAAATTGCATGTCACAGCTGTCAAAGTGTTATTGAAGTAGTATTAAAATGTACAGTTTGTTGGTTTGTGTTTTACTCGGTCTAAGTGTTGTACTTTCTTGCCAAGCATCACTTTTGCGGTAGCTGCACATCTTCGCTTTTGTCACTTTGCCTGACAGCATCTCCACAACTCAGGCAGGCATAAAGCAGAGGCTGTGTTTTTCTTTTCTCTTCTTCATACATGTTTCCTCTGTGAATAATAAGAGACATCTGTTACCTCTCCATGACAGTTCAAGTGAAACGTATAAGCTATAGTGTATGATCAAAGCAGCTCACTTAGAATATTATTGTCCTAATGCAAATGATGTTTGTAAGTGGCATTTTAATTGGCTTACCATGCACCCTGCCTCATTAATTTGCCACTGACAGATACTTTACCTTCGGGATTTACTTTTGTTTAGTCGATGAAAGAATAGAAACCACAAAGAAAAATGATTCACTTGCTTTACTAAACTGTTTCAGTAAACCAAGCGGGGGGAAAAACAGGCTGTTGGCTGTTACTGCACTTCTTTTTGTTTGTCTTAGTTCCTACAGGAAGCACTTCCAGTAACATGGTATTTCATGGTCTTGGATAACTTCAGGCCATCTGAGAACTGAGCACTTCTCTCAGGGCTGCTACTAACACTCATTTTCAGTTTTAGTGAATCTATTGATCATTTTTCAATTCAGTAGTTATCCTGTAAATTTCATAGATAATGAAAAGTATCTCATCCACTTGCAATCTTAAACTTCATTATTTTTGTCTGATAGTCGAAAAGCCAAATGTGTTTAATTTACAATCATATGAGATTAGGAAAAGCAAAAACTTATTGAGCTTGGCAAGCTGTGACCAAGTATTTTTTTTATTACCGAAAAAATTACTTGCTAACCAATCAGTTGTCAAATTTGTATACTAATATCGTCTTTGTTATTGTTTCAGCTGTAGTCCTGACTCTCAAATGAACTTTAAAGTGTTGAAGTCAGTCTATATCAGTGTTCTTGGCTAGCTGCATGCTGTTTCTGCTGTCTTCACCCTTATCTGTATCATTCTTCATCTGATTATCCAAAGCATTTGGATGCATGCCGTGTGCATCACTGTGAGTATTAGCCACTTGGTGAGATTACTGTAACTTTTTTTTTTTTTTTTTTAGAGGCTCTTGAAGCAGCTGAGCAAAGCATCCGACTTTGTCATTTCCCCATCTGTGACAGTTTCCATCTGTTGATACTGCTGCTCTTTCATGGGAGTCACAACAGGAGGAGTTTTCTTTGACGAGTGTGTCCAAAGCAGGTAATGTGATGTGGAGTATTGAACTGGATATTGTCCTGTTACGACTGAGGCTGTGCTGTAGATTAAGCAGGATAAGAATGACAGAAGGGTGATTGTCGGTGGTTGGAACATTTTTCATTTCTTTGACTGCTTTATGAAAACTGACTCTGACATGCTGTGAAA
>NW_019525133.1:1096779-1100266 GCF_002814215.2 Seriola lalandi dorsalis | reverse complement strand
AGAGAGGGGAAATGACATGCAGTAAAGGCCGTCCGATGCGGGACTCGAACCGGGGCCAACTGCAGCGAGGACTTTAGCCTCTACACATGGGGCGCCTGCTTAGACCACTACGCCACACGACGCCCCATTACTGTAACTTTTAAACAAAAATTCAGAGGCTCTTGAAGCAGCTGAGCAAAGCATCCGACTTTGTCATTTCCCCATCTGTGACAGTTTCCATCTGTTGATACTGCTGCTCTTTCATGGGAGTCACAACAGGAGGAGTTTTCTTTGACGAGTGTGTCCAAAGCAGGTAATGTGATGTGGAGTATTGAACTGGATATTGTCCTGTTACGACTGAGGCTGTGCTGTAGATTAAGCAGGATAAGAATGACAGAAGGGTGATTGTCGGTGGTTGGAACATTTTTCATTTCTTTGACTGCTTTATGAAAACTGACTCTGACATGCTGTGAAATTATTGTACATTGTACATTGGACATCAGTTTCTAATATACTGTACATCCTTATTAAATTTCCCTTAATTCATCTTTTATCAGTGTAATGGAGTGCTGAGCATTTGATGTACACAAATTTAATTTGAAATTAATTTACCTTTGAGCCCAGGCAGACCACTCTGCATGTCTTCGTAAACTGTGGCTTGCACTTGTTTACTGAGCAGCCTGTGTAAGTACAAACACGTGTTAGATGCTCATGATGCCGGAATTACTGCATCGCTACAGGCCATAACGTCGGCTCTGGTTGAAAATGAAGCTGGTCAAGGAGGGTTTTCATTTTCTCATTTTGTTCCTTGAAAAGTGGTGTTGATGGGGAAAATCATAACAATGCCTTCCCACATCCAGGTTTCACATCATCGTCTTATCTGTGTGTATCTGCATGCTTTCTACACACCTTCTAAGTTGCTAGATTAGCTCACTTTCAAGGAAGAATTTCCCATTGTGACTCATACTTACAGTGATGACATGTTTTCAGTCTGGCGGAGAAAATGTCATTATTAGTCATCATTGAAACAAAAGTACTAATAAAGAGATTCTGTCTCTCCAAATCAGCCTTCTTTGCCCCTGAACTAATATTTTGCAGATATACAGTAAGTTCACAATACACCAAAAAAAGTCATTTTTTTGTGTTTTTGTTTTTGTGTGTGGTTGCAAAGAATATTTTTGAAGTATAGTGTGCAGGGCAGGGACTAATAACTTTTTTCTATATCAATTAATCTGTGAATTATTTTCTGCTCATCACATTTTCCTAAAGCCCGAGGTGACGTTTTGCAGTCAAAATCACAAAGATATTGAATTTACTGCCACATACGAAAACCAGCACATCATTACAACTGAGAAGTTGAAAGTAGAGAATTTTTGGTTAATTGGTTATCAAAATAGTTGCTGATAAATGTTCTGTCGAACGACTACATTTTCTTCAGCTTCATCCAGACATGAAAAGACCTTAATCACTTTATGATGAAAGTATAAAAATAATAAAAATAAACGAGTTCTCTCCTTCAAATGAAACAAAGCAGGATTTTGGGTTTCTTTTAGTCATGATATCGTTCTCGCACCAAGTTCAGCATTTATGACTGAGCTGTATAACCCACATCGACTCTGCTGTTGCTCCTGACCCAGATTTGCACAGACAGCAGCACATCCATCTCGGGAACGTTGGCTGAAACGCATCATTAAACCTTCCCTGTACTCCCAAATGACAGAGGAACATGAGAATCCTCCTTGGAGAGCAGATATGTATTTTGTATCAACAGAGCTGCCACAGCTTGAAGGACTTGCAGATGTGTTTTTAGTGACTACAGGTCTGACTTACTTTGGTAGTTGGCCCTCTGTTTCTCTGCAGCTTACTGTATCATCTGAGGGAAGTTTCTTGGCTTTTTTACCCGGTCTGAAAAAGGCTTTAAAACAACAGGGCTCTTCTTAGTGCTTATTTTGTTTACAGGTTGTTCACAAGTTTTCATATACTGCTGTGTAGTTCCCAGAGCGGGAAGTGTACAGTGTGCTGACAGACAAATTTCAAAAGTGTTAAAACCTCTTTTAAGACGTGTGAAACTGACACCAGTTGACCCAAGTGTGGTATGAAATATTCCATTAACGGCTACTGTAAAAAGCCCAAATATTTTCACAGTATCCATCAATTTGTTACACGGAAGCTGTGTCCAATCTCTTGGATTATAGAAAATGACTTGGAACATTTTATTCCATTCCTGCAAATGAGCAGCATGAGTAGCTGTGCCAAACACAATATCCAAAGAAATGGAGATCCACCATAAACACAACTCTGAGTGAAGATACCGTAACATTTTGAGGAGACCGGATAATCTGTGTGATTTGGCTGTGTTGAGGTTACATTGTGTATTCAAAAACTGAGTGGCTCTGTGTGGTTTTATGAATTTATTTTTCTCTTTCTCTGTCTCACTCTAGCTGCCTCTGAGGGGAGAGTCAATGGCGGGGAGGATTTCTTTCAGAAGGTGAGTGTGTAGTCTGCGCTTGGGATAGTGTTTGCTTTGTCTCTGGGTTGCGTTCAAGCCCACTGAGCAGCGCTTCTCCCTTTGGTAAGGGAGCAGATGTCAGGTGCTCCTCCAGTCACTCGCAATTACAAATCAAAACAAACAAAAACAATGGAACGAAAGTGACGTGAAATCACTCCGGGGCTCTGATCCTATAACGCAGCTGACACAACACTGTGAGCCTTTCTCACTTACATAATGTACCATAATACGCCTGATCATCTCTACAGTTTAGGAAGAGAGACTGATCAGTCCAGTGCTGCCTCACTGGTTTTTCTTTGTCACTGATTTAATTAATGTCCAGAAGCTTCATTATGTGCAATGAAATAACGATTTGCCTCAGTGATCTTAAATAATCTTGAATGGGATTTTTTTTTTTTCCACTGCTTGCTCACATTGTCCTCACTGATCAGTCAAGTGTGTGACCCTGCCTGGTTTTAAAGAGTTGGTGTAGTTTAAATAGTTCCTTTTGTGAATTAATGGTCTTTTCATACAAGTCATAACTACAAAGATTAGTTTTTAGCAAGCACATGTCCTATTAAAGCCTCCATGTCTCTAACAATGAAATCATTTCCGAACATTCATTCATCACGCAGCAGTGAGTTTCCTTTTATTTGTACAGCGAGTCCTGACCAATATAAACCTCATAAAACAATGATCCTGGTTTCCCCAATTAGACAGTTAGAAACTGATGCTTTCATACATATGTAATGAGTCATTTTTATTTATCAGTTAACATCATACAAAGTGCAGTAAACAGAAAGCATTTAAATCAAATCAGTATTTAGGTGTGACTGTCCTTTTCGGCTTTACAACAACACCACTTCTCCTTTTTTAAGGTAGTTGGCAGGTTGTTCCAGGCATCTTGGAGAACTTGCCAACTTGTCTGGGTCTTCATGTGATGCCAGACTGACTCCATGATGTTGAGATCAGGGCTCTGTGTGGTGTGTGTGTGTGTGTGTGTGTGTGTGTGTGTGTGTG
>NW_019525133.1:1089663-1096743 GCF_002814215.2 Seriola lalandi dorsalis | reverse complement strand
GATCATGAAAAAATGTTTTTGCCTTATTGCCCAACCCTAATCTTGAAACAGTTCATTGCATTTGTGCAACAATGTTTGACCACGGTTGGCCTCATTATCAGGAAAATCAGCCATTAGCAGTAGATGAGAGAGTGTTCATGTCTTACAAACTGGCAAAGAAATAACCCTGATACACTCCATTTGTTTAATTTAAACCCCTAACTTGTGTGTGTGTGTGTGTGTGTGTGTTTGCGTGTGTGCGTGTGTGTGTGTGCGCGCGTGTGCGTGCGCGTGTGTGATTTCAGTGTCACATGGCGCTGAAAGTGAAAACAATCACACTCTCAACAATCGAAGTTAACCATTAGCCTTCATTGAGTTTGGGCAGCAGTTACTATGAAGGCATCTTGTTAATTACGTGGTTCTCTTTTAAATTTCTCAAGTGGATTTGTTGGTGTTTAAAATTCAGTTTCCTGAGTATGTTAAACTCCCTCTATAGTATGTTAATGGCTGTAATGAAATAAATGATGGATAGTGGTTTGTTTAAGCATTTCCCTTTTGTCTATTTTCCGTATTTGGTTTTGGAGGTTAGGAAGCTGAGTTAAATGTCAAAGAAGGAGGCAATTTAACTGTCCCTGAAGTCGATTTCAAAAACCAAGTAATGCAAACCAGGCGCCTTAAGATTCCCCTCCTTGGAATTTTAACAAGAACTCTAGCTATACTGTTGCTCCTTCTCTGCCCCCTTTGGTTTGAATATAACTGTAATGTGTAAGACATCCAGTGTAGGTGTCTACCTCGCTCCACACAGATATTCTGACAAAATACGGCTGCTGGTGTATCAGCTTTGGCAGTCACGGTTTATAAAGTCTGTGGCTGTAATATTGTCACAGCTCGTTCAAAGAAACTGTGGTTACCAAAGGTTAAATTGTCAATTAGAAATTAGTGTGCAGCTGTTTGGGTTGGCAGGCTGTGGAGGGGCAGTAAAGGAGGAGTGCTAAAGTCATGTTTTTATTGTAGAATTTCCATTTGGATAACTCTGTATAGTTTCCCTCTGATAGCGTGATCACCATACATGCCCAATTAAAGTCAGGAAAATAAACAGAGTGCGACTCTGGAACAGTATTGTTGAAAGAATATGGATGAGGTGTGTGAAATACCTTGAAGTTGATGAAAATGGAAACTCTTAGTTGGACCGCTTCCTGCCTGTCCAACACACCCATGTGCCACACACACTCAGTGAGACTAATAAAGTACACGCGTAGCAACGCTGTCCCACACCTAAGGAGGCATATGGTCATTTCTGACGCACACACTTTTTTTTACATACAAGGCTTTGGGAAACAGATTTTGAAGTTGCCTCAGCAGTGAGATTTCGAGTTCAGTCGCTGACGAGAGCAACATAAAATGGTCCGCCCCCGCACTTTCTCCCCGGTCCCTGTGGTTGATCAAACCCTCTTACTCAGTGTCTGCTGGACTTCCTTTGAGTCCAGAGAAACGTTTTGTAATAGAGAGCGAACAGTCCGCCCTCTTCATGCAGTCAGTGAAAAAGTAAAAAGGATTGCAGACAAAGTGGGACCACAGGAGGGTGCCACAGCTGGGAAATTAGGAAATGTGCAAGTCCCTTCAGCTCACATGGGGGAAACGCAGCAGCTACATGCCCCTCTTTCTTTTCAGTCTTTGTTTTGGTCTCCAGTCTCTGCCGCATGTTTTCCCTCCTTCTCTTCCCTCATCCCCCCCCCTCCCTCCCGCTGTTTGAGTGTTGTTTCATCTTTTCACTCGATTAAACCACTGGTGTGTCATTGTTATCAGTCTGGTATAACGAGGGGATTTCTCTATTAATGACGTGCCTGATTGTTGAACAGAAAACCCTGCATCAGTGGACAGATAAACACTCTGTTTTGCAGTGAAAGTTTTGGACTGTGAACTGTTGCAGTGTCAAATCATGAACAGACCAATAAGCCGTTTGGAGAGCTGCGCACAAGTCGAGCTGTGGGACAGTGAAGAGCCGGGAAGCTCGGCTGGTTGAGGCGATAACTGTGCACCACAGAAGAGCTTGGAGTGGATTTTAGTTGAGACAGGCCTTTGAACCCCCAGCCAGTTCAACTCTGATCCCCCACTCCCCCCACACACACCACACCACCCCCTCTTCCATCTCTCCTTCCCAGCAGTTGTGGTTCTGTAAATAATGCCAGGCGTGATATGTAAGTGCCAGCGTACTCAGATCTCAGGCCAGGCGTAATTCATTTCATTTGGTTTACGGCGTTGGCGCTTCTTGTATTTCGCTGCGCTGACACAGGGCAAATAGGAAATTTAAGACTGTCAGGATGACATATTTGGTTGGTAAAAAATTGTGAGATGTTGACATAACTAGGTCAGTATGAGTGCCATCAAAGCAAAACATATATAAACAAATGTTTGTGTTTTATCAAGCAGCTTGAATTAGTTTATCATACTCCCTCTAATGAAGGAGTCTTTATTCAAGTCTTGATGCATGTCAGCAATAGAAAGTTTTATGCAGAAGTTCCGTCCTTGTAATTTTCGTTGCTCTTTCATAACTATACATATGTTAGTATTCGGCCTGAGGTTTAATGGGGCTTTAGCTTCAAGTTAGTGCTCGGGTTGTTAACATGAACTCAGTTATGGCTGTTGAGTCTCATGGGTATAGTTGAGTCAATGTTGTCAGTGTCGAGCTCTGCTGCCCCCTCGGTCAGTGTCAGCTCCACTCACCAACTCTTTACGGCCCCCAACACCCCCTCCGTATTCCCCTCCCACACACCAGACATACACACACACTCACACAGACATTCCAGCTGCATAAACAGCTGCACCATTGCAGTGCAGGCCAGGAAACATGCCTCCACCATGTTGATTGCTGCTGTGCTATATGTACACACATACAAATGTGCACACACACACACAGTCACGTGTGCTGAACACATGTGCTGTCCTTCAGGACATTACTTAAATATCGTGTTTGATTTCACCTCCAGCTCTGCACACGTCTCTATTCACCAGCTGCAAACCTCTAAGAACCAATCATCATGTCAAGGTCGTGCCATGAAACTGATCAGAACCATAGTCATTCATGTATTTATTCATTTCAGAAAGGGTGGGGTGGCAGAGAAGAAAGGGTGGAGCACTATATGAGTAGGTAACTTAATTTGTGCAAATATCTTGACCCATTTGAGAGGTATTTGCTAGCTCCTTCATGAAAATAAACGCCATCCACCCTTTTAAAATGGTGTGTGGTCTGTTAGAAATCAGTCCCATCTGCAGGACGCTGCCAAGAACAGCAACACTGGACAGGAAACAGGTCTCTGTGAACAAGGCCCTTTAGAGAAAAAGTTGATGAGGCATAGGCTATGCAGTTTGATAATTTTAGGAAAACATAATTGGAGTGACTTCTGATATGATGTTACTTTTGTCGTTTTTATCATGAGCTTTTTCTGTACTGCGTTTAAACAGTGCCGCATATTAAATGTTTTTACATAGTTACTGAAAAAGTACCAAAAAGACCATTTTCATCGTAAATCAACACTTTTTAAATGACGTTTTTATTTTGATCTCAGTGACTCTCACATTGCCACTGTAACGTAAACATCCTCTGAGAGGTTGCATCGGTTGTTATATTTCTTTAATTTTTGGTTTTGAATCAAACGCCTCTATAACAAAATCCAGACTCACCAGCCGTTGTCCCAGGAGGCTGATTTTAAGGAACAAAAGACAAACAATGGGAAAGTGGGGGGAACAGTAAAGGAATTTCTCCTTATCACTGAGAACAGAATGTCCTTTAATGTTGTTTGTGATACATCCAGCTGCTGGTGTGAGCATGAGACTTCAGTCAACGAAGAAAAGGTTTACATACAGCTACACGGGTGTCTGTTTTTTTTGTGATTTATTGTTCCTTTCTCACATATACAAGACGACGACGGGATGGTGTCATGATTACACTTGCTTGTGCCTCAGGCTACTAAATCCAGTAACACACTACTCATCAGATTTAGGTTTCAGGCTTAAATTCCATTGTGTGTAAAACAATTTAGAATGAATAAACTGATTATGTTATTGCAGCACTTGCGATAATATTACAGAGGAGAAGGATGGGAAGGTCTCAAGTCAGTGGACATTAATGGGCGATCATTAGCATGCTTGATGCTAAAGCTAGAACTCCTTTCAGCTCAGTCACATTAATGATAGAACAGAAGAATTCCTTACAAAAATAGCCGAGTGCAAGATCTGAAAGGAATTCGTCTTTATTTTTCATGGCGCATTGATGATGATGATTAAAATTTCCTTCTAGTTTTGTGATTCACTCAGTAGAAACATGAAGTAAACACAGAGGCACAAGCAGAAGACATCATAAGAATGACTGGAAGAATGTTTGTCCGCCATTAGAAAATAATAAAAATCACCAAAGATATGCAACCCGGACCAAGAGCTTAAGAGAGGGAAGCAAGAATGTAACAAAACAAACAAACAAAAAAAAAAAACACTTCAGTAGTACAGATGTGTTTTGCAGTGGTTTCATTGGCTGTTTTATGAGGAATGCAGAATCCTGTTTTACTAAAGAACGGACAAACTCGTCTTTTGAAAGAAGAGCTCTTAATTTTCTGCTGTGCATTTACAACAAAGAAAGCCTAAAAAAAAACAAACTCGCAGCTGCTTTTGATAAATAAAAAGGTGCTTTTGAAAACAGTAACGCTTCTGACTACAGGTACATGTTTTAGTTTGGTTTTCTAGTGGCAGAGGTGCCTCACGCTGTTGCTCGTCCAGGCTGCCGATTCTTTTCTTTTAAATTTGATTATAGGATGTTGTAGAAAATCAGCGAGGCCTGAAAGGGCTTCCAGTCAACCATCATGGACCCGGAGAACGTAGCTGCAGAGTAAAGAGCAAAGATGTCTCTCTGCTTTACAGGTGTGTGAGACTAGCAGTGGACATGCTGTCAGATATAGTTGTAAAGGATGCCAAGCAGACCATGCTACTTCCAGAAGAACATATGGAGGAATTTAAGCACTTCCCTTTTTGATTTGTGCATCGGTTCCCTTAGGAATACATGCCGTTGTTCTTATTTTTGGCACGGAAGAAGAGCAGATAAAACTTGAAAATGCTTGTAAAAAAAAAAAAAAAAAAAGTTTAATGAAGGCTGTGGATGGCTTCAGCAGTGTTAATAAACCTAATATCTAATCTTCATCTTAATGGACCCTCTTTCCCATTTGAGTTACAGAATGTGGCTCATTGCTTAATGCACTGGACCACCAAGGAATATTAAGTGGCGGCTTTTGCTCATGTAATGGGTTGAGGCAGACCTCCGGTGCTTGATCACGTGGCTTTGAAAACTTTGAGAAATTCATATTCTTCTCCACCCTGAAAACATAAACCCCTGGAAAGTACTAAAACAAACTGAAGACCACAGGACCTTTGTGAAAACAAGGATAGTGCACATCGAGGACAGAGCCATTAGGAGAGAGCATGTCAGCTCCTCATTTTGTTTTTTTGGAAGGTTTGACAGTTTTTCCACTTGTTTTTTTTTTTTTTTTTTTTCCCACTAACATCAAGTGAGCACTTTTCAAGGGGTTTGTTTGTGGATTTATAGCCAGAAATCCAGGCGAGGTGAGCTTCCCCATGGTTGAAAAGAGGAGCAGGAGATTGGGTAAAATGATTGGACTGCTGACAGCATCTTTACCAGCGCCTCACTCATTCTGTGCTGCCAGCAGTTTGCTTTTTTCACATCAGTACATATGCTCCTGGTTACGATGACTAGACTTGTCAAAGGGCTCTCAACGTAGATTGTTGTTGGCATTTTTCACGTGTACCAAAGCCAAGCGTACTTAATGTTTTTGTTTTGGGTTTTTTTTAGGTAGTGTTGCGTTCGGAGGATTCGGGTGTTGAGCTGAAACGAAGCAATGTCTGGAAACGTATAAACTTATATCACCAGACATGTTTAAACTGCTGCTCTGACTTCTCCAGGTTCCATAACCTATAAAGAAGAATAGCAGATCTTTGTTTCTTTTTCTTTTTGTGTTATGTTGGCGTTCTACCCCACTTTTCATCATGTAAGGCTTTTCTTTTGGCTGCTAATACCTTGTTCCATATGTTCTCTTAAGTCAACTCTATTAATATTTGCTAGCACAGGAGAATCAGAGTTGCCCACACTTCAAGTGAAGCCAAAGCCACATTAAGACACTGAAAAAATCTAAAAAGGTCCTATATAATATACTGGGTTTTTGTCACCACTACTGATATTACAGTATAATTATGATGAACATATACTGCATACAGGCTGGCAATCTGTTATTCTTCTGCCAAATCACATGCTGCAAGCTGATGCAATAGTTTGTGTTTTGCTTGTTTGTTTGCTTGTTTTTTCCTGCAGACACAGTGTCTGCCAACACTGATATGATATGTGATAAGCTAATGTCAGTTTTCCTTCACTCTGTTCCAGATCATGGATGAGACCCAAACACAGATAGCATGGCCGTCCAAACTGAAAATCGGAGCCAAGTCCAAAAAAGGTAACTACTTTTTTTTTTTTCCCTTTTTTTTTCTTTTTTTTACATCTCATTTTCAGATTATTCTTATATTGGATCTGCTTACTTTTTTCTTGTGCAACTTGAGGGTTAAGTGAACAGTGGACCTGTATGAATATGATTTCAAATGAAGACCAAACTTGCCCTTCATCAAATGCATCAACGTTTAAAGCTCTGTCTTCAGCAAATCAATTTTCAGACTTTAAACATATAACTTCAGAGCCTTTCACTCGCCAGTACTTCACAAGATGTACAACAAGGAGACCGACAACTAAACTGATTGTAGGAATCTGAAGTAACAACATAGGTTAATGATTGAGTCTATGTTGTTTCAACTAGAAATATGTTCTCAGTAAAATCATTACACTCGGACCAACACGAGGAAAGTATTTCAAGGTTGCACTAGCTTTAATTAAAAAATTAATTTAAAAGAAGATGAAAGTTTGCATGTCTGCCGTTTCCTCACAAGACAGTAACTTCATCTGCACTGAGGATTTTCTGCTGTGTGTGTGTGTGTGTACGTGTGGGGGGGTTGTTCCAGCACTCTTACCAATAAAACATTATCACGGTTATTTAA